>NW_017731649.1:1797005-1860296 GCF_001890085.2 Hipposideros armiger | reverse complement strand
GCGCCACTCGGCCGGCCCACAAACCCTCCTTTCTGATTTGTGGGACAGATGCTGAAATTCTGCAAGCAGTGGGGACTGAATTTGTTGACAATTACTGTTGAAACAAATTGGCACAAACTTAGTGCCTTAGAAGAATGCAATTTCTTCTTTTACGATTCTCTAGGACAGAATTCCGATGCAGGTCTCTTGGGGCCATTTCCAGGTGTGGGCAGGGCTGGTTCCTTCTGGGGCCTCCGGCCGTGGCGTCTGCTCCCCAGCCTCTGGGGCACATTCCAGAGCCTGTGCCTGGGGCGGGGTTCCTCCCATGCTGCCCACCCTGGTTCTCTGCATCTCAGGTCAGCTGACCTGCGACCTGAGTGCCCCTTTTCTGTGAAACATGACACAGTCACAGGAACCAGAGCTTGGGACGTGCTGTCTTTGGGGCGGGGCCGATATGTCTGTTCTCCTGGAACTGTGCCCAGCTGTGCAACGGTGCCCTGTGATGCCAGGAGAGAGGCCAGACAAGCGTGTAATTAACACGTTCAGTCATGAAACCCAAAGTACGCCTGCACGTGTTGGTGTGCAGGGTCCCTCGTGGTGTGTGTGTGTGTCCTCACCCGAGACTGCTTCTCGAGCTTCTTGCTTCTCTGCTGGGGCTGGGCGCCCCACAGGCGTCAGGCCTCGGTCTCCCCATAAATCTTCTCATCTTTCTCTGAGTCAAGTCTTCCCTGCGCCTTCTCTTCACCTACAGTAGCTTTGGGCCGGAGGAATGCTGTTATAAAAATGAAAATATGCAGGACAAGCGGAGCTCTAATGCCCCCCTTTTGTTGGAGAGCCGGTCTGGGCTTAAGGCAGCTGGTGCCAGAGCGCTTGTGAGTTTGCGTTCCGAGGCTCGGGAATGCCTTGCAAGTGGATACGCGAGCAGCAGAAGCAATTAGGGGTCTTAAAAACAACATTAAGACCTTTTTGTGCTGACCGATCTTTTTGTTCCCTGGAGAGGCACATTTTAGGACCTACCAAGCCATAAATATACATGAACGTGTGTGCATATGTGTGTGCACATGTGTGTGTGCGTGCACACACACACACACACATATATATATATATATATATATATACATGCAGTAGTAACGGATCATGGTTCTAAGTGTTAAGGTGATAAAAAACAGGCATGGAGATCGGAGGAAATATAATTACCTGTTAAAGCAGAGTCAGCACAGAATAAAGCGACTGCAGAGAGGTGAGTGAGCGGAGGGCCAGCATCAGTTATTTGGGGGGATGGTGTGTCTAAAGAGGGGAGCCTGGGCTTGGGTCCACGGAAGACCAGGGCTCACATCCTCTGGACGTCCGCTGCCGTGTGGCCCCGAGCAGCCCGTATCTCCTGGGCCTCAGTGTTCACCGCTGTGGTTGGGGTGACACACGTGCCTTCGGAGTTGTCACAAGAATAATATTAAATCATTTTATGTATTTGAAGTACTTAGTATGGTGTCTGCAGCATAAATGCCCAGGAGTCTAAGATCGTTACCAGGGGAGGGCACGTGCTGTGTGCCAGCGCCGTGCAGCTCCGCTTCGGGGTCACCGGGCACCTTTAGATCCTGATGCCAAGCTCTGCACCCCAGACTACACTCACCCCTACTACATGCACTCTGACTGCACACACCCCAACAGCACGCACCCCAGAATACACGCACCCCAAAATACACGCACCCAGACTACACACCCCCGGGCTGCACATAGCCTAGACTACATGCACCCCAGAATACATGCCTTCAGATTATATGCACCCCGAGTGCACGCACCCCGACTGCATCCCAGAATACACGCACTCCAGTCCCTGGAGTCCAGCGGCACCCGCTGTCCCCATGTACCCAGGTCAGAGCGGTGGCTGCTGTGTCACACAAACGAGTTACAAGGGGAAGGCCCTCCTGTGAGGGCCTGACTTAGGGCCTTGAGGCACATGTTTTTGTTCGTCTGGCCAGAGCGGAGGCTGCGGGCTGGGCCGTGTGGGGCGGTGCCGGCGGAAGGGCCCAGCGCTGCGGCCTCCGCTCAGGACTCTGCAGCCGTCTTGCCCAGAGTGCGTCTCTAGAGCCTTTGCTGGCGCCGCTGGTCCTGGCCCCTCCTGGGCTGCGTGTTTCTCTGGGGCTGCGTGTCATGTCCCAGTTAGAGCGCGGCCCCATCTCCCACGTCTTAATCTCTCACACATTGGTTAGCACAGTTCTTTGCACACAGAAGCGCTCAATTAAAAGCCTTTAATGGATTTGCTATTCTTACCAAATTGGCACGTCCTTAGTTTAATCCCAGATACCCTGGCACTAAGCAAGCCTCGGAACGCTGCCTGGCGGTGTCGTGCTGTTGCATTAGTTCTGAGGGCGTCCTCCCCGGGCCGCCCTCCCCCTGGGCTGAGCTCACACCTGCTGTGTGTTTGGACGCCTCCTCCTGTGACAGCCCCCAACCTTTGGGTAAAGCCCTGGTTGACACTGACCAGAACCCAGGCGGGCACACCGGGCACTGGAATTTGTCAATTTGGGGAGTTAGTCTGTGGAAGAACCAGCGGGAGGCTGACCTGCTGCTCCGTCTGCTCTCTGTGGGGGGCTAACGAGCTGGCAGACGCAGAGCCTGCCCCCACCCCCCCAGGCCCAGCCTGTCCCCCACTGTGAGGGGATGGCAGGCATCAGGTGACCCACCTGGGGAGCGGGTCCCTGAATGTGCCAGGGTCTCCCGTGTGTGGTGCTGGGACGGCCACCAACAGACTAGTTTTCCAGGTGTAGTTTGTTTCCGGGAAAATTCCCCAAAATACAAAAGTCCAAATACAAGAACCATTTTTGGAGGACAGGCACGTGGACCCAATTCCCGTCACCGGTGTCTCAGGACGAGCTTGGGGGTGGGGGCATGGCAGGAATGGAGTCGCACAGGACGGGTTCCAGGGCTCGTGTCTACGCGGCTGCCCTGTGGGGTGGCGCCGGACGAACACATCGCTAGTCTTCAGAGTGTGATTTCCAAGCGGGGCACTGGCCTGGGGGGCCTGGGTGCAGGGGCCGGAAGGACGGCTGGGAAGGGCAGGCACGTTTGCCTCCGCTGGAGGTTTGCTTCCTGCAGATGATCATTCGTGGCTGTTGACCGCCTCCCAGCGCAGCACGTAGCCTGGAAACCCTTCAAAGGGCTGCTGGTTCTGGGAGTGGGTCTGCCAGGCACAGGGCCGCCGGGTGGGCGGTGACCCGGGCTGGGGAGGGCCTTGGGCTCTCAGAGCGTCTTCTCAGCAACAGCGTCCGCTGGCTGCAGTGGTCGATCCTCGGCTAAGCTGGCAGGACCTGGAGTCCCTGATAAGATGCTATGTCTAAGCAAGAGAGTGAATTGTGGATGGTTTATTAGTTCAAGTTTCTAATTACACAGAATAATACATAGTGTATGTATGTAATACATACACATATTATACACAAAATTTTTCAAATTGAAAAATGTCTTCAGTTTCAATGAATCCCCCAAATAAAGTAAGTGCCACAGTGTGACGTCTGCCCAAGGATTTTAGAAAGCTGGGGGCTCCTGGTGTGTTTTCCACCCTTAGGGAAGCCCCGAGGTGTTCGGACCATTGCTCACAGCTTGGCAAACACAAACACGTGCTTCCCCACCGAGTTTGTGGTTTGCCCAGTGCACGGACAGCAGCTATTTCCCGTGCACCTGCTTTCAGGACGCTCGCGACGCCTTGGGAAGACACCGGCTTGCTAAGGGCACCGAGCAGCACCAGGAAAGGCCCAGCCCATGACTCGGGCCACAGCACAGGCCACGTGGCGTCCAGTGGCCCTCGGACTGGCCTTTGCGGAGCGGGTCCGCCCTTGTGAAATTGGGCTCCCAGGAGAAGGCTGCCTTGTGAATGCGCCTTGAGTCTGAATATTCACCCACATAGAGGGACCTTGACTGAATATTTTTCATCTCAAAATGTGCTCTCTTGCCTGTGAAGACACTCGCTTACTCTGGCCGCTGTCCACACAGCCCCTCTGTGTCAGGCCCTCTGGCTTGGCCAGCCAGCATCACACCATCCGTGAGGCCCTGGTGGCCGAGGCGCCCGGCACTGCTGCCTCCCCCGCTGGTTTGTACGTAACCAAAAGCAGTGCGTTTGGTCCCAAGCCTGTGTCTGACTGTGGCTGTTGTCCTATGAAATTTATTTAGGTGGCATGCAAACCAATGAAATCTGAAAGAGGAAGAACTGATATCTTTATGAAAACTGAATCGAATGCTTTGGAAAGACTCAGTAAAACCAACTCGCTAAAACCATTGTCTCTCAATTTGCCACGGGCAAGATAGCTGTTAGGAGGTTGAGAAAATTGTAAAATACAGATGTGTCTGAACTCAGATTGTTTCACTTTTGCCTTCCAATCATTGCTTCACTTTGAAGAAACACAAACCGGATATTTGTGGGTGGGCGCTCACCTCAGGGTGGGTGAGCCAAGGTCCTTTGTCTGGGGCATGGGGCACTCGTGTGGCTGCGGGGAACACCTGCCAGCCTGACTGGGCCGGGGAAGTTTGGGAGGTGGGGACACTGATTCTCAGGCTGCAGAGACAAGGTGGAACCTGCATTCTTCTCATGGGACAGGAGAGAAGTGGCTGGCCACACCTGACCAGGTGCCACCTGCCTTCCTCACATCCCTGCTCCTCGGTAAGGCTGTCACCAGGCGTCACGATGGGACAGTGTGACCATCACAGCACACAGCTCCTCCCGTGGGACAGCGTTGCTTGCGTGGTATGGAGGGACTGTCTCCACACAGTGTCATCACTGCCCGTTACCTGTGGATGGTCACCGAGAACAAGCCCTTTCTTCTTCATGGAAGGTCAGTGGGCAGTCAGCGGACATTGTCCCTGACACGCCAGGCAGTGTGGGCCGTGTGCAGGGGACACGGAGACCCAGGGCAGTGTGGGCAGTTAGAGATGACACCTGGTTTCAGGTCAGTGTAGACAGGACATAGGTGAGCAGCACGTACTGCTGTCACCCCCAGCGCAGGACACCCTGGGCCCCACTGGAGGTCCAACCCCAGCACTGACGAACGCGGTTTTATCACTGCAGGGAAGGGAGGCGTTGTGGAAGACGGGGGTGGGAGGGGTGTGGTTCCTGAGCCCCACGGGCGATGTCCCTTGTCCTGTCACTGTGGCCCCTCCCCAAGGGGGGCCAGGGCCCTGGACTCCTGCGTGTTGGGAGGGGAATGAAGGTTTCAGTGGGGGCGGGAGACGGGGGCTCTGTGCCACTCATTGGATGCTGGGAGCAGCATGTCCTGCCCAGGCGGCATCTGACAGGCCTCCTGGTGGCACGCTGACATGGAAACAGCAAAACCGACGGAGGCCGAGCACCTGCTGGAGGGGATGCAGAGACCGTCACGGCTCGGTGCCCGCGGCAGCCTCCCTGCGCGTCTGACGGGCGGCAATGATGGATGGCTGGCACTCCTAACGGAGGTTAAGCATCACTTACCATCCCAGGCAAACGGGGATCTGGGAAAGAAATGCTCAGGCCTGATACTCAATCATCCATTTAATCAACTAAGAGTGCTCACTGACGAGGGAGGGTGGGGCTGCCACAGGCCCCGGGGGCTGGGCTTCCTAATTAAAGAGCAGGTGACAGCAGGCAGGCACGGGGCCGCTACCCGTCGCTGGGAGGCTTCCTTGTTGCTCTGGGGGAGATAATGTGCAGACACGGTTTTCTGACTTAATGAGCCCGGCTGGAGCAGGGTGAGAGCGAGGACAGGCTGCCGAGGACGGGGCTGCACCCCGCTCGGCCCCGGAGCGCTCGGAAGCCTGCCCCGTCTGCCCAGCAGTGACTGTGCGTAGGGCTGTCGGGCGTCCACTCTGGTGAAGCCTTAGAACAGTTTCAGGAAATCGCTTACATTCTTACCACTTTTGCTTCTAACTCTTAGACAGTGAGCCGAGTTTAACTGTGAAAACAATCCCTTTTTCAAAATCAAAGACGGTTCTTCTAACATCTGTGTGTGGTGCAGCCGGAAATGGCCTGTCTCCCAATAGCAGGTGACCTTGAGTACAAGTGCCTCGACCTTGCCCGGCCACAGTCCCACCTGCAGCACCCACCTTCCCAGAGGTTTGTTTCGAGGCCTAATCATATAACATGTGTTAATGTGCTTTGCAAACCCTAAATCTGGATATAAATGTTGGTTATTGTTATTGGCAATGGGCCTTTTTAGAGTTGATGCGATGCAAGCACACTTTTAATTTACTAGCAAGGAAGATGGGCGGACGGCGGGGGTCAGACGGGATGAAGCTGACAGTCAGCAGCTTCAAGCCCGGGGCCTGAAGCCCGGGAGCCTGTGGAACAAGACGCGTGCTTATTCCGGGAGATGAATGACGGCCTCCGAAGGCGTCCACACCAGTCCCCAGCCTGTGAATGTCACCTGCAGGGCACAAAGGATTTGCAGATGTCCTGACATGGGAGCTGACCGTGAAAGCGGCCGCGAGGGCACTGTAAGTGGAAGAGGGCGGGAGAGTCAGACAGATGTGAGGACCTGCTGAGGCGGAGGCGGGTCTGAAGGTGAGGCCGGGTCCCCCCGAGCCCCGTGCGGAACCAGCCGACGTGTTCGCTTTCGGCCAGTGGGACCTCGCCAGGCTTCTGACCTGCAGCCTAAGGTGATACGTGGTGATGTGTCAGCCGCTGAGTTTGGGAGCATTCGTTACAGCAGCTGCAGGAACTCATGTTTCTAGATGCTGACTGGTGTGTGTGTGGGGGAAGGGTTTCCCACTGTGGTCTCTGCACATTTCCTGGGCGATTCTGACTCCCACCCAAACCTGAGGACAACTGTAGCCCAAGTCACGTGTCGGACACTCTGAAGTGGCCATGGGAGGTGCCGCTCGAGAGGGCAGGCCCGGTGCCAGCAGAGATGGCAGCAGGTAGGGGCGCCTCAAGTGTTTGAAATGGGTGAGAACGGAGATTTTAAGGGCTCTGACTCATTTCTAACTTGAAAAATTCAGACAGGCTCTTGACCTACTTGGCCCTTTTAACGTCTGAGCTGACGGCCTGCATGTGACAGAAATTGCTTTCAATCTGAAATGACCGCCGACTCGGTCACAATGATGAAACCCCCCCTGTGAGGGCCCAGGAGGCGAGCCCACGGCACCCCGTTCCCTCTCTCGCTCTGTTTCTCTTCCACGCCCTGTGCCCTGCCTTGCTGTCCCTCCTTGGTCCCAAGTGTGAAGTCTTGTTTTGGGGACCCTTATGGAGATGGAGAGGACCCCTGTCCCCTGCCAGGCCCCCAGCCAGGCGCCACTCTGCACCCCTCAGCTCGCTTCTGGCCACACGGGAGGGGCAGGCAGGCCGCCGCTGACGGGCTCTCGGAGGCTCTGGAAAAGGTGTGTGGATCCTTCCTCCTGTTCCTGAGGACAGGAGGCCGTGGGGCCCGTCAGGGCTTGGCTGCGAGGGACAGGGACAGTGGGGGTGGGGTGGCACCAAGCGCCAAACCCCTTGGGAAATTCTTCCCAGGCCGCTGCCGATCTAGAGCACAGCTGAGGAGACAAGACTGTGAGGTGTGGGTGACGCCCCCGCATTCAGTGGTGGGTGTCGGCATTCATCGCCCAAACGCCCTCCTTGGCTGCCTCCTCCGGGGAGGTCAACAGGGCTGGGGACACGGGCGGGGCTCCCTGCTGCACCTCCGGACGTTCCCTCTGCCCTCACGGGGCTCAGAGTCCGCCTGGCTCGGAGCAACAGCCTGTGGTCATGATGGACACCTGCACTTCCTGTGGGAACGTTGGTCGGAAGACCCTTCCTCCAGAGTAAGGCCCAGTCGTTACCATGAGGAACCAAATGATCCCTGGTGCCACCAGGGGTACAAGGCGGCCTCTCAGGTTCCAGCTGAGCATGAATTACTTCCCTGAAATGCTCCTAAATGGCCAGACCTGGTGTCCCTGCCCCTTTCCCTCGATTAGAAACGAGCCCATATTCATGTCAGCCAGCCCCTCAGGCCCGGGGTTAGCCGCCCAAACCGGCAGCTGTGGCCTGAGCCCTTTGATTCCAGAATCGCTGCGTCCTCTGCACGGCCGGCTGGCCGTGCCCTGGGCCTCAGGGAACGTGCAGTCTGCAGTCGCAGAGTCGAGCTGAGCTGCCGTCTTTGTCCCGTCTTTCTTGCTCCCCGACAGCCTCCCCGTGTGGACTCAGGAGCACAGCCAGGCCTGTCATCTCTCCGTACGTTTGTTTGGGAAATTCAGGAGGGTGAATCGTCCCCCGGCCAACAGGCGAAAGGCCCCCGGCGCCCCCGTCCTCAGGACCGGCAGGCAGGGCAGGGATCCTGCCCCACAGCAGCCCCAGCAGTTGGTCGTCTGGGCCAGACCCGTCGTCAGAAAAGGACAGGAGGCCAGCAAGCCGGAGCTCTGCGGGAGGAGAAGCCCGCTCCCTGTGGGGCGTCAGGCTGCCTCCAAGGGGCGAAGCCGCTCCCCCAACAAGCAGCGCTTTGAGATGGCCTGAGGTGCCGGGGGCCACACGGAGCTTGGGTCTCAGGGAGACTGCGGGTGGTTTCACAGCCAGGGCGTCCGTGGAGGCACCCTTCCCAGCAGCGACCCCTCCTAGCAGCCTCACCACCTGCTGGGACCCATGCGTGTACACAGGTTAGGAGAAGGGGGACGTGCCTTGCTGTCCCTGGGCTGTCCCCGGGTGTCACACCGTGCGCAAATCTCCGTTCTGGGGTTTGGTTGTGGATTAATGAGTAACCCTGGGACCCCACCCACTGGAGGGCCCTGGGGCTGGACAGAGCAGAGCACCAGACACCAAGGTGGCCATGGGGTGGCCTGGGGGCATTTTCTGTGGTGACGCACCAGGCGGGCAATGCTAGGTGATTCATGGTTATGGTGAAAAGTGCCTCGAAGGCCTGACTCTGGGAAGGGTTAGAAAGGCCTGGCACCTGAGCCTCTAATGAAAATCTCATGGCCGGCTTTCCCGTCCCCTGCAGCCCCTAAGGACACAAGTTAGGGGGATTGAAGGGGTCTGCACAGGGTCAGCCTGGGCTCCCCACACAGACAGGGCTCTGTCTCAAGTTCTGAGCTGTGGGCTGGCAGCCAGGCCCTCCCCGGTGCCCCGTGGGGCAGGGGTGCCCGCTGACAGCCCGATCATGACACAGGACTGTGTCGGGAGCCCAGGCCACCGGGCCGAAGCGCTTTCTTTCTTAACGGTGAAGCGATTCACAGAGAAAGCACACAGGATCAAGTCACAGGAAGAGTCGGTGCCCAGCCCCTCCCGGCTGGTGAGCGTCTTGTGCCCTGAAGGGGTCGGAGCCCAGGCTGTGACAGGCCGACCGCGGGTTTCGCCCTCCGTGGCAGCATGGCTTCTTCTGTTAGACGGCCCTTCCTGACCTAACGCTTCTGCTTCAAGCTCTCCCAGCCAGCTCGCCTGAGGTTTGGCCAGAAAAATAGGCCAAAGCCAGCAGCTGAAGCCATCTCAGCGAGCAGACAATGGTGGGGCACAAGCAGTGTTGTCCCCACAGGAGGGGCGTGGCAGGTACTAACCCACAGACAGCGTTTTCTAAGGAAGCGATTGGTGGCCGGGGTTCGTCCCCACCTGGCTCCCCCTCCGTCTCCAGTCCTCCCTGTCTGGTTGACCTAAGAAGCCCTCATGCCTTTCTGCTTGTACCTTTAAAAATGTAAAAATAAAGTACACTCAAGGGGAGAGGCGACAGCTGTCTCCTCAGCCACCCGCACCCACCCCGGCTGGGGGTCTGGCTGGAAGGGCCCCGAGCCTGAGCAGCAGGGCCGAGTGGGCACTCGGACCCGCTCCCGCGCACTGGACCAGGCACAGCGTTCAAGGCCTGTCGGGGCGCTTCTCCCTGCAGAAGCTGCAGACGAGCACGGACCCCAACCTGCAGCCACGCTGGCTCCCCATATGGTCCTGACAGGCTGTGCACAGGGGACTTGCGGAGAGCGGAGCCCAGGGGGTCCGGGGTGAGCTCTGGGCTGGGGTGTTTCACGGAAAGAGGCGGAGACGGAGGGTGCTCAGCGACCCTTCCCTGACCACTGGGCTCTGCCGTCCCCGGGAGATTCAGGGCCGACCGCTGCCCGAGAACAGGCCGGGGTTCCTGCTGCAAATGGGCGGGAGGGCTCACTGGCCACCCAGGCTCTCCCTGTGGGACAGACCAGGGGGCACCTGGACGTGTCCGCGGGCACCCGGAGGGCAGCCTAGCTTGTCGCAAAGAAGCTCCTATCTGAATAAGTGGAGCCGAGTCCCCACTTCTCACCCGAGGTGGAGCTCCCCGAGGTTTACCTTGCCGAGCAGGGAGAAGGTGCCGGCCTTGTAAGGCTCAGCTGAAAGGGGGCCCCGGGGAGGCCAGGGCTGGGGCAGGGCCTGCACGGGGCGGGGGGGCAAGTGCCTGCCAGGCCCGGTCTCCCCGCCCAGCGACGCAGAGCCCCGGAAACCACGCATGCAGGGCCCCGAGCCTCCGTCCTCCCGGTGCCCCCCGCCCCCCCCAGGACCCTGGACGCCCCGCGTCGCCCAGAGAGGCCTGCGCTGCCCGGTGCCCCTCCCTGGGCACAGCCTCCAGCTCCCGAAACGAAAGCCACAAACCGGCGGCACTGCTTCTCCCCGCTGCCCGTGGCGCCCCACATTGCAACCTCTCGGGGGGCAGCTGAGCAGCCCCGGCCCACCCCGGGCAGCGGGGTCAGGAGCCCGCCCGCTGCTCAGCGCTGCCCCGGGGGACTTGGTCACTCAGAAATGTTTAAGAAAAATACACAGTGTTTTTTGTTTGTTTGTTTAAAGAAAAACTTCCAGGCTCCTTGAATTTCACAATTCGGGCCCGATCAGGAAAACGAGCCAACAGTCAGATGGCAGCTTTAAAGCGCCCTTTGGCCGCTGGTTCGCTTCTGGCCCCGGGGCCGAGGGGGGCCCACGGGAGTCCGCGTCCTTCCGCCTCACGTCTCGCCACCTGCGAGCCCCACGGAGCGGGGCCGCCGAGTGGGCACAGAGCCCAGGCGGGCGCGGCCCGCACGCCGGGCCCCATCGCCGCAGCCTGGCCGTGGCCCCCCGGGTGCAGGTCGGCGGGCGCCCCCTGAGCGCCCCGCAGCGGGCAGCCCTGCCCCCCCCCCCCGCGCGGCCCAGCCCCGGTGGCTTCCCTGCGCCTGGGGATTACGCTGGTGACGTCACGGAACATTCTGCAGTTCTGGGGTGTATTTATTGCAGAGTTTCCTCCTCGCCAACAGCTGCTGCCCTGCGGCCCCCCCCCACACACACGCCGCCCTTGGTGTGGCAGCCGGGCTGGGACACAGAGTCCCCCTGCTGGAGCCGCAGACTCAGGGTGGGCAGCCTCCTGTCTGCACTGGCTCGGGGTCTACACGGAGGAGGGTGAGGCCTGTGGATGGAACTGGTAGCCTTGGTGTTTAGCCTGTGCTCTAACCACCTGAGCCAACCAGCTGCCCCTGAGATTTTCAAATTACAGTTGACATTCAATATCATTTTATATTAATTTGAGGTGTACAGCATAGTGGTCAGACATTTGTATAATTTAAGAAGTGACCCCCTGACTAGTCTAGTCCCCACCTGACACTATATATAGTCATTACCATACCATTGACTATATTCCCTGTGTTTTACTTTACGTCCCCATGGCTATTTTGTAACTACCAATTTGTGCTTTTTTGTGTGTGTGTGGAGGGCAGTGTCACCGGCCCTCATATGTGGGATCCAAACCGGGGCCCTCTGGCGTCCCAAGCCAGCTCTTAACCATCATACCACTCGGCCGGCCCCCAATTTGTACTTTTTAATCCCGTCCCCTTTCTTTATCCACAGCCCCAATCCCCCTTCCATCTGGCAACCATCAAAATGTTTTCTGTATCTATGAGTTGTTTCTGTTTTGTTTGTTTAATTTTGTACTTAGATTCCACATGTAAGTGAAATCACATTGCCTCTGTCTTTTTCTGTCTGACACTCCATTCAGCACAGCACCCTCCAGGTCCATCCATGCTGCCACAGATGGCAAGAACCCATTCCCTTCCCCGGCCGAGCAATATTCCATTATAGTATATATGCGCCACCTCCTCTTTATCCATTTTTCCATCGATGGACACCCAGGCTGCCTCCACATCTGGGCCATTGTAAACAACGCTGCAGCGAACATATGGATGCACAGGGCCCCTTGAAGTAGCATTTTGGGTTTCTTCAGATAAATACCCTGAAGTGGGATTACTGGGTCCTTCTTTGTCTCTTCTTATAGCCTTTGTTTTAAAGTCTATTTTGTCTGGTATAAGTGTTGCTACGCCAGCTGGTTTTTGTTTTTTCATTTCGATTTTTCATGAAATATCTTTTTCCATCCCTTTACTTTCAGTCTGTGTGTGTCTTTCAATCTGAAGTGAATCTCTTGAAGACAGCATGTCTAAGGTCTTGTTTCCTTATCCATTCAGCCCTCCTATGTCTTTTGAGTGGAGCATTTAATCCATTTACATTGAAAGTAATTGTTCATAGATATGTAACTATTGCCATTTTATTATTCATAATTTTGATTTGTTTTTTCATCTCAAAGACGTCCCTCTAACATTCCTTGTAACGCTGGTTTGGTGGTGATGAACTGCTTAGCTTTTTCTTGTCTGGGAAGCGCTTTATCTGTCCTTCGATTCTAAATGACAGTCTTGCTGGGTAGAGCAGTCTTGGTTGTAGGTCCTTGCTTTTCATCGCTTTGAATATCTCCTGCTAAGTCCCTCTGGCCTGCAAAGTTTCTGTTGAGAAATCAGCTGACGATCTGATGGGGGCTCCCTTGTAATTACTAGCTGCCTGTCTCTTGCTGCTTTTAGGATTCTCTCTTTGTCTTTAACCTTCGCCATTGTAATTATAAGGTGTCTTGGTGTGGGTCTGTTTGGGTTCATCCTGTTTGGGACTCTGTGCTTCCTGGACTTCTTTGTCTATTTCCTTCACCAGGGGAAAATTTTCAGTCATTATTTCTTCAACTGGGTTCTCAATCCCTTGCTTTCTGTCTTTTCCTTGTGGTTCCCCTATGATGTGAATGTGGTTACGCTTGATGTCCCAGAGATCTCTTAAACTCTCCTCATTTTACAATATTATTTTCTCTTTTTGCTGTTCCAATTGGGTGTTTTCTGTTACCTTATTTTCCAAATTGCTGATTCGATCCTCTGCTTCATCTAGTCTGCTGGGGATTCCTTCTAGTGCGTTCTTCATTTCAGCTACTGTATTCTTTATTTTTGACTGGCTCTTTTTTATGGTTTCTATGTTCTTTTTTAATGCTTGCTATCTCTTTGTTGAAGTTTTCACTAAGTTCGAGCATCCTTGTAACCGTTGTTTTGAACTGTCTGTGGTAGGTTGCTTGCCTACATGTCATTTAGTTCTTTCCCTGGAGTTTTCTCCTGTTCTTTCATTTGGGACATATTTCTTTGTTTCCTCACTTTGGCTGCCTCTCTGTGTTTGTTTCTATGTATTAGGTAGATCTGCCATGTGTCCCAGGCTGGGCCAGGTGGCCTTATGTAGTAGGCGTCCTGTGGGGCCCTGGCACAGTCTCCTTGGTCACCTGCTCCAGGTGCTCCAGGAGTGTCCCTTGTGTGAGTTTTGTGTCCCCTCCTGTTATAGTTGAGCCTTGGTTGCTCTTGGCACATCAGTGGGTGGGATTGACCCTCAGGCTGATTGGCTGTGGGGTTTGGCCACATCCACAGCTTATGGGCTTCTGTGCAGGGGTCTTACCCCACTGGATGGGATTCACCCCAGTGGGCTCTGGTGCCTGTTGAGACCACCCTTTGTGTGTGCCGCTTGTGGGGCTAATTGGGTGGTGCTCTGCTGTGGTCTGAAGCCAACCCCAAGTATGTTGGTTCTGGGGCCTCTTGGGAGGGTCTCCGGTGCAGGTCCAGGTCAGCCTCTGCCTGTGACCAACCAGGGGCTACATGGTAGCAGCTATAAATTGATCCACAGTTGTTTTCTGCCTATGCTGGACCTGGAGGCTCATGGGAGAGGCCACTCTGTGAACTGAGGACGGCTGCCACCAGTACCAGGCCTGGGGTAGCTCTGCAAAAAGCCAGGACACCCCTGCCACCTGCCAGCTTTCTTAAGGTTCAGCCACTAATAAAACCTTGCGTGGTATGTGGATTGGGTGAGGCAGGGTCTCAGGGAGTCACTAGAGTGGGAAGCCTTGTGGTCATCAGCTTAATGTAGACTCTGGTTTGGTGCCAGTGTTGAGCCTGGAGCAACTCAGTGTAAGTCTCGGGCCCACCTGGGGCCTGTGGACTCCGATAATTTTCCTAGAAAGCATGCAGTTCGGGTGGGGCTGGCTGCTTGAAGAGAAAGTGCCTCCATCAGGGAGCAAGTTGGGGGGGACGGGGTCCCAGTGAGTCAGCAGGGCAGAGCAGCAGAGCTCACCAGGCCTATCAGGTTCAGATTTGGCCGTAAGCGTAGGGGGCGGGCTCAGCACAGGAAAGATGGCGTCCACCTGCCGGCTCCTCACAGTGAAAATGCCGACTGTTCTCAGTCCTCCCCCTGAAGACACACTTTTCAGTCTGTCCCGCGTAAGCCTCCAGCACCTCTCGAGTCAACACCACTTCTCTGGAGCCCAAGTTGAGTGCCTACGAGTGAGTGAGGCTGTGCTCAGTCCCTTTAAGAGGACGCCTGGGTTTCCAGTGGCCTCTGTGCCACCCCGATGGTCAGCATCCTCACTGGTTTTCACAGCCAGGTGTTGTGGGGTCTCCTCTTCTCAGCTCCAGCGCTCCAGGCTGGGGAGGCCAGTGGGGTCTGGGGTCCCTCACTCCTCCAGGGGGAACCTCCGCAGCTGAGATATCCGACCTGATTCTCAGCCGTCACACACAGGCGTGGGGCCCGTTTCATGTCTCTGCCCCTCCTGCCAGTCTCGACATGACTTCTTTATATTTTTAGTTAAAGGACTTCTGTTCAGCCAGGCTTCAGATGGTTCTCCAGGTTGATTATGCTATAATTTAGTTGTAATTTTAATGTGTTTACTTAAGGACACAGGCACAGGGTTTACCTACTCTGCTACCTTGGACCTCTTGTTTGCTTTTCTGTTTTCAATATTGTATTTGAAACATTTTTTTTTTAAAGATTTAAAAAAATTTTTTTTAATTGGGGAATTGGGGGATGGGAACAGCGCTGGGGAATTGGGGGAAGGGGAACAGACAAGTTGCTGTCCTTTTGTTCTTCAGTCTAGTTGTGGAGGACATTGCTTCACTGGCCCAAGTTGGCACCATCATTGCGCTCTTCCCGGGCGAGGCAGATCACTCGCCGGCTTCTGGACGGCCTCTCACTGAGGCTGCTGGCCGCTCACGCTGGCTGCTGGCTACACATGGTAGCCCATGGCAATCCACTGCCACAGGGACTGCAGCCCACGCCGTCGCCGGCGACTCATGGCAGCCCAGCTCCAGGTTGAGCTGTTGTTCAGCATCTTAGCTGTGGAGGGCAGTGTCACTGGCCCTCATATGTGGGATCCGAACCGGGGCCCTCTGGCGTCCCAAGCCAGTTCTTAACCATCGCGCCACTCGGCCGGCCCTGAAACATTTTTTTAAAAACTTCAAAATGTTGTTAAAGTAGTATATATGCTTAAAAATATTAAAAGATTTGTGTAAAAACACAGCAGTCACCCTTCCCTGCTCTCCACATCCCCCATTCTGCTCCCCAGGGGCATCCATTATAAAATCATGTGCTATCTATCAGTGATATGCAGCCAATTTTTCTTTCCACTCACTATGGCTGTAGATGCGATTTTACCCCACTAACATGATCTTTTCCACACACTTTCACTCCAGTTACATCACAACTTCTGATAGGTAACCAGCTCATGTGACCCCTTCACTGCTGAGCTGAGTACGGTGCATGCCTGTAAACCTTTAGTTTTTCCTGGGAGTAATAATTAAGGCATAATTTTATTTCTTTAGATTTTTCCATACTGAGCATTATGTTTTCTCCAAATGTTTCTGCAAACCTGTGCAGGAGCCAGCAGCATTCTTCCACAGAGCACACACACACCTGCACCCTACTCCCCTCAGGACCCACTGGGCCTTGCAGAGCTCTGATTGAGACTGTCCTAAGCCTGGTGGCCCGTCAACTCCCTGCAGACTGGCACGTCCTTTCCCGAGGTGTCCCTTCATGCTGAGATCCTCTAATAGAGTACCAAAGAAGGGTGCCCAGGAGGTGATTTCCTGAGTCCTTGTGTCTGAAAATGTCTTCACTTCAGCCTTACACTTCATTGGTAGTTTGCTTGCTATAAAATTCTTGGTGGAAATAGTTTTTCCACATAACTCTTAGGTTTTATTTTCGGCATCTACTATTGCTGTTGATGATGCCAATGCTATTTTTGAAAAATGAACTTTATTTTGGAATAATTTTAGGTTTCCAGAAAAGTTGCAAAGACAATATAGGGTTCCCTACACCCTCACCAAGCATCCCCTGTTTTGGACATTTTACAATTCCACAATTCGTTTTTCAGAACTAAGAAACCAGCTTTGGTGCTTAACTAGTAACGGCAC
Organism: Hipposideros armiger; assembly: GCF_001890085.2. Classification (NCBI taxonomy): domain Eukaryota; kingdom Metazoa; phylum Chordata; class Mammalia; order Chiroptera; family Hipposideridae; genus Hipposideros; species Hipposideros armiger. The sequence goes on along the minus strand of NW_017731649.1, from coordinate 1,843,889 downwards.
TCCAGACTTTCAATTTCACTTGTTTTCCCTAATTTCCTTTTTCTGTCCCTGGATCCCATCCATGTCTCTCAGCATCCTCCTGGCTGTGGCTGTTTTTCAATCTTTCCTCTTTTTTTTGTTTTTTTATGACCTTGATAGTTTTGAGGCACAGTGGTCAGAGATTTTGGAAGATGTCCCTAAATCTGTGTTCGATGTTTTATCACGGCTGGACTGGAGTTAAGAACTTTAGGGAACAATGCCCAGGGAGAAGCGGCTTTCTCATCGCCTTCTGCACGTGCTGGGTGCTTTGAACACGAGTCACCACCAGGGAGTTCAGCCTTGGCCACCTGGTAAAGCCAGTTTACAGTCACTGCTGTCCTAGCTTCAGCTCTTCCAGGTGTGATGTGGCATCTTTTGTTCTTCTCTGGAAAATTCCATTTGAATTTCCAGTGTTTTAAACTTTCACAGTGATAACTTGCATTGGCAAACTGCTATGTAACATTTAGGATTTGTTTTCTTTTTTAAAATCACTGTCTGTTATAATGCTGTAACAAGCACCTATGCACACAACCTTTTTCTTCAGGGGGATTACTGCCTCAGGCTAGGCACAGCCAGAGTGAGACTGAGTCACGTGGACGGCTGCCTGGCGCTCAGGGTCCCCACGGGCTCTAGAGAGGGGCTGTCCTTGGAACCAGGGCCTGTTCGCAGGACCCAGCGTGGGCTCCGGGCAAGGCGCCCCGTGGGCAGGAGCACAGGCGGCCACAGCGGAACATGTTTCTGAGCAGCGTGTAGGGATTTGGGGCTTTGTTTGCATGTTTTTTTGAAGTTCTGTTTGTTGACCTACATTTTGATTTATGTTTTTGCTTCAAGTTGAAAGTTATGATGTAGGCTTCTTGTCCTAACCCTACCTGTGCCCCTTTGGTGAGGAAATACTTTTGATAACGTTTTATAATCTGCCAGCTTGCTCTGCTTCCCAAGCACTGACAGTACTCCTAAGAAAAAAGGACAGTCAGTGTTTGCTCCTCAGCTCACGGCCGGGTCACTGTCCTCGGAGCAGAGGCTCGTCCACTGTGTTGCCCCGGAACCCGGATTCCCATCAGCCCCTTCTCCTTAAATGTTACATTAAGCCAGTGCCTTATTTACTGATGATGTCTTGAGTGTTTTTCTTAGACAGACGGTGTGTTATTGCCATTCAGGATGTCACTGTTATTTTGTTTCACGCTTTTAAAACTGTGCTGCCCGCATTTTGAAGTTTGAGAAACACGAGCAGACATTCTGACCCCCCACTTCTCTGAGGGCCGCCTTTCTTCACTCTGTTTCGAGTCACTTGCAGTCCTGAGTTGTCCTTAGAGGATCAGAGCTGGCCTCCTTCAGTGCCCAGGGAGGGTGGGCAAGGACAGGCGGCAGCGGCACCCCAGATGGCAGGTCCGGGTCCCCATTCTCCTGCAGCGCTCCCTGGGGTCAGACACTGCATTTACCGGGGTTGCGAGGACAGCAGGCGCCATTTCTGTGACGTGCTGAGCATTGGACCACTGGACATCCAATAAAGTGCAGCGGTGGCTGGACGGCAGATGGAAACATGGAAGGTTTGTCCAGCCACACGACGGAGCATGTGCCACACTCCCCAGCTGCCCCCTCCCTGCTGCACTGCGCTAGGAAAATGGGACTTTAGGCCATTGTTATTCAGATGACCACTGATTGCTGCTGATCAGGCTAACACGCTGGGACCACGCATAACCTCCAACACTTCCAAGCCCATCTGGACTCTTTCCAGAGGGCACTGGACCAGGGTGCCCTGTGACTGGCACAGCAGCCCCCCGAGAGCTCAAGGAGGTCTCCTACCTCAGCGGTCCCACATACTGGGAGGTGAGAGTGTAAGTGACATGGCCACTTATGAGCCAAGAGAGAGCTCAGGTTAGGGGCGGCTCGGGGAGCCTGTGCCCTACCCTTGTCCAAGGACTGAGAGGCTGACACACGCGTCTTGTTAGACGTGGCCCCCATGCCACCTAACAGACCAAAACCTCCCGAGAACCAGACACCAGTCAGGTTCACCTCAACCTGCGTCTGGTCACCAATGGGCTATGCTGTCCACGGAGCCAGGAGCACGGGGAACACGGCATCCTGTGGAGGGTGGTGCGTGTCCCCTGCGGGCTGTGCTCACTGTGGAAGGCTGCAGGGTTTTCCTGTGACAGCCCTGATTACAGGGAAGACATTTTGAACTGCAGGGTGGCGAGGGGTGGCCAGAGCGTGCGGGCGGACGGTGACTCGGGGGCCGGTGTGGTAGGAACCAGGGGCCGGCAAATGAGGGGAGAGTGCCACATGTGTCCGCAGCGTCACGTGGATCAAACACAGAGGGACAGATGTGCACACCCAACCTGAGCAGGACTTGGTGAGGACTCTCCTGGGTCGGCGGTGGCCCCGCTGCCCAATTGTTGGCCTAGGCCCGCTAATTAGAGGGTGTTGCAGGGTCAGGTTTCACTCTTTTGTGTCCCCCCTCCCCCCAGAGGGCAGCTTTAATGACACCGTTCCTTCTTGTCACCCAAGGCAAGAATTCCAAGCCAGCCTCCACAGGAACGGTCCCCAGCAGTGGCTGCTGTGGGCCCAGAGGTGGGAGATCGGACCTGGGAGTGCAGCCAAGCTGTTTAGGGGTCTGCAGGCAAGTGAGGAGCACCTGGCTTTGTTACACGAGTTGGTGCAAACGCCCTCAAGGGCACGTGGACACAACCTGATTCCGGCACATTCCTGCTCTCGCTGGTCGGACGATGTGTAACTGCTGGCTCTCAGCACAGGGGTCAGGCTGATGGCCTGAGGGACAGGCAACGACAGCCGTGAGCAAACAGGTGGCCGGGGAGAGGAGACACATTCATTAGGAGGGGGTTTCTGCTGGACAGCTGCCCCCAAAGGTGTGTGTGTGGGGGAGGCGGGGGGCGCAGCTGTGGGCGCCCCAGGTGGAGATGGGTGTTGTCAGTTGAAATATCACTAGCAAAGGTTGGTCACAATCCCCGGGGCCCCCACCCCATTAGAAGGGAGCCCACCCCGCGGCCGTTCCACCTTGGCAGTCCCAGCTTCTGTCCAGGACGGCTGCGTGCTTCAATATTCGACTCAGACGGTCGGCGCAGCCCCACATGCCACCTGGCGTCAGGACCCCAGCACCACGCACCAGTGGAAGCAAACGCTGCCCATGTGGCAATGTGCCAGCCTCTGCAGCAGCCCCAGACCCCCACGGCCGGGGTGCCAATGCGTGCCCTGTGCGTGCGGCGGTGTCTGCCCTCCCGCCGCCTCCCTGGTCCCAGCCCTAAAGCTCTCCGGCCGCAATCATGGGCTTTCCTGGCGGCGGGACCCGGGCCTGCAGGCCTCCCGCTGTCTGGTTCCTTAGACCAAGGTGTCCTGGCCCTCAGCCCCACCCACGACCTTCAGTGTCATGAGGTCAGGAAGGCTTCCTGGGTCCCCATGCCCACAGGGCACCAGGCGTCATTTCCCCGAGTCCTCTCTTATGACTCTCGTTTTGTACCTTGTAATTTTATTTATAGACAAACTCCAAATATATGCCCCAGCGAATTAGCCCCAAAGACAAAGCATTACTCAGGATTTCTTTTAAGTCACAGCCAAGCCAGGACTTGGGCCAGAGGAGAGAGTGGGGCCTGGAAGCCGTGTGTCTCCGGGTCTTGTCAGCGTGCAGGTCCTGATGCGGAAACTCTGCGACGGGGCCCGAGTCTGGGCGCCCAGGTGTCACTCGGGCTGCTGGCTCAGGGACCGCACTCTGAGCAGTGAGGGACCTTCCAGAACTTTGCAGTGCTGACATTCCACGAGAGGCAAAATACAGTCGTGCCAGCCGAGGCCCCGACTTTCAGGGTTTGCGTGCCAGCTCTTAGTACATGGGTGACTTGAGCAAGTCATCCGACACCCTGATCCCCAGCGCCCTTGCCGGACGGGCTGAGTCGGCACCACGCGTCCTGGGTGCTGTAACAGCGGAGCAAGATAATCCACACGCAGGCCGGCCTTGTGCTGCTGAGACCAGCTCTGATCTCGATTTTGGGAAACCCAGGACCTCAGGGTCCCAAGGCCTTGGGTTCCCAGGCTGCGGACCCTCCACTCCAGAGCCCGGTCTCAAGGGCAGCTGCCATCTTTCCTCCGGGGCCCCCTCTGACCGAGGCACCGAGGGCTCCTGCCTGCCGGCATCACTGTCCACGAACCGCAGGGACAGGAAACGACGGAGGCCTCTCCTGTTGTGTAAACACAGCCTCAGTTTTAAGGAGCAGGAATTCAAAGCCGAGAACCGGCCGTGCCCAGGGCCCCCTTAAGCAGTTTGCACGGAGCAAGGTCTTTCCAGGGAAAGCACCTGACACCACGTCCATTCACCTGCAGGAAAGACAGCCTGGTATGTTTCTGATGCAGCTTTAATACACAATGAGAGTCAGGTTACAAAGCTGTGAACTCTTAATTAAAGTCTGCTTCGCGAGACCCCACCTGGAAATTCCAGGCCTCCCTGGGCACCAGCACAGCAAACGTTAAGCACCCGAGGTGTCCTGGAGGCTCAGGGCCATGGCCTAGCCGGAACGGGGTACTTGGGAATCTAGTAGGTGCTTAGTAAGCAAGCACCCCAAGAGAGGGCGTTTGTCTGCAGGGGCCCAGACGCCACCATCGGGGTCTGCTGCCTGGACGGATGCTGCGGCTCGGCCCTGACAGGGGTGCCAGTGTGACCCAGCTAACCCCCCTCCGTCACCCACTGGGGACGTGGCAGTGGCGTTCCTCCGGCTTCCCCAGGCGGCCCGAGCGCTGGACTGCTGTGTTCACATGGGGCCCCGTGTGAAGCACGGCTGGAAAGGGAACCCCTGTGAGGAAGGTGAGGCTGTGGTCCGGGGGGTCCCCAAACTCCACAAGTGAGACCAGCACCTGCGTCATTCAGGAGCAGGCAGGGCGCAGCCTCGCGAGGACCTGGCGGCGCTGGAGAGGACCGTCCTGAAGAGAAGAGACGCTTTCCAAGGGCCGGGCTGGAGGCTGCGCCTGGGTCACCGGAAGAGGCCGGGGTTCTTGGCTGCAGCAGGCTGTTTCCACTGACCCCGCAGCGGATATGTCTGTCAAAGGAACCTAACATTTCCTCCACTTGACAGTCCAGAAAGAGGTGCCCTAACCCCGCTGAGAGACCAGCCTCCGCTCTGCAGGCTCGGGGCTTTCCGGGGTCCAGGGCCCACATGCAGACAGCCTGTCTTCCATCAGCAAGAGTGGGGTCAGGGCGGACCTGGGGCCTGGGGACCAGGAGGGGCGGGCGCATCCCCTCTGGGCAGGCCTCCAGGCCCCAGGCTGCAGCGCTGTCCCCTTAGCCTGCCCCCCACGCGCCCCTAACCCTCCCCAGTTCCTGGCCTGACAGCTGCCCCCCGCCAACGCAGTGCCCTGCTGTCGTTTCCGACAGCGCCACACGTGGAGCTTTTGCTGGTGTGCAGTTCTGTGGAATGTTAACGCACGTGCAGATTTGCGTAGCTGCCCCTCCAGTCGGGAAACAGCACCCCAAAACTCCCCAGCCCAACGCTCCTGCTGTCATACTCCATCCCCCAAAGCCCTGGCAATGCCAGCCTTTCCCCCTAGTTTTACCTCTTGTCACGGTGTGGACAGCATCATGGCGGAACGGTTTGGTATGCAGACTTCAAGTCTGGCTTTCATTCTTTCAGATGCCCTGCGTGTCGCCCACATGGGCGCAGGCATCCCTGTCTTTGCTGGTGGCGCTCCCAGCGCTGGGCTACTCACCGAGGGCGAGCAGTGCACTGCTTGCCGGCTATGAAGGCAAGTGCTGTGAGCGCTGTGCTCAGGTTTGGGGTACACGTGTCTTCGTGTCCCCACAGTAAGTGCCTGGTTCCTGTCCCCACATCCTCTGCGCAAAGCGTCCGCTCAGGGCTTCGCCCCGTTTCTAGTTGGGCTGCTTGTTTTCTTACGGCCGAGTTTCGAGTGTTCTTTGTGTATCAGGTACAAACTCTGGTGGGTTCATGACACGCACGTTTCTCCTGCCCTCTGTGGCTTGTCTTTTCATTCTCTTAACAGTGTTTTTGACAGAACGGAAGTTTTTCATTTTAATGATGTCTTTTTAAAATTTTTCATCTATTGTGGTTTTGATGTCGTGTTTGCTCAAGGCTATCCTTTCTCCACGGAATGTCCTTTGAATGCTGTGGGAATCCCGTGGCCACTCCATGTGGGTCCGTTTCGGGGCCGTCCACTCAGTGCTGCTGCCCTGTCTTCACCAACGTTACACTGTCTCGGTTACGGGGGCTTTTGAAATTGGGTTACGTGAGTCCTCCTTTCTTCTTTTTCAATACCATTTTGGGGATTCCAGTTTGCTCTTCCGTGTAAATTCCAAATCAGCTTCTCTAAATATACACACAAAAGTCTGTCTGGGGTTTTTACTGAAATTGCATCAAATACGCACGTTAATTTGGGGAGGGCTGACATGCTCCTCACGCTAAGTTTCCCGAGTGATAAATACGGTGTGTCTCTTATTATTCTCTTCATTAATCAGCCCCGTTTGCAGTTCTCCATTTGTAGCATATAGGCGCTGCACATTTTGTTAGATTTATGGCTAAATAGTTCATGTTTGGTGCTCTCATACGTGGTATTCTTTTTAAATTTCAGTCGCCATTAGTGATTGCTGCTATAGCTTAGGATTGACGCTCATGTGCTGACCTTGTGTCTCACACGCTTGCTAAACTCGAATCTTCATTGCAGGACATTTGTCTGTGCGAGTCCCTTGAGGGTTCCTATGTGGACAGTCATGTCGTCTCTGAATGGGAAGCTGTGTTTCTTCTTCTCCGCCCACACCCCCGACTAGAGCATCTCCCTTCGTCCCAGTCTTGGGGTGAAAGCATTAAAGGTTGTATCATAAAAGAGCACGGTGTTGATGTACCGACGAGCGCGTCCATTAGCTGCTGTTTGCTAAGGGTTTGAGCCTGTGTCCATGAAGGGTACTGATCTGTAGTTTTCTCCCGCTGTCTTTGTCTGGCTTTGGTGTCGGGGAGCTGTGGGCCTCACAAAAGGAGCGAACACTTTCCCTTCCTCTTCTGTCTCCTGGAAGATGTTTTGTAGAAATGCTGCTGTTTTTCTACACATCTTGGTGGAGTTTGCCAGTGGGATGCCCCGGCCTGGAGTCCGCAGCCTTCCTCTTCATCCGTCCGTGTCTGCTATTGTGTCTTTTTTATGTATACGAACTTGGGTTTATTTTCCTCTTATTTTTCTGATATGTTACATTGGAAGCTTAGGTTACGGTTTTGAGTCCTTTTTTCTTTTAGAACACAACATTTAATGCTGTATTTTTCCCTCTAGCATTGGCTGCAACCCGCAAATTTTAATACATTTTCATTTTTATACATTTAAAAAATATTTTCTAATTTCTAAATGTTTTCTAACTTTCTTTGAGACTTCTTTGACCCAAGGATCATCTAGAAGTGTTTTGTTCTGATTTTGAAGTATTTGGAGATTTTTGTGTTCTCACTTTATTGCTGACTTCTGGTTTAATACAGTTAGGTCAGAGGATGTACTTTGTATGATTTCGATCCTGATTAAAGTCTAAAAGTTTGTTTTTGACCCAGGGCAGGGTCTGTTGTGGTTACAGGTCACGCGCACTTGTGTGAAATATCCACCCTGTTCCGTGGGTGCTGTGTGGGTGTCTGTCTGGCCACGGGTGTCACTCAGTCCTCTGTGTCTTTGCAGATTTCCTGCCCGTTCATCGCATCAGCTGTTGAGAGTGCTGAGGTCCCCAGTTACAACCAGCCCTGCGCTCGCCTCTCCTCAGCAATGTGTGTCTTCACTTCACAAGTCCCGGAGCCCCGTGCGAGCTGCGTGTGCTTCTAGGGCTGTGACGTCTTCCGGGTGGGTCGGCACTTTCGTTATCATGTAATGTTCCTTTTGACCTCTGAAAATTTTCTTTTCTCTGAAGGCTGCTTTGTCTGACATTAATGTAGCCACTCCAACTTGGTTTTAATGGGTGTTTGCGTTGTATGTTTCTGTCCTTTTAACCTGCCTGTGTCGTTATGTCTGACGGGAGTTTCTTGTAGGTGGGTCGGGCTTCTCACTCTTTTGAACAATCTCTCTCGTCTGATTGGTATGTTTCGATTATTAACATTTAATTATTAGTATGTTTGGATTTAGATCTCCCAGTTTATGATTTTTTTTCTGTTTGTTCCCTCTGGTTTTCATTTCGTTGCTTCCCCTTTCTGCTTTCCTCTGGGTTATTTGAACTTTTTATAACTTCATATTAATTTATCTATTGTGTATTCGCTCTATCTCTTTGATTAGTATTCTTGGTAGCGTCTCTGGGGAAGGCAACGTACATACTTAGCTTTTCACAGTCTACTTAGAATCAGTATTTTGCCATTTCAAGTGGAGTGTAGAAATCTTGCCGCCAGATATGTCCCTTCACTCCCATTTCGTTATGTTGTGCTACATCCACATACATTGGAAACCCCACGAGATGATGTTATAATTTTTGCTTTCATAAAATATATTTGACAGCAGCCCAGGCAAGAGCGATGGCGTGGATCCCTGGGCACGACCTGCACGCCGCCCCCCTCCCACCACCACAGCTCGGCATCCCCTCGTGCCGCCCCCTCCCTCCGAGGCAGGTGTGGGAGCCACAGCGCGCCCTCGCGGGAGGGTGCATTTCTTTCACCTTCATTAGAAGCCTGAGTTCACAGTTCTTTTCTTTCAGCACGTGAAGGACGTTACGCTGCTTCCTTCTGGCCCTTGTAGCTTCCGGTGAGAAACCGCCGTCACTCTCATGGCTTCTCCCCTGCAGTTGAGGTGTAGTTTTCCTCCAGCTGCCTTCAGGATTTTGTCTTTGTCTTTGGTTTTCAGGAGTTTGATGATGAGGAGCGCTGGCCGGGGTTTCTCAGAGTTGATCCTGTTTGGAGTTCACTGGTCCTCTTGAACATGTAGCTCTGTCTCTTGTGGAATTTGGGGAGTTTCCAGTGGTTAACTTGTGGTCGGCACAGTGCTAACACGGCAGACCATCTCCCAGCCGCAGTCACCGTTCACTCACACGGTGACGTGGGCCTGCTGTGAAGGGAGCTGGAGATGTGATGACCGTGCAAGGCCACTGAGGTGAAGAGAAAGAGGTGATCCTGGAGAGCCTGACGTGATCGAGCGAGCCCGTAGGAAGAACCGGGCTGTCCCCAGAAGCTCTGAAAGCGTGAGCGGGGTTCGACACAGGGCCATTCTCTGTTGCTGACTTTCAGATGGACGGGGGGCAGGAAGGCAGGACGCCTCCAGCGCTGAAGGCAGACCTGAGTGACTCCCCACAAGGAAAGGGGACCGTGGGCGTACAGCTGCAGAGACTGAATGCTGCCACCGCCGCCTGAGCTCAGAGGAGCCAGCAATTCAGGCGAGCGCAGTCCTGACGGAGCCCGCGGCTTCGGTCAGGCAGGACCAGGAACAGAGGAGCCCGCCACCAAGCCCGGCTTCCGACCTACAGGGAACGGGAGCGTAAAGGCCGCTGTTTTAAGCCACTAGGTTTATGGTGACCTGCGTGTGGCCGTTGGAAACATCCCCCCAACGATTCTCTTCACGTCACTGTCCCCTCCCCCGCCGGGATCGGTGACACAAGCGTCAGACCCGCGGATCATCCTGCTAGCCTTTGGTGTCACTCTGCTTTTTTCACGTGTTTTCTCTCTGCTGCTCATGTGGGAGACAGGATCTGTCTTACGTTCACCGACGCTCCTCTGGCATCCCTGGTATTGGTCCCATCCAGTGAGGTTTTCTTTTTTTTTTTTCCAGTTAATATACTTTTCAGTTCTAAAGAGTCCATGTGGTTCTTCTCTGCATCTTCTGTGTCTGTGCCGACTGCCTGCCTCCCCCCGTGGCGATTGCTCACCCTCACTGGTTGGAGCGTCTGCACAGGAGCTATGTCAGAGTTTCTCAGGCAGCTCGCGTTTCCTCGTCACTCAGCCTCAGGGTTTGTGGGTTGCGCTTCCCCGTGCCACTTGTGATTTTTCTGGTGCTTTGTGTGCCGAGTAATTTCTTATTCTATCCTAGGTGCTTTAAAAATTATGTCAGGGGACTCTAGATGATCTTTAAATCCTCCGGAAAATGTTATTTTTGAGTGAGCATGAGATCGATCTGGCTGGATTTAAACTGCAGGTTCCAACCTGCCTTCTGTGGTCTGCAGTTCCAATGTCAGTCAGCTTTCAAACTTCTGAAATGCTGCTCAGATGCATTCTGTGTGCACCCCACACGTGGGCCGGTCTGGGACCGCTGCCCTCGAGTCCTAAAGGAAGGTCCCATTCCCCAGAGCGTTAGGCCCCGGGGGCTCCTCCGGGTGCTTCTACCACAGCAGCCGCCGACTGTGGAACGGTTTAGGGCCAAGGCACAGAGCACAGAAAAGCAAGAGGAAAGTGGGGACCCCCGCTGTGTGGGTGTGAGGAGTCCCCCTCCTGCTCCGTGAGCCTGTACTAGTCACTCCTCCTGGGCTCTCTCCACACATCCCTTGTCCACCAGTGGACTTGGGGCTGCGTTCAGTGAAGCTGGGGACACTGGTGAGGGCAAAGGTCAGCTCCCTGCCAGTCAGGTGACATTTTGGGTCTGGCGTCCTCCAGGCTGCCCTGTGACTTGCTTTTTAGGGTCCCTCTATGCTGTTCCCTGCCCTTGCTGAGCTCGGCAGCTGCAGTCGGCTGCAGGGTGCAATTATGCCTCTTCCCAGGACCAGACCCCCAGATGCAGCTTTGAAAATTGGATTTTGGTGGAATTGAGTTATTTTCTCATTGGCTTGCATTGAAACGGCATCTATTTTCCGTTCTGATTGGCCTGTCAGTGGCAACTCCAAAGGCCTCTGCGTCTCCTGTGCAGCAGTAAATGTCCACATGTGTTGGAAGAACAATTCTTTCTCTAACAAAACCCTGATAAATACTTTTGCAAAGCAAAAATCCATTTACTGTGACTAATTGCAGCCTAATCCATTGTTCACATTTAGATATCTAAATAAGACTGAGATGAATAACTTGTCTTGAGAATATAAGGAAGTCTTTCCGGCTGAGACAAAGCCAACTTGACGCACATTTTTAGTTTGTGTGCGGAGATCCTGTTGGGTAAGGGACCCTCCCAGCGGTGTGTGTTTTATAAATAAAATATCATTGGAACACACTTTGTTGTCTACACATCTTTCAGCTACAACAGCAAAGCCGAACAGAGATTGTATGGCTTGCAAAACCTAAAATATTTCCTCTCTGGTCCTTTACAGATAAAAATTTGCCAACTTCTCAGCCTGGCGCTGTTCTAGAAACTGGGAAATACAAATATGAAAACAAAGTGCCTGCCCTCAGGTGTCTATAGCATGTAAAAAAGGCAAACAGAATTCTCCTGCCGGGAGGTAAATGCTGACATCGGTGAGCCGGCCCCCTCCCCACACTGAGGCAGAAGTGGTCATCAGCCTCTTTCCTGCCCAGCAAGGGTCTCCCTCGAGTCCTTCTCAACTCGGCACTCCAACCACGTGATCAAAATGGACACATGAGAGGAAAGTCGTTTTCCGTGTCTATTCTGGGCTATGGTTCCACAAGGAGTCCAGGTGGCAAAAGCAAAAACCTAAAGGTGATTTTCTCTCCTAAAAGGCAGTGGGAGAACCAGACCTTGGAATGCCTGAAACCTATGTAATTTGGAAGCCCCCTTGGTAAGAAATACTACATTATGAATATAAAACTACAGCGGGACCTTAGAAAGGACCTGTGCCCAGGAGGGGTTGGGAAATTTAAACTTCATTGGCTTCAGGTAAATCTTGTCTGAGGCTTTGAAAATTCCAGAAGCCAGGCTGTACCTCCAAACTACAGACCTGGCTCTGGGGTGTCGGTCCCCAGGCCCTGTGTGGTTGTAAACATGTCCCAGGTCGCTGTGAGGTGCGTCTAAGGACAAGGGCCTCTGCTCTAAAGTGAGCAGGAGGGACGCAAGCCTGGCCAGTTTGGAAAATGGCACCAGATGTAATGTTAACACAGGCTGCCAGCGACAACGAGCGTAGGTGTGTGTGTGTGCGTGTGCGTGTGCGTGTGTGTGTGTTTATGAGTGTGTGTGTGCGTGTGCGTGTGTGTGTGTGTTTATGAGGGTGTGAGTGGGTGAGAGTGTGTGAGGGTGTGAGCGAGAGGTCCCAGACGGCAGTGTTTTGATCAACGTCTCCACGCAGGATGGGGCCAGGAGAGAGGACTAGTCTTGGGTCAAAATCTTAACTCTCTCGAAAGTGGAACTGAGTTTTGGAAAGCAAATTTATAAGGGGATGTTTACTATGACACCATCTATAAAATAAATAAATAATGTATGTGACGCAGAGAAAGTCTGAAGACGACATCAAACTATTAGCAGTGACTGTTTTGGAGGGCGGACACTGTGTGCTACGTTTGTTTTCATTTTATTTCTTTCAGAGTCGTTAAAATATTTTACAATGAGCATGCATCATAGTCAGAAAAGCAGGAAGCAACCTATTATGAATAAAATCTATAAATGATGTCATTATAGTGAATATTTAGCTTGTATTTTACATATGCATTACAATATCTGAGAGGACATGGAGTATTTAAGAAATATTTTTTTTTTCCTAAGGTGAGATTTTGGAGGATTTGAACTCTTTTGTGATGGTCATGTGTTATTTTAAAAAATTAATGCCCAGATAGTTACAGCTTAGAGGCTTAAGTTGAATGGCAAATTGTCTCATCTTATTTTTCTATTCAAATAAGCAGCTTACCCAAGTTGTAAGATGTTCATTTTTCCACAAGCTCAATAGAAAGGAACAGAACGGTGTCGTTTTTACTCCTGGCCTGATGCCTCCTGATGCCTGCAGGAGGCTGGCCCGGAGCTGTGGTCACGGTCGATGACAGTGACGTGGTTGTGACCGAGCATGCGCTCCTGAAGATGAACCTTCTTTTATGAAGCAAATGCCTGTATGATGGGACCAGCGTTTCTGCTAGAAGACATGCTCAGTTACGGATTGTTAAGACGAGAGGTGAGGTGAACACAAATGGTGCAGCTCCCCTGAGACCAGCCCTGGCAGGCAGATGGCTCTCCCAGAGGGATGGGGTTCCAATGGCCCCGAAGACCCAGCAGCCCCAGACAGCTCGACAGGAGGGGAGGGGCCACACGGTGAGGGGAGCACAGAGCTGGGGTCTGGCGACCTGGGAGGCTGGGGTAGGTGAGAAATTGTGCCTCAAGCCGGGGGCATAGGGTCCGAGGAGGCCCATGTTGGCACCGGAGAAGCACAGGGCTGGACCACTGGCTCACCGGGTAGGACCCCGGGCCAACGAATGGTGGCAGGGTGCCCAGGGACGCTGCCTGCCCCAGCGGAGCTGCGACGGTGTCCCCACCTGTCCTGGCGGAGCCGCCCGGCTGCGCCCGTGGCTGTGCAGGCCCTCACGGCCTATCTCTGTGGGCTCGTCTGTGATGCAGACGGTGGCTCCTGCCCTGCAGACCCCGGATATCCTTTGTGCTGTTTTATACTAAGACCACTCCTTCACCAGGACACCTCAGGGTTGGTGCACGGACAGTCACTCAGGGCCTCTGCTGTGGCAACTCCTCCCAGCTCCCAGGTCAGTCTTCCTCGCAGTGGGGAATGAAGGTGGGATGTCTCTGCTGAGCACAGCAGACAGCAGGACCCTCCAAGCTGGTCTGTGACATGATGTGTTCCTGTTAGGAGCCACGTCTGTGAGGGCAGCCTCGTCCCGTCGTGCCTAAGCCGGAATTATCGGAGTGACGTGTGTGCAGTGTTTCACTTTACAGGGCAGCACCTGAGGCCTAGGAGGGCTGAGGGCGGCCCCAGGTCACACAGCTGCTGTGCCAGCCGGGACTGGTTTTGGGCACGTGAAGGAAAACTCCCCTGTGCCCCAGTTTCTCCTTGGGACAAGTGACAAACCGTTCTCTCCCAGGCAAACATGCCTTGTCTCAGAAAGAGGGCACGTCAACACCCAGGAGGGAGGCCCCTGGGGTTGCTCGAGTCCCTCCTGCAGCCACGCGAGCGCGCCATGCTCTGCTAACGCCCCTTTCTTTGGTAGAGCAGGTTGTCACATTCGGGGCTCACTCCATTGGGGGGCGGTAAGTCACACCTCCGTGGTCTTCTCCAGGTTGTTCGGAGAAGGTTCTAGGAGGAAGGGAGGACTGTGTCCTCCGTCCACCCCCAGAGCCTCTGACCTCAGAGCCTTGTCCCTCCTGGCAGCTGCAGGCCAGAACACAACGTCCCTCACACGTCAGGGGCTGTGATGGAAACGCAGCTTCTGCAGTCGGAGGCCTGGACCTGCTGCTGTGATCAGACGGGCCTTACCCACCTGAGGTCTGTTTTCCGGTCTGTGAAGTGGGTGTTACGGCAAGTCCCCCCCTTCCCGTCTCCCAGGGGAGCTGGTTCTCGTCCCCCGTGTGCCTGCGGCTGCACCTTCCACCCGCGGCCGCTCCAACCACGACTGTCTATTCCCAGGACCTGCGAGCGGCCCAGCTGCGGGGCGGGCAGAGTGCTCCGAGCTGCACACATTCTGCTGGCAGCAGAGTGAGCCAGCCGGGCTGGCAGGCGGCCAGCCTGCTCTGGTGTGAAGGGCTGGCAGCCTGCCTGGGGGTGCCCAGCCGCTGAGAGCAGCCCCCATCGACTGGGACAATCCTTCCCCCCCCTCCACTGTCCCCACCCTCCTCCGTGTCCTCGTCAGTCCTAGAAAAGCTACTTGGGGTTGGTTACCACAGGCCCCAGGGCTGAGCTGGGGAGGCACACGCGTGCACACGCACACACTGGCCGTCAGGCTGTGACACACATGCTTGGGGACCTGACACACAGCCTGGCTCTGTGGGAGTAAATCAGGTGCCCGGGGGCCATGGGGCAGGTGCTCCCTACGTGACGCTCAGAAAACAAACGAGGCCCACAGGCCAGCAGGGACCCTCTATGGAGCAGTAGCTGCCCTAAGGCCTGCACTGCCGGCCGGCCGCGTGGTGCCCGACGCCCACAGGGATCCGTGCTCTCCGCCCAGAGCCGCCCCTCCTGTGCTGGGGGTGTACGGAGGCACCTGCCTCGTGGGCACAGCCCCTCCTACGAAACCCACAAAATGAACCTTAGGCACATACAGTCCCATGTAGCCTTTAACGTCCCCAGGGTGCAAATGCCCAGACGTGGCCCCGCCACACGTCTTTCTCTGGGAGTCTTCTCCACGGGGCTTTCTCTCTAATCACGGAGCCCCAGGGCTGACCATGGGGGAGGCAGATACAAATGAGGGACAGCAGGTGACAGTCTGGCCACAAGTGCCCCATGTACCTGCTTGGTCAGTCTCTGTCTAACCCTCCTCGATTCTTTTCTTTCATAGATTTTTTTTTTAAAGATTTTTATTGGGTAATTGGGGGGATGGGAACAGCGCTGGGGAATTGGGGGAAGGGGAACAGACAAGTTGCTGTCGTTTTGTTCTTCAATCTAGTTGTGGAGGACGCTGCTTCACTGGCCCAAGTTGGCACCATCATTGCGCTCTTCCCAGGCGAGGCAGATCAGTCGCCGGCCTCTGGACAGCCGCTCACTGCGGTTGCTGGCCGCTCACGCTGGCTGCTGGCTACACACGGTAGCCCATGGCAACCCACTGCAGCAGGGGCTGCAGCCTATGCCGTCGCCAGCAACTCATGGCAGCCCAGCTCCAGGTTGAGCTGTTGTTCAGCATCTTAGCTGTAGAGGGCAGTGTCACTGGCCCTCATATGTGGGATCCGAACCAGGGCCCTCTGGCATCCCAAGCGAGTTCTTAACCATCGCGCCACTCGGCCGGCCCCGGATTTTTTTTTTTAATAACATGGAAAGTTAGAGTGTCTGGTCCTAAGTGTGAGAGCTCCACGTTTCTGCAACTTGTCCACGTGTTTGTCGGCAGCCTGGCCCTTGTCACCGGCAAGCAGCATTGGCTGAATGGACGTGCCGCACGTACCCTGCTCCTAGAGACGGCCACACGTGCGGTTTCCCGTTTGGGTTGTTATGAATAAAGCTGCTATGCACGTTGTTCTACAAGCCTGTTTGTAGGCAACATGCTATTTCTCCTGGGTAAACATCTCGAATTGGAATTCTTGGCTATGGGTAGGTGCATATTTATTTTTACAGGAAACTGCCAAGGCGTTTTTCAATGTGCTTGTATCATTTGTGGTTCCACCCGAGACGTATGAGAGCCTTTGTCACTCCATATCTTGCCCGATATTTGGAATTGTTCACATGTACATTAAAATAAAAATGTGCAAGCCTCCCATGACTTGTAGTCTCATACCCTTCACGCATCAAGCCTGTTTCTGGAGCCACTGACAAGTGTTCGTCGCCTGTTTCGGGTTTCTCCCTGAAGGCGAGGCCACCCCGGCGGGAGGCTGAGTGGGGAGGTGCAGATGGGGAGGGAGAAAGCAAATCCCAAACCGTGTCACCAGACCCTCAAGGACAGAGAGTCGCTGACTTTATGTGAAGAAAGAGCCGTATGCAGGTGCAGGGTCTGCGGTGTCGTGTCTGAGTTCGGCCCCGCGTCCCCCACTTCCTCGCTGACGGCCTCTGATCCTCACAGGAGGTGAGAGGAGCATATGGACGAGAACGTCTCGTGCAGGTGGGTGATGTGGGGTGAGCAGGCTCGAGCGGGTCCTCAGCGAGCTGTCCTCCTCGCCTTGCAGGCCTCACTGATGAAAGCTGCTGTCACTTCAGTAGTGTTACGGGGGGGGGGGTTGGGGGGAATCGCAAAGTGTCTCTGCCCACCATTCAGGCCAACACGTTCCTGGGATGGGGGGCGCAGGCCAGGCGGCGCAGGGCGGGAGGAAGCCCTGGGGAGCAGGGCGGTGGGTCTTAAGGCTTCGCTGCCGCCAGGCTTTCTGCGACCTTGGGGGGTTTTTCCACTGGGATGCTGAGGTTGGCGCAAATGATTTTTGAGGATTTGGAAACTTTTGGGTGATATGAAACACACAAGACATGTTCTAGTATTTAATTGTATACAGATCAATCATTCATCGTTAAAATCCGACCACGCATTGAGCATGGAAGGGGTGGCTCTGCACACATGTCTGTTCATCCTGCATGACGGGGCGTCACGGCCACGCCCCTGCACCGTGGGGCCTGGGGCCCTGCCACACCATGCTCTGCTCCGTTTCCGGCGATTTGGCTGTCCTTGTGACTTGTGTCGGGGCGTGTCCCCCATCAGCGCCCTAGTCTGTTTGGCCAGCCCCCCTCCTGGCGTCCTCCTGCCCGGGGCCACCACAGAGTGTGGCGGGCGAGGATAGAAGCTGGACCTGTGTAGGACATTTTCCTCCGTGGTGTCGGCGGGGCCATCACGGGAGCCTGAGCGACATCCCGAGTGGGCGCCCACTTCCTCCCCGAGGAGCCTGCGCTGGGCAGCCCTCTCTGACCCCTGGCCCGCGCATCTCCTCCATGGCCGGCCTGCCCAAGGCCTCCCCTTCCCGGGCCGGGCCCCTCGCGCTCCTCTCCTGCTCCCCCTCCCACCAGAACGAAGGGGCCAGGGGACGATGCTTGTGGTTCACACTCTTGTTTATTGAGCTGGAAACAAAGGCAAAGGGCAGCCACGTGCACAGTGAGATCAAAGCGTGTCCTTGGTGGCGATGGCGTCTGCTGCCCCGTCCTCCCTTCCCTCAAAGTCCTGATGGAAAGTCACCCTCTTTGTTTCAGAATACCCTCATCCATTACGCTGTATCCTCTCCGCAGTGAAGAACAAAATTTGTGATGAACAAAATTTGCTTGGTATGTGATTTAAATGTGTGCTACTTTCGTGGCTGGTAAACAAGCACGTTTTCATTTTCGGAAGAGCAGTGTCATGTTCCGTGCGCTTTGCTGCTTTTGAGGCGATTCCCCCGAAATCTCACGTCTGTTCCCATCACTTTACACATATTTTTTGAGATTTCCTACGTATGTGTCTTTCTCTCCAAAGCATTTACAGTCTAGATGGGGAGTGAAGACAGTTATCAAATAAGAAACGACATATGATTAGGAGCTAAATTCAATGGTCTCTGAACCCAAGAGCTGAATGAATAAAGGCCAAGTGTGTCTTCAGCTCCCCCATTTTGGGCACATTCTCCCCTTCACTACGGGTTCCCTTTCTTCCGATACCCAGTTTATTCAGAGTTTAGGGTGATTGACGGGATTAAAACACTAACTAGTGCTCGGCATCGTGCCTGCGATGCAGATGTTGTTACGCTTCATGTTGTCCCAGGGGCCCCTTAAACTCTCCTCATTTTTTGGGGTTCTTTTTTCTTTTTGCTGTTCTGATTGGGTGTTTTCTGTTCCCTTGTCTTCCAAATCACTGATTCGATCCTCTGCTTCGTCTAGTCTGCTGGGGATTCCTTCTAGTGCGTTCTTCACATCACTTTTTGTATTCTTCACTTATGACTTGTTCTTTTCTATGGTTTCTATGTCCTGTTTGATGCTTGCTATCTCTTTGTTGAAGTTCTCTCTGAGTTCCTTGAGCATCCTTAAAACCGTTGTTTTGAACTCTGTCTGTGGTAGGTTGCTTGCCTCTATTTTGTTTAGCTCTTTTTCTGGAGTTTTCTCCTATTCTTTCATTTGGGACACATTTCTATGTTTCCTCACTTTGGCTGCCTTTCTGTGTTTGTTTCTATGTATTAGGTAGCTCTGCCATGTGTCCCAGGCTGGGCCAGGTGGCTGTGGGGTTTGGCCATATCCACAGCTTATGGGCTGCTGTGGAGGGGGCTTACCCCACTGAATGGGATTCACCCCAGTGGGCTCTGGTGCCTGTTGAGACCACCCTTTGTGTGTGCCGCTTGTGGGGCTAATTGGGTGGTGCTCTGCTGTGGTCTGAAGCCAACCTCCAAGTATGTTGGTTCTGGGGCCTCTTGGGAGGGGCTCTGGTGCAGGCCCAGGTCAGCCTCTGCCTGTGACCAGCAAGGGGCTACCTGGTAGGAGCTATAAATTGATCCACAGTTGTTTGCTGCCTATGCTGGACCTGGAGGCTCATGGGACAGGCCACTCTGTGAACTGAGGACGGCTGCCACCAGTACCGGGCCTGGGGTAGCTCCGCAAAAAGCCAGGACACCCAGAGGCCTGCTGTCAGCTGCCAGCTCCCCTAAGGTTCAGCCACTGATAAAGCCTCATGCAGTAAGTGAGTTGGGTGAGGCATGTTCTCAGGGAGTCACTAGAGTGGGAAGAGTTGTGTCACCCTGTAGACTCTGGTTTGGTGCCAGTGCTGAGCCTGGAGCGACTCAGCAAAAGTCTCAGAGCACACCGAGGCCGGTATGCCCACCTGAGGCCTGGGGACTGTGATAGTTTTCCTAGAAAGAATGAAATGCAGGTGGAGCTGGCTGCTGGGGAGAATGTGCTTCAGGTGTTAGGGTGTTGGGTGGGGGAGGGTCCCAGTGAGTCAGCAGGGCGGAGCAGCAGAGCTCACCAGGCCAATCAGGTTCTTATTTGGCCATAAGCATAGGGAGCGGGCTCAGCACAGGAAAGATGGCGCCTGCCTGCTGGCTGCACGGGAAGAGGACGCCACACAATGTCGACTGTCCTCCAGTCCTTGATTTAAAGCTCCACACCTCAGCCTGCACCCCGTATGCCTCCAATGTCCCCTGAGTCACCGCGCCTCTGCTGGAGCCCGAGGTGAGTTCCTGCAAGTGAGTGAGTCTGTGCAGGGCCATTTAAGAGGACGCCTGGGCTTCCCCCCACCTTCCGTCCCACCTGGATGGCCCAAGTCCTCACTGCTTTTCAGTCAGATGTTGTGGGGGCTCCTTTTCCCGGCACGAGTGCTCTGGGCTGGGGAGCCTGGTGTGGGGCTGGGGTCCCTCACTCCTCTGGGGGGAACCTCCATGGCCGAGATCTCCCACCTGATTCTCATCTGCCACACGCAGGTGTGGGGCCCATTTCACATCTCTGCCCCTCCTACCGGTCTCGACGTGGCTTTTGTTTATATTTTTAGTTATGGGACTTCCGTTCAGATGGCTCTCCAGGTTGATTGTTCTATTATTTCGCTGTCATCTGAAGGTGTTCACAGAAGACGCAGGCACAGGGATCACCTGCTCCGCCATCTTGGATGTGCTCCTCTACAAGATAATTTTTAATGGCCACGTACGTGTCATAGTCCATTGCATGAGAGTGATTTACCTTATTTAACTAACTCCTTGTTGTTGTATATTCAGCTTATTGTCAACATTCCAGTACAATATTGAGAAGATGATCTGGTGAGCATCTAAGTATTGGGAGACAATTCTTTGTGGGTCTCTGCGTGTTTCTGCTCACCTCAAAAGCAGAAGCACTGACCACCTTTTTTTCTAGGAAGTTGTACAGTGAGCAGGCTTGGAAGTCACGTGTGTTTCTGGGGAGTGAAGGACAGGTGTGTCTATCACGGAGCTGGGTCCCTAGGCCCAGGGTCCTCTCCTGTGACGTGTTCTAGGTGCCTGTGTGCATGCTGCCGGTGCTGTGCATGGCTTGGGGAACCGGCACCGAAAATGCTGACAGTCTCGCTGTGACGTACTGTCACTGTCATACAGAATCCTTTGTGTCTGGCCCAGGAGTCTCGTGTCTCCTGCCAGCATCCACGAAACCAGAGCCGCCTCTCTAGTCAGCTTGTTAGTAGGGCGAAGTCCCAGACCCTCCAAGGTCCTGACACGTAGCGGCTGCCTGAAGTTTCAGGATGGGTGACAAAAGCAAGCATGATGGTGGTGGCACGCCAATCATGTGCACAGCCGCGCTAGCTCGGCCTCTGGGTCACAGCATTGGCCTAGCTCACTGCAGCTTATGATGCGCCAGGGCCCTGGTTCTCTGCTCTGTGTCCAAAGAGCTCTTGACGCTCCTGGTTAGTCACGGGGTGAGCCAGGGGACTGGCCACGTACAATGACTCCCCCATGGATCACTGCTGCAGCTGGAGGAAATGCATCAGCGCCCCGGCCTGCCCACCCTGCCCGCCCCACCCTTTCCTGCCCCAGCCCCATCCCGCTGGGCACTGCTCCTTCCCTGGAGGCCCCACCCTCACCCGAAGCACCACTGAATGTGCCAGTCAGGCCTCTGCCAACACCTGGTCCTCCTCCAAACAGGAAGATGCCACCCTGCTGGGCCAGTTGCAGGCTCAGTGAGTCACTCACTGAGTCAGCATGGGCTGCTTCTTGGGAAGGGGGCTGCTGGGCCCCACACCGCTGTGAGGAATCGGAGGCGTGGGCGTGAAGACGGGGCACGTGAGTGCTTTCCCTCGGGAGCTCCCGTGGACAGCTGCACATCAGGCTCACAGCCCCCGCTGCTCTCACTTCCATGAAACACACTCTGGGGGCGAGGGGCCTTTGTGCTGAGGGGCTCCCCCACGTCGGGGCCATGGGGATGCTGCCCTGCCCCCAAAAGCTCACTCTCCACCAGGACAGGTGAAGCACATGTGGCAGAGTTGCCGACAGCCTCATGTTGCGTGTGGGGGAAACGGAGGCCCAGAAAGGTAGGTCCAGCGACTTGCCCAGGTGTTCCGTCTGCTTGTCTTGAAGGACCTGGCCCTCAAGCCACGTCAAGGTGACTGCTTTCTCCTGCCTCTTGGCTCTCCGTTTGCCAAGATGCCAGTAGAGGCGCAGAGAGGGCAGCTCGCCGCCAGGAAAGGGTTAAGGGGACGCAGGACTCTGGGGAGGCACTTCCCGCTCAGTGGCCTTCCACGTGCACTGCTTTCTGTTCTAAATATGGTCCGGAGACAGTTATTTTTAGGAAGCAAATGGTAATGATTAGGGCTTTAAGATTCATGCAGTCATTTAGTCATAAGGCTGAGTTCACATGCTGCAGGGACGTCTTCCGCTCGTGGCTGACAGGCCTCCTGTAAGTGCAGCCAGTGCTCGTCTTTTCACGAATGCACAGCAGACAAGGGCGTGTGGTCAGGCTCCACCCGGCTGCTGGACGGGCAGCGACATGGACGGCGACCATGATGCCCGAAAGGGGGTGATGTTCACGAGCAGCAGGGGCACGCGGCCCCTTGCCCGGGCCTGCTGGGACTGAGCGAGCGTGCGTGCTGGTGGCTCACAGAACACGTGTCAGGGGCCTCCCTGTGACCGTGACGCTGCTCAGCTCGGGAATGCGGGGTGCTGAGTGCCCGAGGGGACCATGGTAACTGTCAGAAATCAAAGCATAGGCTCCTAATAAAAGTGTGAGAGCAGCACCTGGGGCCACAGGTGAGATCAGTCAGGGGAATGTGAAGAGAGGCAGAAAGAAAACCACTAGTCCAGCTGGAGGAACAGAGCCTCGGGCACCAGGACCCCCCGCAGGTGCCCAGGCGTCCTGGGGGCCGGCTCCCCGGGGGCCCAGGGGAGCTGGGGGACAGAGGTAACGGGAGGGGTGCGCGCGGAGCTCCGTGGTGCTGACTTTGTTCCGGGCTCCCCGTCTGCGTGTTGTGTCTGCGGCCTTCCCAGCAGGCCCTCCTCACCAGATGGGCGGGGTTCTTAGAAGTGATGAACTGACAGTCACGTAATTCAGGGAAGCGATACGTTTGGCAGCTTTCTGCCTGGAAAGGAACGTTACCAGACCAGACCCTGCCGGCGAGGGCTGGGGTGGGGGTGACTGTATAAAGCAATGCTCAGTGGGGGTTACGGCATAGACGGGAGGCCCAGAAGAGGGGGCCCCTTCTCCAGGCTGGCACGGAGCTCAGCCTTCTCTGCATGACAGGTCCTGGCCCCTGGCCACCAGCCGCCCCCCGCAGTTCTGCTCCCGCACAGGTCACATCAGACAGCACTGGGGTCCCAGGCTGTGGGGCACAAGTTGCTTGCCTGTCACCCATGTGAGAAATGACTCCTGGGTAAGAGTTGCTTGGCTTTAAGGAGAAGCCAGAGGATGGTGCCCCCCACCCCCTCCGCCGCACACACACACATTTTGGTGAGCCAGCCACCCACAGTCACAGGCACTGGGGCGGGTGGGGGTGACCTGTGCCTGTCTGTGTGTCATCAGCCCCCGTTGTGAGAGTGAAGGTGCGCCTGAGAGCCGCCCCGCAGGCGCAGGACCGTGAGGAGGGTGGTGTAGACCTGGCCAGGCCCCGTTGTAAGCTGAGCGCTGGTCTGTGCATGGCGGGGGTGGGTTTCCAGGGGCCCCGGGGCCTGTGCTTTTCTGGGGGAGAGGAGAACATGGTTGCCTGCTTTGGCTGTGGGCAGGCATGGTGGAGGGTGCTGGCCGAGCTGGGGGCCAGATGCAGGCACCAACCCTTTTGCCATGTCCGGCATTTTCAGGCCTGGACAGTCCACGTTCTCAGGATGCAGGTGTCAGCGTCTCTCCTGGGCCTCCCTGGCCTCAGGGACGCCTCGCTCCAGGCACCGCCGCACTGAACTTGCCGCTGAACCTCAGCAGGCTTTCTCTGGTGGGTTTCTGCTGCGAAGTCGGCCGGAGCTCTGGGACGAGCGCCCCCCCCACTTCCTCTCAGGGGCTCCCACACGACAGGCGCTCAGTCAGGCCCTGTCCACTTCATCTGTCCGGCCGCTCTGCCCTGAGGGCCACACGCTCAGTGGCTCTGGTCCCTGAGATGGCAGCCCTGCCCAAGGCCCCTTGGCACAGGCAGCCCGACCTGCCGGGAAACACCAGGTCCCCCAACAGAGCTCAGATCCCAACGACCACACGAGATACTGGGTGACGGCACAAGGCACAAGCCTCACTGCTGGTCCTCGGCTCCGCAGATCTCCACGTGACGAACATGCACATGTGACAGTGACCTGTCACCACTCTCACAGCGCATTCAGCTCACTCAGCAAAACGCAGGCAGGCTCTTCCCTGTCTCCCAGGGAGAAACCCGTGAGACGCTACAGCCGTCAGCAAGAGGCGAAACTGGCCAGTGAGGAGGGAAGTGTCAAAACAGAGAAATTCAGACGGATGTGACGGAGCTACAGAGGACAGCCGACTGAGGACACGGGGTGACGCCCCTGGAGGGCCTGGGACAGTGACGGCGGCCGTGGAAGGCACGAGGGACGTGGTCCACAAGTGGGACGACTGTCCTGGAGGGAGCTCCAATTAAAGGGGCTCAGAGACATTTCTCGTCACTGAAAGAGCGAAAGGTGGGATGTGGGGTGCAGGATGCCCCTGCCAAGTGCCCCCTGGGCCCCCAGGGTCCCCCCTTCGCAGCTTCTGTTCTCACAACCCTGCCATGCTTGTTTGGCTTGAGAAGGGAAGTCCCTTTGTCTCTTTGTCTTTTGGGGTGAGAAAGGAAAAAGAGCGGACGGAGGGACCGAGAGCACCTTGGTCTGTGACATTTGATCCCCAGGGAGGCACCTGCTGAGGTGAGGGACCCCTGGGTGGAGGCGGGCGGGTTGACCACGTTTGCTGGGTGTTCCCATTGTCGGGCCCTTTGGACACACTTTTTATTTCCCCACTTGAGACCCTGAGATGTGAGAGTTAATGACCTTTTTAGCAGGCGAGGGACCTATTCTCAGTACCGCTGGGCTTTCTCAAGACCTCTCAGCTGGCCCCACCTCAGGTCCCCAGGTCTTCAGTGGCCACTGTCCTTGCAGACACAAGACCCGAGGCCTCTCAGGGCGCCCGGGCACAGGCACCCTCAGCGTGGGCGCTGCTGGCACAGTCAGCGCTGTGAGAGGTGGGCTGTTCTCTGCAGCCCGACCCCCGGGGGATTCAAACAGGAACATCGAACCTCTGGGAGCAGCCGTGGTCCATCTCGCAGCCTCACCTGGGCCACACACATCCAAGCCCACTGCTGACGCCTCTGCTCCCCAAACGCCTGCCCACTCTGCTGAGGACACGGTTCCCTCACTGTCCCAGCCGCCAGCTGGCCTAGCCCATCTCAGCCTTGAAAGCCGTGGGTTCCTCCCACCCCTCTGCCATGTCTCTGGCAGCGCCTGTGCCCCCCGTCTGTGCCAGCCAGGCCTCTGGATGCTGATGCCCATCCTGCGGGCGCCAGGAGCCTTCAGGGTCCAGCGGGGTGGGGGGCTAGCTGCAGGCGGGGCTGCTCACCCTCTACATCAAAGGGTCTTCTGGTGGCCTGGCTTGGTTTCCGGGGACGAGGGACAGCTGAGCGCATGGTGGACCTATTTCAGTCGAGAGTGTTCTCTGGCTTCGTCATTCCGGGTCGTGTCAGAGCAGCCCGAGTCTGTGATTTCAGGTCAGGACAGGAAACAGCCACCCAGACAGGCGCTCCTCCGGGGGCAAAGGGCAAAGGAGAGAGGGGGGACGGGCTGGCCGGCCTGCGGCTGAGTCTCCGCTTGGCCACCGACTGGTCGTGTGACACCAGGACGGCGCTCACCGAGTGCTGCAGGCCACGCCTGCGTTTGTCACCCCGACTGAGGGTGGCTGGGTGGTTACACGACAGCGGCAAGTGGCACATAGTGTGTCTTCAAAGGCGCAGGCTGGCTTTCCGGGACGCCAGTCCCCGGCACACCCCTCACCCCTTAGTGCAAGGGTTCTGTGGGAATCCTGGGGGACGGAGCGTTACCTGCAGGGTTTGGCCCATGAGCAGAGTCGCCCGTCGCGCTCCCCTCGGTGGCTTTCTGTTCACCTGGTGATGGGTGAGCTGCAGGAATAACGGAACTGTCACCTCTGGGAACATGGCAGGAGCGTGCCGCCCGGCGCAGCAGGGAGGAGTGAGGGGCTGTCCGTGGCCGGGTCTAGAGGGGACCATCTGGAAAGCCACCAAGTCTCCAGTCTCAGGTTTCTGGTCTGTAACTTGGGGCTAATACAGCCCGAGTCGCACAGGGCTGAGTGTGGTGATGTTTGCTCCACGCTGTCCGCGCACCCCAGCAGGCAGCACAGGGTCCTCTGACAACCACAAGTGGCCAGTCCACTCTCGGAGGAGCTCCGTGAGCCTGCAGGTAGCACTGCGGCCAGGCTGTCTGAGCGCCAACGGCCAGGAGGCCCGTCCTGGGGGCAGGGACTCGCTCCACTTTCTGCTTCCTGTTTGTTCACGGCCTGCTTTCTGGGAGACCTGAGGATGTGCCTCAGGCCGGGCAGGGGGGCATTTGCCGGGCTCCCCCAGGGTTTAGCACCAGAGTCTCAGGTCCAGGAGAGGCTCAGGGACCAGCGCTCAGCGTGAGCTCCTTGCAGCCCAGCCCGTTCTCCGGAGTTGTGGAGCAGAAGCCGCACGGAGCGCGATTCTGCGATGCCGACTGCTCTGTGTGAGTTTGGGAAGCTCTTAGTCGCTCTGGGGCAGGCCTGTGGTGTCCGTGAGGCATGGGGTGGGGGTTGCACCTTCATGTCCCTTCTCCCCAGCTGTCCCCTGCATGCCTGCATGGCGCATTTCTCCTGTAAATGGAGCCCCTCGAGCCTGCGCCAGGCTTCACGGCGGCCCCTGCCCTCGCCGCCCGTGGCCAAGGCCCGTGGACCTGCCGCAGCTTCGGAGCCTGGCCTGCCATGACCGCACACATGACTGGGACCCAAAGCAGCCCCTGAGAATCGCCACTGGCCCCACACAGCCCCCATGTCTGCTCCCCAGACAGCTACGGTTCCCGCTGGGTGCAGCCATCACCCAGCACGGGGCAGTGGCTTCGTTCCATGGCTGGTGGTTAAGGCAGTGGCTTTCTGTGAGCTGGGAAGGGGGCCGCAGGGACCCCACACCGCACTACAGAAGGGCAGTCGGGAACGTGCCAAGGACGTGTCCCCGGGAAGCAGCGGTCAGCACCCACGCCTGCCGGTGCCCAAGTGCCCAGAAGGGCGAGGAGGGGCGTGAAGGGCTGTGGTATTTTTACAGGGAACTACGGATGTGCTGGAGCGTAAAACCAAGAAGGTGTGTTTTTTCAGACTGTTTGATGTTAAAGGTTGCAATTAACTTTGTGAAGGCAGGGAAGTTGGGGAAAAGGCACGGTGGAGATGTAATAAATTTTGTTTAGAACAGGAAAAAGAGCAGTGTGATGGCAAGGCCGATAACGGAAGGGTAAGGAGGTCCGTTTCCTGTTCGGGCAATCAGCACAGGAGGGACGGCTGGAAAACCACAACCTGCGGCGCGGAGTCACGATAACAGTGTGAGGCAACTAGGGCAGAATTAATCGCTGAGCCCAAAGAACGTCCACAGAGAAATCGTGATGCCGGGAAGTGCCGGGAAGGAGAGCCCAGCAGGGCTGAGGTCACAGAACAGATTAGAGGGGCAGGCGGGGGCCCTGGGAATCTGTGAGGCGCTGAGAAAGCCTCTGTGCGGGCAGGGCAGCCAGGAGGGGGCCGGAGGGGGAGGAGAGGTGGCCCAGGGCAGCACAAACGCAGACACGTCAAGGCTGGACCCGGGAGGAAGAGGTGGGGAAGGCTCCGCCGCTCCTGGAGCCCGGAGGACTTGGGCGCTGCCACTGAGATGGCTGTTCATAATGAAGCATGAGAGGTGCAGAGAGGGAACCCCTGCTTCTCGGGCAGCTGGAGACGTTGTGTCCAGCACTCAGCAGGGGGACAGAGTCCCTCACCGTCTGCGTTGACACCGCAGGCCTCCCGAGGAAGCGCAGGCCAGCGTCCTGCAGGGCCCCTGGCCCGGCTGCCTGCCTGTCCCCTGCAGGTCTGAGCTTCTGGCCGAGGCCCTGGTGGTGTCCCTGAGCCAGGCCCACGGTGCGAGCCCCACCCAGTGAGTGTGACTTGCCCCTGACCTGCAGGACGGGGGCTACCTCGCTGGTTACTGCTCGCTGAGCTAGGTCGGCCCGATGGGGAAACCCGCCTGGCTGGGAGGTGTGGGCGGCAAGTGACCTCCAGGGGCTTCCAGCTCCAGCCCCCGAGGAGCCAGGCCCCTCAGTCCTACAGCTGCAGGGCAACGAATCCTGCCGACAGAGGGCTGGGAAGGGGTCCTCCTGCTTCCCGACGAGACCCCAGCCCGACGACACTGCCCTGCCTCCTGTGAGCAGAGGGCCCCGCTGAGCGCCGGCCAGGCTCCTGACCCACAGCGCCTGGGAGGCAGACGCGCTGTCCCTGCCCCTCTGTGTGTGGTGACCTGTTCCCAGGTATACGAAACGAACACAGGCGTCCAGGCCCACGTGGTGTCACCCATGTGGGACATGCCCAGAGGACCCGAGGTTCCGTAAATAGCCATCGGGTTTCCGCCCTTCATGGGTTCATGTAACCGTTTCCAGCGCACAGCCGAGCAAACGTGACCATCTGCAGAACGCTGTGGGGTGCGAGGGTCCCGGGGGGTCCTGTGCTGGAGACGAGGCAGCACCGCACCCCCGTCCCCAGCTCATGTCTCCCCTGAGCTCGAAGACCTGTTTTAGTGGCTTTGTGCCTAACACCCCCCAGAGCCCTGCAACTCACCCTGAGCCTTCCTTCCGGGGTGGGGTCCGCGCCTGCCCCTCACCTTCGCCGCCTGTGACCCTGGCCCAGTGTCCGGCACGGTCCCTGTCCCCCTGTCTACACTGCCGTTGTGTCTGTTTTGAAATGCTGTGTTTGATGAACCAGCAAACGGAAGCGGGATGGGGGGTGAGGACGGGGACTTGCGGTGTCTGGATGCTGCTGTGTTTTCACTGAATGTGGGGGCTGCTGTGGGCACTGGGGGGGGATGGTGGGCGTGTCCAGGCCCCCATCTCAGCTCGTCTGCCAACTCCCAGGTGTGTCCCTTCGCTGCGCTCTGGGCCGTCAAACAGGACCCCTTGTGTGCAGGCGCCACCAGGCTCCACGCTCACGGCCCCGCTCTGCCACTCACTGACTCTGCTTCTCCCCCGGCCCGGGGTCCCCGCCCAGGCCCTCTCACACTCTTTTCCTTGAAGCCACCACTGCTCCCGTGTCTTTGGATGGTATGGGGTGCCTCTATCCCCTCAGCCCTGGGAGCCCCCCACATTCAGACCTGGCCTGTGTCGTGTCCCGGCCTAGGGCTGTCCCCAGTCCCCATTCACCCCTCCTACCCCTGGGGCTCAGGGTCCTGTCCTCCCTCTTCTGGGAACCTCTCCTGATGATGCCCCCTCCCCCACAACTCTCCTTGCGCAACTGAGCGCCTGCGTCACTGCTGTCGGCTTGCTGTCCGCTGTTGGTGGCATTTCCAGCGTGTCTTCCCTGTGAGCCCCCAGCAGCGGGAAGCACACAGCACACAGAGCCCAGCTTGTGCAGCGGGTGACAGGCTGCCTGAGGGTCACCAGCCCCTTTCCCCCCGGAAGCTAGACCCCATCGGTGCTGAGGGGGACGCAGGCACTCCGGCTCCAGGTGCCACAGCAGCACAGCTCCCGTCCCCTCGTCCTCCCACGTCCCCAGGCCCCGCCATCTTCCCCGTGTGTCCTCGCTTGGCGTTACGCCTGGCTGCTCACGGCTCCGCGTCACTCACCCGAACCCGTGCTTCCCACTGAGCAAGTCCCCTTCGTGTCATCGTCCCGGGGGACGGGGGGCAGAGACTATGCTTCTTGTGGTTTTCTGTGTGAAGTCTTCTGTAAATATGACTAATTAGTATAAGGACAGTTGGAGACACTTAATTGAAAAACACAAATGAGATGAATGGTATTGTCCCAGCCGCCAGCAGTTTCTTAAACTTCATTTAAGTAGAATTCTATTTTCAGCACACGGGAAGATTGGTCTGTGGCTGTGTCAGTACAATAGCCTCTTCTGGAAGCCTCAGGCCTGAGGAGGAAAAGTAGATCACCCAGAGTCGAGCGCAGTCGTCTTGCAAGAGGCCAGGGGCGGAAAGATGCAAGAAACACTTCAGTCCAAATGTCCTTTATTCTTGGATATAAAACATGGTTTCGTAGAAAAGACAGGGAGAGACTGGTGAATCATCACTCAGTTCTTTTGTTGAACACATTTACCGAAGGCTCCGTTGTGCCAGGCGTGTGTGCCCCAAACAGGGCCCTGCGGCTGCAGGAGGTGGGACAGAGCAGGACAAAGGCAGCACGGTTGTGTGTGTGTGTGTGTGTGTGTGGGGGGGGGTGCAGAGAGGATGGAACCTGCCTGTGCAGAGGGCGGCATGGGTGGCCAGTGGGCTCTGGAAGGGGTGGAACCGGTTGGCGATGGTGCCGTGCGGCCGTGTAGGGGTCGGGGAGAGGCTGTGCGGCTGGCCTGGATGAAAGCCAGCCCCCGGCCAGAAAGGATCCGGGAGCCAGGGGGACCAGGAGGGACTGGGCGTCGGGGCATCCGGGGGGCTCCTGCAGCCCTCTAAGTGGGCACCGTAACCCGCGTTTGCCTGCAGACATGCCCGCACTTGGCCGCCGGCCTGTTGCCGCCAGGGTCCCGGGAAGCAGGACCGAGCCGCTCCCCTGCCGCCCCCGAAATAACCCCTTTGTTTCAACAACTGGCTAAATATGGCAGCCTGTCATTTGGGCCACCATCGCTGCTGGACGAGACACACAAACACGCTCCACTTAAACGGTCAATGGAGAAAGACACCAGGACGCTTCTGGAAGGCTGGTGGGTTGTGGAGACAAGCAGACCCGTGGGGCGTCTGCGCTGGACCCCCATGTGCACCGACAGGGGGAGCGCATCCAGCGGCTTCCGCAGGCAGCCATTCCGGTGCCTCCCACCTTCCCAGGGCGCCTGGATCATTAGAGATACAAACTCCTACTGCAGGGTTATTTTAAGGTGTATAATTAACTGAAAACCCTGCAGAGCACACAGACGTTTAAGTCTGGGGACTTTCTTTGAACACGGAGGATTTCTAGGTTGCTCAGTGCAAAATGTATTCACGGGTCCTGAGGCAACGTACGCCCCGCGTCCTGTCCAGGGACACGTCGCCCTGGGCACACGCACGGCCGTGCCCTCCTAGCTCTAAGGCGCCGCCGCACACCCAGGTCTCAGAAGCTTCAGGGCACCCTTTTCACTTTGTTGTCAACAGAAGGCCTCTCCCTTTTGACCGCGTTTGCCCCCTGAGTCCTTGTCACCTCACTTCCCGGACCTCACTTCCCGGAGATCCCGAGCCGGGTGCTTCCCTTGCACCCCACCTTCTGTCTGCGGCCTGAGCTCCTGAAGGCCACCGTTGTCTCTCCTTTCCCGTTGTGGCTTTTCTCCAGGTGTTTGGAGGCCATGCATGGTCCCCCCAGGGCCTGTTTCCTCAGCACCCCCCTCCCCACCCCGGGGCCACGTGCCTTACCTGGCGCTCCACCCAGTGCCCGTGTGATGCAGCCTGAACACGGCCTCCCAAGTCACCAACATCGTCACTCACTCCAGGACTGACCCACGGCTGCTGGTGGCCTCCCACGCTGGGCCGGACCCCGGACCCCGGCCCCTGAGGGCTGCCTGACTCGAGCAGGTGCTTCACCTCCACCTGCTCCAGGCTCCCGTCTGTGAAGCGGGACGGTGGCTGGCGCCGCCTCTCAGGGGGCTGAACGTGTTGGCGTTGGTGGTGTTTAGACTGCTGGACGCACAGCAGCGTCAGGTCTCCCTGTTCGGATGCTCAAAGCGCGGAGTCAGCACACGGGGCCTGCAGCCAGGGTTCCGGGGCCCCATGAATTCAGTGAAAGTGGCTTGTCGCTTTCACATGCCACAGCAGTGGTGGCTGCAGGGGACATGTACACGACTGTCCGCTCCTTCGCTGGCTGCTCAGGACCATGTGATGACTGGACTTAGGCACCTTAGGCACCAGGAGGGTCGGACCCCCCGGCCTGCCGGTCTGCGCTGAGCCGTCCCAACCCCACCGCCAGCCACGCCGGTCTGCGGCCTCCTGTGGGATGGGCCCTGGGAGTCCCCTGCCTTGTGTGAAGCCACACAATTCTTTCCTCGCTTCAGCTTTGTTCTCTGGGAGGAACTCTCTCCTCGGAGCCAGCCCTTAAAGCAGAGGACGGCAGGCAGCCGGACGCTGCGGGGGCTGCCCACCCGACCCCCCTCGCTGACGCTCTGGCCCCGAGCATCCACCACGTCCGAGAAGCTCTGGTCAGAAAGCCTGTAAAACAAATGTGCCGCGTCAGCCCACGTGGTCCCGCCAAACACCCACAGGGCAGACACCGCTGTTTGTGCAGCTTCGGTGCTGCTGGCTGAGCTCTTGCAGGCGGCTTCCACACAGTAGGAAGTGTCACCATCTGGCGCCGACGGCTTCCTCAGCCACTGGCGAGCAGCGGGCAGATGGCAGGACGTGCCCGCTCAGCCTGGCGGTGCCACGTGACCCACGGCTTTTCCGCACTCCGCAGGCACATCTGTGAAGGTGACAGCAAGGTGGACTTCGTGTGTAGAGCAGACACAGCTCTTGGCATAGTGACTGAAAAAGAGACGAGGACTTTTGCAAAGGTGTTAGCAGCAAGGACACACGTGAGTCACACCTTCCCGGGCACCGCTGGCACCTCCCGGACAAGTTACTTACCTGTCTGCTTCCCTATTTGAGAAACTAAGAGAGAAACACTCAGGTTTCCTGGGGCTGTCAGCAAGGTCAGCGTGTCCTCGGCGCAGCCTCTCACAGCTGTGGCTGCAGGAGCGCGCTCGGCTCACAGCTGAGCGTCGGCGGTGAGCTCACGCCATGGTTAGTGTCTGCTCCTGGCAGACGTGACCCAGGGCCTGGGGCGGTCACAGACCGGACTGTGCTGGGAGGCGGGGGCGCCGCCCGTTCCTTCTGACCTTCCCAGAATTACTTTTGCTCCCCTGAAATCTGAGAAGCTGCGGGCAAGCCTGTGTGTGTCCCAGGAGAAAGAGCAGGGGCTCCGCTCAGCAGGGTGACCGCGTGGGCCAGCAACAGGACAAAGCTCCAGGCCCTGTGAGGCCTGAGCTCCTGCAGGCGAGGCCACCAGCTCTCGGGGACCACAGCGGCTCTGAGCCAGCTCTTAACGGGCCGTGGCACAGAGGCCACATGGCTCCTGGTGGTCATGCTGCTTCTTGTGAAGCACAGGCTTTTGGAGGCAGTGGTCTATCCACTCAAGGCGGCAGTGCTCAGGTGGGACGGCAGCCTCACGGAGCACCTGGGAACGGCCGTGCGAGCGGCAGTGCAGCCTGCGTGCTGGCAAGGGTGGTGGTGTCGGCCCGCCGGGCCGTTCTGGGAGTTCGCTGGGACGACATCCAGCCCGCAGGCCCCGGACAGCAGGGCCCCTCGGCCCCGGCTCTGGCTGCTCCCACACTGACGGCGGAGCAGGTTTTCACGTTTTTGTTCACTTTTCTGCAGCTGCAGGTCAGTGCTGTCCTCACCACATGGGCCTCTTAGCAGACGGAGCTGTGCTCCCGCCCAGAGGCGGCTCCAGCACCAGCTCTGGGAGTCTCTCGTCAGGTGACGTCTCCTAACAGAAGCACCAGCTTCCAGCCTAGATCCCGAGCAGCGGACACGTGAGGTCGAGGTTGCTGTTGCACCTGCGATTTTCCTTCTGCCGTCGGCTCCTCCTCCTTCCCTGCTCCTGCTGCTCTGCCAGAGCACCCGGCCCTGAGCACCCGGCACCGAGAACCCGGCACCGAGAACCCGGTACAAAGCCTTGAGCACTGAGCACCCGGCACTGAGCACCCAGCACTGAGCACCCGGCACCGAGCACCCAGCACTGAGCACTCGGTGCTGTGCACTTGGTACTGAGCACCCAGCACTGAGCACCTAGCGCTGAGCACCCGGCACTGAGCACCCGGCGCCGAGCCCGGAGCACTGGCTGTGGTCAGAGGCTGGGATATGGGGACGGAAGAGCATTCTGTGTTGAGAGAACAAACTCCATGGACCTGTCTGGCCTGGGGGTCAGGAGGTTGCTGTGGGTGGGAGGGGCCCTGGCAGCAGATTGGATGCCCCTTGCCCCTCCGGCATCATTTAGACAAACAAGCAGATGGCAGGTGTCAGCGGGGACAAAGAGCCATCTGTGCAGCGAGGCTGCCCCGCCATTCTCGCACAGGCGACTTCATGAAAGCCGCGCCTGGAGGTAGCGCTCCCCGGCCCGCAGGCCTCCTCGGACTTTTAAAGACGGCAGCCGCTGTGCGTGTCCTCTACCCGGGGGCCGCCAGGCCGGGCTCGGGCCGCAGGGCACTGGTCTGCCACGCTCACAACAGGACCCTTGTTTGCTCTGCGGGTGCGTCCGTGTGGGCAGGGCCTGGGGCAGGAGTTTGATGGAATTTGTGCGCTGAGGGGCCCCCTCCCTGTGTCCCCCCCCTCTGTCCCTCTGTTAGCGTGCCCCGTGTGCAGCCCTCCTGTGCATGGAGGCAGCCTAAGCCAGAAAGCCAGTGGCTGCCCTGCCCTTGCCTGGCCCGGCCCAGCACGGCCGGGCTCATTTGGGGCTCAGGCCTCCGGCGGACCGACACTTCCCCCAAGGAGATGGGGTGTGTCCAGGGCCAGGAGCACTCGGAGCCGCAGCAGAGCGATGGGGCAGTTCTACGTGGGACCAGCCAGAGGAGGGAAGGCGGCTTCCGGGGGCCCCGCCATCGCTCAGGCTTGAACAGGAGACGCCACGGTGACACCTGGCATTGCATCCCAGCGTCGGGTCCCAGGGCTGTCACCAGCGTGCCCCCTATTCCCTGGGCTTCGTCCAGCTTGCCACCGAACCTCTCAACTCCTGTCGGCCAATATTCATGTGACAAAAACGAGTTACTACAGAACTAAAATAAAAAAAATACACGCCCCCAATTTTATTATTATATTTAACAGACGTGAAACTGTTTCAAACAGTGAACTGAGGACAGCAGTAAAACAGGATAAGAGAGGACGGTTTACGTGAACCGCTTGCTGTTCACTGAGCGCGCACGTATGTGGGTGACTCGCAGGGACGCTGTCGCCGCCCAGAACCTGGTCGCTGCACCACCACAGCCAAACGGAGCGTGGGCGCAGCTGCCCCGTGTGGCCGACACCGGGCACGCCTGCCGGCGCCGCCAACAGTCAGCATGTTGATGTGGCCGCGAGCTTGTCCTTGGCCTCCCTGGCTGCTTGGGCTGGTGACACCAGCAGTGGCAGGGATACGGGACATCAGACCACGTCTGTGTTTTGCTTTAATGATGTAATAATCATCACAGGAGAGGAACAGCCTCATAAGTGTGCTGATGGATGGAAAGAGAGGTTCTTGAAACAATTTCAGCACGCCGGGACACTCATGGTTAACGTTTATGTAAAATGAAGCAACAGATGCCTTAGTTTCAAAATTGATCTCAATCCTTCATCCGTATCCAGTTTCAATAATTTATATTCATTTATAGTTGAGTCTAAATTCACTGACAAGGGAAGAAACGCGTTCCAGATTTCATACACTTTGGGCTGGGTTGGCAGGCGGGTCTGACGCTCGCCACGCGGGCCCTGCTGTGTGAGGCGTCCACTCACCTCAGGGCCGCCCGTGACCGCCCTGTGGGTTGGGGGCGTCCAGGCGGCCGGGGTGGGTGTGAGGGCCCAGATGCTGTGGCAGCGACGGAGGTGGCGGTCACCGCTCTGGGCACCCACCCCGGCCTGGGTTAGGGGCTGCACCCTAGAATCACCGGCTGAGGACGGGGGACAGGCGGCCGGCCACTCACGCCGCCTTTTCCCCTGCTACGTCCAGCAGTCTGCTCTGCAAGGGCCTGGCTGCAGGGGGAAGTGGGGCAGAGACCACCCATCTGTCCACCCTCCCGGGCTCCTCAGCCAGCTGGCCCTGGACACGACTGTCACTTACAGGACAGGCCCCGGGGCCTCAGTGTCCTCTGTGGGGCGGGCGTCAGCACCAACCTCCCGGCAGGTCCATGACGGGAGAGCGGACAGGCCTCTGAGCTGGGCCTCCGTGGCCCTTTCTCTGTCTCGCGCTGACAGAAGTGGGACAGAGGGACACACACGCTGTGCTGACTCCCCTCCTCAAGGCGCCCGCGTGGCTCTCGGAGCGAGAGCTGCCTGAGTGGCTTCATGGCGGCTTATGAGAGGATTTATTGCAAAACAGGAAATCGTTTTGTTTTCTTTGGAAATAAACTGTATCAAACTGCAAAATATTCCTGACTCGTCTAGAATTCAGGACCCAGGAGGTTTTGTGAACCTCTAAAGTAGTCCCTATGTAGTGGGTTGTCGGAAAAGTCATGACGTATTTTTTCTATGTTTTTTGTTGCAAAAATGCGTCGCGACTTTTCCGACAACCCAATACGTTCTCCAGAGGCCTCGTGAGAAGTGAGGCGAGCAAGTGGAGGTGCGCTGAAGAAAGCCAACCTTTCACCCTTCAACTCTGGCCAGAAAAACATGAAACCCGTCTGCCTCTGAGTTGAAGGCGTGTGTGTGGCGGGTCCTTTCCAGCCTTGACAGAGTACAGACCTTGGCGTTCCTGAGCCGATGCAGGGCTCGGGGGCCCTGCCCCTGTCCTGTCCTGGATGCCACACCCCCACTGGGGGCGGTGTTTCCCTGTCCCCACCCCCTCTCTGGTTTCTTCGAGGCCCCACCCATCTATCTCTCAACCTTCCACTTCCGCTGTCATCTGTTCATTGTCTTGCTCTTTCTCTGGGCGAGACAGGTACCAAACCACGGCCCCGGACGCCAGGAGGGCGCACATGGGCGGGCAGCACTGGACAAGCGGCTCTGACAAGCCCATGTGCCCACGTCCACAGGAGCGCAGTGAGGAAGCCCCCCGGGCACCCCGGCCTCACGTGTTTCCACGCGGCCCGCTCCCGCCTTGGCCCTCGGAGGTGGGAGGTGGCTGCCCTGGGCGGGTCGGCAGGTGGCCGCCTGGCCTGAGAGCTCCCGGTGCTGGCTGTGGGCATCGGCACCCACTCGGGCCCCCACTGCCCACCTGCGCCCTGCCTGAACCTGCTCCCTCCCGCTCTGACGCCCAGGTGTGGCCGGCTCTGGCGCGTGTTTCTGGTCCCCCCGCCACCCCGTGGGGCAGCTCCCTCACATCCCCCTCTCCCCTTCCCTCGGGCTCCCACTGCTGGGAACTGGGAGACCCTGGGGTGTCACCACCCCTTGTTTCTCCCGATGTCTTCCCACAGGGCTGTGGACTGAATTGTGTCCGCAGTTCATGTGCTAGGTTTGGGGTGCGACCCTGGGGCGGTGACAGTGGTGCCAGGGGTCCTGAGGCCCCACAATGGGCTTTGTGTCACCACAGTCTGTGTACCCACCTGCTGCTGGCGAGCACTCGCGTGGCCTCAGTATTTCATATCACAAATAAAGTTGCTGTAAACGTCAGCAGTGGAATGGCTGGTGTTTAACTTTTTAGGGCACGTTTAACCTCACGGTACCGAGGCCGCGGGCAGGACTGAGGCCAGCGGCTGCCCGACGGGGAGGGGCCTGTCATCAGTCAGAGGTGATGACGCCAGATAATGGCTTCAGATGGAGGCAAAGTCCAGTGGGCCCCTGGGCTCAGCCGAGGCCTCCGCTGAAGGACCCTTGCCACCTGTCTCCTTGCCACTGGCCCTTAGAGACCTCGCTAGGGGGTCACAGGTGGACGCTACTTACCCCGGACGGCTCCAGTGTGACTAGAAAAAGATGGGGTCTTGCAGGAGGGTGTCAGCTTTGCATCGTTTGCTCCTGGGTGGTCCTGGCTGGTGATGGCGGTGTCCAGTCAATCCAAATGTTCACGTGTCAGGACACCACAGCCATCACCCTGTAAGGACCCTGAAAGCGAGAGGGACAAAAGGTGGCTCAGCTGTAAACACTGACACACTCAGACACAGCACACTCAGACACACTCTCACAAACACACACACTCACATACATGCCCTCAGACACGTGCACACTCGCACTCAGACATGCAAACACTCACACTCAGACACACGCACACCCACATACTCACACAATGCGCTCAGATACACCTACACTCAGACACTCAGACACAGGCGCGCACAGACACGTGCACACTCACATGTGCACACACTCATAAACTCAGGCACGTCATACTCATACATAAGCACACACACCCAGGACTAGGGAACTGGAGGCAAACCGGCTCTAGACCGTCTGGCACAGCCACAGCGTGCGTCACACAGGTGAAGGGGTGCATGAGGGCTCCTGGGACCCTCACTTCCAGGCGGTGAGCTCCTAGAGCAGACCTCAGGTTTGCAGAGTCTCAGGCTGTCCCCTCAGACGGATTGTTTTGTTGGAAGCAGAGCCAGGCAGCTGGGGCCACACATCTGTGGGCAGGTCAGGGCTGGGTCCCCGTGCCCGCCCTCCCAGGCCTCCCCCAGTGCACCCCTGTCCCCCTCTGAGAGGCGTGTGCCCCTCCCGAGACAGCTCCATAGGGCATCTCGGTGGGGACTTCTGCCGTCTAAACTCAAGTATGCTGTGCGGGTCACTGACTCTCATGTGGCCACATCCGCAGACTTGCTCTGTCCCCCACGGAGGCCCCTCTTTGCAGGGTTGCAGTGGCTCGGCCTGCACTACCCCTGCCCCAGCCAGGGGGCCTCTGAGCTGCTCCCCCTGCAGCTCTGCTTCAGGGACAAGCTTGGGGCTCAGGGGATGGGAGACGCTCAGAGCGCCCCTCCAGCACAGCCGGTCCGCAGGGCCCTGGGGACTGTCGCTGGCCCTGCTGACCCAGAACCCACGCCGCCCACTTCCTGCTCCCCGCAGAAGGGACAGGGCTCGTGGTCCGTGTTCATCTGGCCTCTGGGTGCGGTCAGAACCGTGAAGAGGCAGCCGCGAGGAAGGTGGGCAGACGGCACCCTTCACTTCACGGACGCCACAGGCAGTTTTGTGAAGGAAGGTGTGTTCACTGCTGGGGTGGGAGGGCGTCCCATGCGTCACGTGGTCCTGTCCGACCTCCAGAGCAGGGAAGGCCCGGGGGTGTGGCCAAGGCCCCCTCAGGGCCGCCCTGCCGGCAGCTCTGCTCACCCTGCCCGCCCCGCCCCTCCCCACAACTCCTCAGAGTGTGTCCCGCGTGTCCCCAAGGACAGTGGGGGTGACCGGGGTGGTCACAGCTGCGTGCCTCTGCCACTCGGCCATAGCAGATTGTTTCCAGAACTGTGGGTTTGACGGGAAAGGAGAACAGCTGGCTAGTAACCCGCCCACACCCCAGCTGCCTTTCGGCTGCAGGCAGGATGCAGACCCCTTACGTCAGGAGCACGTCACCTGCAGGGAGAGGAAGCACCTCCACGCATGTGGGGGGCGGCCATGAGCGGGTTTGGCTCTGAGGGCTGGGGCCTCACATGGTGGGGAGACTGCTGGAAGGAAGGTCCCCCGCGCAGGACGGACTTGGCGAGTCCCACACTAGTCACAGTGGAAGCCCCTCCTGTCTCTCCAGAAAGAGGGTCGCTGAGCAGTTGACGAGAGAGTCCACGTCCTGCAGGATGGAAAGCCCCCTGCAGTCAACACCACACAGCTGACCAACAGCCACGTTGAGGGACCTCAGGCATTTCTCAGAGCCAGCAGCCCTCCTGGGAAAACCACGCTCGGGCCTCATGTCAGGAAGATGAAGGAAGATTTCTCGCAGCTCAGCCTCTGGCGGCCGTGACGGTCATTTAGCATCTGACTTTGTTAGATGGTGACGCACAGCGTCACGCTCTTACAGGAGCCGGTGCCGAGGTGGCCTCTTTCCCAGTGGACCTCTGAGCGCACCGTCCTCCCGGCCGCTAGCCCTGAGAGTCGCCCAGAGGACAAAGACGGTGTGTGCAGAAATCTGGTGGGATGAAGGAGAGGCAGCTGGTCGAAGTCTGGGGGGGATGCAGACAGCGCGAGAGCAGGGGCACCGCAAGCGGGCAGAGAGGAAAGGAAACGGCGGAGGCACAGCCGCTCTCCGCGGCCACACTCGTGTCCAGCACATAACGACAAAGCTCCATCCAGGCCCCTCCTGTCTGAGGCACACCCACCCCAGCTGCCTCTGTTCAGATGAATGTTTGTTGCCACGTGCAGCGTGGAGGGCGGGGGACCTGGGCTGCCCGGACGCTGAGCCCAAAGCAGCGTCAGGGCGCCGCCGGACACCAACCAGGTCCTCTCCTCGCGTCACACAGAAAGGTGCCATCAGAGGGGAGCTTCTTTGGGGAGGAAACGGGGCTTGTTTTCCATGGAACTGTGACCTTTAGAATGAGAAAGGTGCCAGAAGTTCCCCAAACAAGGTTTTACGCCTCCACTTAGGACGGGAGGGTCGGTGCGAAGCGGACAGTGCAGAGCGTCGCTCCCTGGGCATCGCTAAGCTGACGGCCCGTCGCGGCCTTCTCTGCGCTTGTGACCTGGGCACCGTTTGAAGGGCAGAGTGTCAGCCTCCGGGGCCGAAGAGATGTCACCCTGCCAAACCGCCTGTGTGGCCTTCGTGGCGTTCCTAACGCAGGGTCCCAGCGGCCACATTCCGTGAGTGGTCAGGTAAGCCAGGCTCTCGGACCCCGGAGGGGAGTCCATTATCCCCTCAGTCTGTGGGCATGGGGGGCTCCCCACAGGCAAAGCGCCACGTGCAGCGCCTGGGCAGCACCGCCTCTGCCCCCAGCTGTTCGTTCATTTATCGAGTCGCTTCGTTTACTCAGGTCGGCGTGGATTCTCGCCTATTCATGTTGGACTTGGGGTTGCAAGGCCAGGCTTTGTGAGACGTGCCCTTGTCCCTGGTCCTCCTGCCCCAGGTGGGCGGCCTCTGCTGCTGCTGCCACGGCCACCCCATGCCTGGGCCCCTGGCCTGCTCTTCCCAGGCCCCCGTCTTGCCAAGCAGGTCCCAGTGCAGGTAAAGCCATGTGCCGGGACACATCAGGCTGCACATCCGGGGGCAAGGAGCGGCAAGCCTGCGCCCAGGCACAGTGGCCGGGCCGGGCCTGACTGGCAGGTGCCGGTGGCCTTGGGTTGTGCGGGAAGGAATCGAGCCCTGAACACACTGTGTGCCCAGGGTCACGGGCTTGGGGCTTTCCCGCCGGCTGCCCCGTCCCAGGAGACACAGTGTGCAGGCCTCCAGGCCTGGGTCTCCCTCAACTAACCCCTGGGGGCCCCGGTGAGCCTGGGTGCCTGTTAGAGGGCAGCCCCCGTGGACACCTCGGGCACCCAGGACAGCTGTCACCTCAGTGACAGCCCCAGGGGAGGGGGCGGGTCGGCAGCACGTGATGGTGTGCGCAGCCCTGGGCCTGGTGCGGGGGAGGCCACCTACTCAGCCCCGAGGCCGGCAGCTCCGTGTCCCAGGCTCACACAGACCCTGCGGGGCAGGCCAGGACACCCATTCCAGCCAGAAGCTTCCAGTAATCTGGCAAGTTTCGGAAACACCCGTTTATACCACGAACACCTTGATTCAGTTAAGAGGGCAGAGGGCTCATCCGTACACGTCACCGTCCTCGGGTGTCAGCTGTAGTCATGCGTTCGGATGAAATGCGCTCTGTGCACAGACACGCAGCCCAGCCAGCTAGCTGCAATCTTAAACCCTTCCAGATGCACCAAGCAGCCCCGTACATCCAGCCCGCAGCTCGGTCCCCACCCTGGTTCCACCGTCGAGTCGAGGTGCAAATTCTTTCATCACAGAGGGTGGGAAGGTTCTGGGAATTCACCAGGGGTGATCTGCTCCCTGGGAGCCAGGAAATCTCACACGAGCCGTTTCTCCCTAAGTATCTGAGTGTCTGTGAGTCAATTCCCCTTTGTGGTTCCCAGACTGTCCTCTCCAGCAAACATGTGCCATCTCGGGGAAGGACGAATGCCCAAAGCAAACAGCCGTGCCAGGCCGTTCTGAGAGTCCCTGGGAGCGGACCACCTTTGGGGAAGGTCAGGGGTGGAGACGGCTCTACCACCTGCTTCTGCTGGCTCTGGGTCCCCACATGAGAGAGGGGCAGAGGGGACACGCTGCTGACATCGGAGAAGAGTGTGCTGTCTGGGTGGGAGGCTGGCTGGCATTCCAAGAGCCCCCGAACCATGGGCTGATTTTGCGTTCATTTCATGGAGAATCATGTCACCTCAGATCGCCACCACGGCGGCGTTTCTGAAGCACTTTCAAAGTGCTGGGTACTGGGTTCATCTCCACGTGCGCCGTGCCCTGCAGCCCACACCACAGCCAGCAGCACAGAGGGGACCCCTGGCCCCATTCTGCAGGAAGGGGGACGGAGCCCCACAGACACAGCCGCTCACCCAGGCTCAGCTCCGCCGGGTTGGGGGTCCTGGCACTCCAGCCGGGTGGAGCTGAGCAGGACACGCTCAGGCCCATGTGGGCCTCCCGGAGATATAAACAGTTTATTCCTGATGCTTAAGCAATCGGCCGCTGACCCAGCTGCTCAGGCCGCACAGACGAGAATTGTGGTCATTCCATCTTCTGGGACAGAGGGGCGTGGCGGGGGTGGGGGTGGGTCTCAGGGCAGGCGTGCCCCTTCCTCTGGTCTGGTGGGAGCAGGAGCATGGAGCCCCCGTGGGCCCCCCTGAGGCCAGCTGCCCACCGTCCTCCCTGCGGGACACCTGGGGTTTCCATGACCTGCCTAACCAGGGTCCTCAGCCTCCCCTGACGTTGGTGATAGCTCGGCCACCATCTAAGGGGTGTGGGGGGTGTTACACTGCCCCGACTGGGCTAGAGCAGCCCCTTGGTGTTGGTGAGGTGCCCACCATGAGTTCAGGGCTCACACCTGGTGACAGGTGCTGACATCCGTGTGGATGGCTGACACGGTAGTTCTGCAAATAATTACAGCAGTCAGACTCATGCAGCAGGCGACACGGAGCAGGCACGGGCCCCACCACACACAAGCGCTTGTTCACAGGGCACGTGGATGAGCGTGGGTGTCGGGGCCCCTCCTGTAGGTGACAGACAGGCCGCAGGCTGGGCGCTGGCTGTGAGTGAAGGGGGCGGGGCCCCGGAGGCTGCATCTGAGCTCCGCCTTCTGCCCCATGTGCGTGCCCAGTTTGCACGGCCAGATGTCCAGGTCACCGTCCCCTCCTCTGTGACCGCTTGTGAGCACAGCTCCCTGAGCCTGGGCCCCGCGTGCCTCACGGAGCCCAACAGTGACACCTGCAAAGCCAAGCACATTTCCACACTCCGTCCCGAGTGTCGCCAGCTTCACAACCCACCTGCCTCAGGCTGATAACGAAGAATCAGCGTGTCAGTGACAAGGAGTTACTGAGTTGCAGGATCCAGTCACGATCGGTCACTGAGGGACAACGAACACGCTGTCTGTGTACCCACAGGCCGCTCAGCGGCCACTTCTGAGACGGACAGGAGTTCTGGGCAGAAACGCCACAGTTTTTATCCACTAACTGGCCCCCCTTCCCTTTGGGAACAGTAGTTCCAAGGCTGGCAGCGGTGTGGGTCCATCTCCCCCGCTGTCGGGGTGGGTCTGACCCCTGTCTGGGAAGCGATATGGCAATGCTTGTTCCAAACACTCGGACAGACAGCTCTTTTGTCCAGGGCGCTCACCACTAGAACTGGGGGGGGGTGTAGGAAATCATTGTTTTATAGACAAAGATTCGCAGTGTGCTTTGTAACAGGGAAAGGTTTGAAACAAGAACAAGTATTTAAATAAACTGAGGCACACTGATGGGATGAACTTGTCAGTAAAGTGTGGTTTGGGGACCTGAGGTTTAGACCCCAGGGGCCAGAGCGGATGGCTTGCCTGCAGTGCCAGCGCCCCCCCCCCTTAATCCTGTGTGGACCCAGCAGGTCACATAACCTCTCTGTGCCACAGCCCCTCATGGCAACGTGGGGCAGTGACGGTGCCGACGGGTCACGATCGTTCAGTAAGTGGGAACACTTGTCACATGCCCGGCACACGCGGCGTGTCGTGAGGTGGGAGCAGTTCCTGAGGTGACAATGTTACATGTGCAATTCATGTTTGCAAACGTCACACACATACATTAGACCATACATGTAAGATCATATCTGTAGGTAGGTAGATGGATACACAGACGGAAAGATGGATGGATATAGAGGATAGATAGATAATAGATAGATAGATAAGGTAAATGATAAATGATATAGATAGATGATATATAGATAGAGATAAATGATAGATTAGATAGATAAATAGGTCACAGATAGATATATAGACAGATGATGATAGATAGAGGTCGATGTTACGTGATAGCGACACACAGATAGGTGATAGGCAATAGACAGACAGGTCTGGATACGCAGGAAGGGCCCACGGAGGCACAGACAGCACCTCCGGGTGTGAGGTTACGGAACTGTTGTGAATTCTCTTTCTTATTGATCCGTATCTTTGTTTCTCCGCAATGGACATGTAGTGCTTTCGTAGTAATAAAATCAACGTTGGTTGTTGTGAAACCTGTACCCGGATCCCGGTGCCAGCACCCAGTGCTCCTTTTGGGAAGTCCCAGAATTTCGCCATGGTGGTCTGCCGTGAGTGTCCTGATGTTTGTCAATGTCTTCAGTGTAAGATTTCCCCCTGAGTCACTTGAATAGTTTTAAGCAAACTGAAAAATGTGGTTTTTTTCCCCTTCTTCTTCTTCCTTTTCTGTTCTTTTCCCCTTCCCCTCCCTCCTTCTCTTCCTCTCAACTATGTATAATTTTTTAATAATAAAACTGTGATGGGGAAGGGATAGAGAAAACATTTCCTTTCTCTGATCTCACAAGGCAGGCACTGGGAAATAAATACTCGGCTACATTTCCAAGACAGGCCTGGTGAGTCATATATTTGGAATAGCAACTCTTGCAAGATCCCAAACTGGAAACGTTCCGTTGCCAGCCACAATTTGCTGTCACTGGGTCATCACTGGGCTGCCTGCTTGGGGAGCTGTCCTTCCCGCAGCCCTGTGCACACTGCAGCCACCATCCCCGCAAAGAGTGGGGCAGGCTTCCATCCAGCCTGTCACCGCACCCCCGCCACCCTCAGTGTCCCCTGTGCTGTGTGTGGCCCAGCCTGCCCCGAAGCTGACACCCCTGGCGCTCTCCTGAAGCGATGAGCCAGGCTCTGTCCTGGGGTCCCCCGGAGGGAGCTTCCCTTCTCCCCAGGGGACCAGGCAGCAGGCAGGACCCTGTCCACTTCCTCCAGTGGCAGCTGGGCCAGGCGCCTGCACAGACAGCGACCCTGTTCCCTCGGGCCCTGGCTTTGGGCTCCCAATCCACTGAGCTACGCTTCCGTCTGTCCGTAAGCCCGACTCGGCGTCCGGCAGCACCCAGCGTGTGGACGTGGGGCTGCTTTCTCTCCATGCTGTCCTCGCGGCTCAGGCTCCAGGGAGCCCAGCGCGGCAGACCTGAGACCGGCGGCCAGGCTGGCTGGCCGTGCCCGTGTGGTTTTCCTGTCACCCAGAGTCCCTGAGCTAGTTTAGTGTTGGGAGTAGGGACCCACTGGCAGCGTGTCA
Organism: Hipposideros armiger; assembly: GCF_001890085.2. NCBI lineage: Eukaryota > Metazoa > Chordata > Mammalia > Chiroptera > Hipposideridae > Hipposideros > Hipposideros armiger. Next base: position 1,799,148 of record NW_017731649.1, on the reverse strand, counting down.
CGTGAATTCCACGCAGAGTCGTTGCTTCCCAGCTGTGCTCAGGGCTCCGTTCTGTCAAACCAGCTGGAAGAGAAGAACTCTCATGGAGGCAGGAAAACTGGGGGTCCAGAGGCCCGGCAGCAGCCCAGCTGCAGGCAGGTCTGAAGGAAGGACTCAGGGCCCAGGAGGGAGAGAGGAGAACTGATGTGGGCTCCCTGAAACGTGGGCTCCTGAAACGTGGGCTCCTTGGAACGTGGGCTCCTGAAATGTGGGCTCCTGAAACGTGGGCTCATTGGAACGTGGGCTCCCTGAAATGTGGGCTTCCTCTGGAGGAATGTGCACACCTCCCTGGAATGAGAGCTCCCTGGAACGTGGGCATGGAGTGTGGGTTCCTGCCACATCTCCCACTTGGCGCCGGCGCCCGCCTTTCAGTCAGGGACACACACCTGGCAGCAGCTGCTGGCCTCCGGGCTTGGCTCTAGTTAGAACCCCAGAGATTTTCCTCACTTGTTCGCAACCAGTTTTCTTACTTGAATCCACCCGGCTAGGGGCTCCTGGGGCCACCCCCTGCCTCTTCCCCAAGCCCTGGCCACACTCTGGCCGTCCCAGCTCTGCAGGCTCCCGTGTGAACAACTTCACGGAACAGGTCACCCCTCTCCAGTGAGGCCCGAGCCTGAGGCTGGAGGAATCTTCCTCATCCCGAAATGGGGCCGTGCTGTGGTTCACCGCCGTCTTCTGGGGAAATAGTGGCCGGTCTTTCTTGAGCTTCTTGTAATCCAGGTCGAGTGCTAAGCTGTCACAATCGTCACACCACGGCGCAGAGGACCCATCACTTGCATTTTCTCTGGGAAGACACAGGCTCTGGAACCAGTCCCTGGCGAGCCCACGCTCCAGCCCCCCCACTGCAAGCCGGGACCGACTGCACCCCTTCCCACCCTGCGTGCTCTGACCTACAAGGAAGGTGCCCAGCCTGATGGGATAGAGCGTCCAGCCGCAAGGAGGCCGCTGAGGCAGGTCCACGGGCGTCGTGGCCGGGACACTGTGAGGACCAGCCCTCTGCAGCTGCCTCCGGAGGGTCGTGCGCACCCCACTCCTGCGTCAATGCCAAGCCCTCCCACGGGCAGACAGGTTTGCCCGGGGCCCGCGGGTGCAGTTACATAAGGCTGGGCACGCTCCTGAGAGGCAGGGCGTCCGGACGTGCGGCGCGCTCTGGGAAAGGCGAGCAGAGCCGGGATGAGAGCGCGAGGAAGTCTTCGGCGGCGCCAGACTTCTGCCGAGCTCTGGTTTGTGAGGCCAGGGGCACTTCCCTTAGGAGATGCCTCACGGTGGCGCTGGGCCTCCCAGCATGGCAGCCGCTGAGCTGAGGGAAGCCTGCAGGCCAGCTCAGCCACAGTGCCTTTCTTTGCCTGTTTATTCCTTGACGCCTTTTCAAAGAGCAGGCTGACCTGACAAGTGTTTAGAGAAACAGCACACCCTTCCCAGTAAAAGTCACAGGACTCCCATCTGCCATCCGAGCCCCAAGGACCCTCTGAACAGGTCACATGTCAGTCTGGCCGGGCCGCTCCGCCAGAACACCACAGACTGGGGCTCATAGCCAACAAACATTTGTGTCCCGCCGTTCTAGAGGCTGGGAGTCCCGGATCAGGGCACCTGCAGACGTGGCGTCTGTGCAGGTGAGGGCTGCTACCTGGGTTGTAGCCGGTGCTTTCTCACCGTGTCCTCCCCTGGTGGGGATGCAAGGAGCTCTGCGGGGTCCCTTTTACACGGGTGCTAATCCCATCCACGAGGGTTCCACCCTTGTGACCTAATCACCTCCCAAGACCTGCTGGAGCCTTCACCTTGGGGGGTTAGCGTTTGATTATGTAAAACCTGGGGGACACAGACACTCAGCCTAGGGCACCGTGAGTCTCAGAGCGGCTGGTTCATTGTCACCCCCTCATCCCCAGCTAAGACGCTACCCTGCATACAGCGAACTAGGCTGAGCTGAACCAAATCTTTGTGTTTCAAGTAAGTTTTCTTCTTCGGTAGAAATTACTAAGGTTTTATTGGTATCAAGTGACGTCTGAAATCACAGACTCTGAAAGGGGAGTTTTTCATGTTACTTCTATGGCTAATCGTAAGTCAGCATGAAGCAGCTGACGGAAGAGAAACTGCTCACGGAGAG
>NW_017731649.1:1725837-1794500 GCF_001890085.2 Hipposideros armiger | reverse complement strand
GTCTGGTACCTTCATCCCCACAGCGAGAACTAGGTCCACCTCTCTCTCTACACCTGTGTGCACCTCAGGAGCTCTGGGTCACCCAGTCCATCACCTCAGGGACGGCCCCCGTCCACCAGTCACCACAGCAGACCCGGGGTCATCACTGGTTCTCTTCTCACCCTCGGCCCTCACCTCAGCGCAGGAGCCAAACCCCATCTGTTCTCTCTCCTAATGAGTGCTCACGTCTGGTCCCTGCCACGTCCTCTGCCACACACTGAACCAAGGCCACCACCCTCTCCCCCCTCCTCCAACAACCCCCGGGCTACAGCCAGAGTGGCCCTCATCCCGCCTGACCGCAAGGACCCCAGAGATTGGCCGCTGTGTCTCGCCCGGCACGCGCCAGCCAGGTTCTGCTGTGTGTGGGTCCCCCGCAACTCTCCGTGCCCCGGGCGGGCCTGTCTTGGTGGCTTGTGTGCCCCAGGGGCTACCATGGAGGCGGTGAGGGACACCGACGGTTCCCGCGTTCGGCACGGCTTCCGGTCCACATTCAGAGCTGGCTCGGGCTGAGCTGAACTCCGAGTCCCGGGCACACGTCTCCGGGAGGACGTGTGCACACGCTGGCTCCCCGGGACAGTTCCCGGCAGCGCAGGCTCTCGGAGGAGAAGGGGTGGCGCCGCCCGAGGGTCACCGTCAGGAGCTCTGGGGGGCCATCGCCGTCCCTCTCCGTGAGAGGTGCTGGCTTCCAGTTCACAAGGGGACAGCCCGAGCTCATTTGTCACCCCCCATGACAGTGACCAAGTGGCAGGAAGCAGCTTCTCAGTAGCTATTGAGAAGCACCAGCTGTTGCATGCAACCATGGAGGTGCCAAACCCTGGGTCATGTTTTTGGAATGGAATGTTTTAATTGAGATATTTAACTAAGATAAACAAGACTTTTCATAATGTCTTATTTGCTGGGAAATTAGGACATGAAAATCTTGGAGGGTGGAGCAAAGATAGGATCACAGAGCTGAAACGAAACTTCAGCCCTCAACAGGGAACCAGATGGAGGGGAGTGAAAGAGAAAGCCGGTGCCACGAGCCGCTTCCTCCGGCAGCCACATTCTGGGGCTTCTGTGGGGGTGCCCAGTCCTCCCACCATCGCCCTGGGGCAGGTACTGAAGGTCACAGGGCTTTGACCCTGAGGAGCTGAAAGGTGACCTGGGCGGCCCGGCCGGGGAAGGTCATGGAAAGAGCAGAGGGCGTGGCCGCCGGAATTCCGGCTCCGTGAGGCCTCCAGGGCGGAGTTTCAAGAACTTGGAGCAGTTTCCCCAGGTCTATCCCTCACCTCTCACAATGCTCGGATTTCAACATCAGAGTTTGGCTCTCATAGGAAATAAGGCGTTTCCCTGGGGCTGTTGTAAACCCTGGAAGCTCAGAAAAGGCATCGAGTGGGGGCCAAAGTGCCGAAGTCCGACAGAGGTGACCGTTCAGCCCCATCAGACATCCAGGCCCCAGCGTGGGAGCTCCACGTGCACAGTGTGAGCTTTTCATGCAGGGCCGCAGGCATCTTCACCTGCATTCAGTGTCAGGGTTTCTACGATGACTGTATGTTATTTAATTCAAACCAATGGTGGTTATTTGGGAGACATAAGAAAGCTGCTAAGCATTAGAAACAACGTGACAACTCTGTGAGCAAACTTCAGGGTGACCATCCATCTACCAAACTCCCTTTTTTGGAGAGCTAGGGAGACCCCTTCAAAACCCAATGGAAGGAAAGGAAAATATAATGATAGTTGTCGTCGGTCCTGCTTTTCATTTATTTTTAATCCAGGTTCTCACACCATCAATATATTGTTCGCAAAGAAAAACTTCCGGCAGTGCCCCCAAGCCAGGCGGTGTTGGGACAAAACGTGACCCACAGAGAACCAGACCTGCCTGGTTAAGCGCCAAAGAAAAAATTACAAACTTTAGATGGAAATTTGGGGGCATAGTACACAAAAGCAACCCCATATCTTAGTATAATCCACTGCTACACATTAAAAACAGCACAATAATTTACTGTAAATTTATTGATGAATCATGGGTTTTTCTTACAAATTAAAAGGAAAGTAAACTCGCTAAATGAGGAACTCTATGAATGTTATTGAAGGTCATGTTTAAATGAACTTTGTACTACTTACTTTAACAATAGATAAAGGAATTACTTATTACTTATGGCTTGTTTTCACGTAGCACTCAGAGTTGACAGGCTTTTGCAGGAAATACAAAACAGCGTATATCAATACGAAGCGTCCGCGGGTAAACGAGGACAGGCAGCCTCGGGCGGACGCGCAACGCCCCTCTGGTCGGGGCTGTAGCAGCACCGGCTCTTACGGGACGTGTTTGCTCAAATCTGCGTCCTGCCTGAGAGACGGGAGGTTGGCGAGGGCAGGCCCTGGCCTCGCCCCTGTGCCCGCCTCGTCTCCGTCACCCCACCCCTGTCCAGGGCAGGTGAGCAGCTGACAGGTGACGTGCGGCTGCATGTTGGGCGTATGTCTGGATTACGGTCGTGCTCTGGGGAAGCGTACACACGTCTTCAATGTCAACTTGGGTTCCCTGGGGAGCTCGCCTGGGGTGGGGATGGCTCTGAGGACACATTTGTGCTAACAGGGAGCGTGATGGTGGCCACTCACCCCGGCTGCTGCTGCGGAAAGCTCCGCTGACCGTCCGTACGCGAGTGGACATGGCTGGTTCCAACAAATGTATGATTAAGCTTGAATTTCATATACTTTTTATGTGTGGCAAAATGCTATTCTCTTTTGTTTTTTTCTCCATCATGCAAAAACGTGAAAATCATCCTTAGCTCCCATACTGTACAAAACACGGCTAATCTGCATTTGACGCATGACTGCCTGTCCAGAAGGGCCAACTGTCACAATCATAGCACTGGTGTCCTCCAGGCCACTGGCGTTACGGTGGCCAAATGCTCCCCCTTACTGGGCGGGAACTGAGGGCTCTGGTGACAGTGGATATGGGTGCACCCAGGAGCACGAGCCTCAGTCTCCCCAACGCTGTGCTGACGCCCCTTGTGCAGCCCGCCACCCTCAAAGTCGACATGGCACGACCACGTGGTGCTCAGATGCGGACGCGAGGCAGAGGGGAGGCGCCAGGCGCCAGAGTCGACCAGTCGTCGTGAGCAGGCAGCAGGCCCTCGGACACAGCTCCCTCCCACTCTTCACGCTGCTGGGTCAGTGCCGTCTGGAGAGGCAGCTGCGGACAGGGCAGTCTGGGGCCCCACGGCCCAACGCTAGGAAGGCGCCCATGCTCTCCAGACGTTTCCAGGAGGTCCTTTGTGCTCCCGTCCCAGGTACACAGGGCTGTTCACCAGGCTGGATCGGTGGGAGCTCACTTGCTAAATGCTCAGCCTCCTCTGCGAGGCGTCCTGCCTGTGAGCCACCAGCACTGACTTTGAAGTCGCGCTCAGAACAGCACTCGCTGACCCGCCTGAAAGCATGACCGCGTCTTGTAAAGACTCTGGAGCCTGGTGACCCTGACAGCTCTGTGCCTGGTGATTCGAGGCCCCCAACTGTCCTTGGTGTAGGAGCCGGTCGGAGTTCATCCCAGTAGGAGGCAAGCGCATGCTGGCTGTGCTCCTGACGGAGGCGGCCTCACCTTCTGCACGGCCGTCACCTCCTGGGTGTGACATGCAGAAGCACAGGCCACCGGCCCTCCCAGAGCTGCAGGCTGTTTCTGCATCTCATGGGCGCTTGGAGGCATGGACCTTGCATGGTCCAGCACAGGCTGTGGGAGCCATCATGCAAGAAGGCAACCAAAGGACCCGCCTTGGTCACCGTGAGCCGTGCCCGTGGGTGTGGCCAAGGTCTGGACACTGAGCTTAGCCCCTCTGGTCTAGGCTGTGCGTGTGGCCGCATGACCGCACACAGACCTTGACCCTCTAGTGACGTCCAGCTCACAGGGTGACTGTTCCCCCATCGCCCTGTGAGGTCTGAGGTGGCTGGCCTTTGTCCTGGCTGCACAGAGGCCACGCTGTCATTGACCCACAGCGAGCCCACTGGGCCCGTGTCCGCACTACATGCCCTAGGAAACGTCCAGCTTGCAGAGCGATGCCGGGGGCTGTCCCTAGAGCCACCTCACATCTCAGACTGAATGCAGAGGTGGCCGTGCTGCGGGAGCTGACGCGCACAGTGCAGCCCTGGGTGTGTCCCTGGCCCCTCTAGACGGTGAGCCTGTGGTGTCTTTTGTGTGGCCGCAGTGAGAGGGACTCAGTTAATGATGTAAAAACAAAACATAATCAGACACGGGGAGCAGTGACCACGCAGAGGCCTGTTCTGGTTTTCAGAGACCGGGGCTGTTGGGGGAAGGTCGTGGGGGGTGGTGCACCTCAGTCTATCTGCCGCGCCCCAGAGAAGACATTGCCTGTTGTTCGTGTGATGTGTTCTGCCGCTGTTTACAGAAAGCTGACTCAGGGGGGCCCCAACACACACCCCACATGCAGAGCCTCTGGGGCACCCGCCGCCCCAGCCTGCCAGCCGCCTGCTCTTCCAGGGCCGTGCACACTGCCCGAGCCGGTGGTGGCGGGTAGGCGGGTGGGTGGGGTGGCCTTTTGTGCTGGAAGTGAGTGTGCAGCCGAGACTGGCCCCCGCCGCTCTCCACCCCAGTGGGGCTAGCTGCACAGAGGGCTGCCTGTCAGCCGGGCTTTGTGGAGATTCACTGGGCCACTCAGGCCGCCTGATTTGGGGGGCTTCTGCCACATCGCAGAACAGGCTAGGAAAGGAGCCTGAGTTCCCGGATGTCGGTGTCAGAGGCGCCTGGAGCTCAGGCCCTCCCTCCTGGCTGCGGGCGGCACGGGGCTGGGGGCTGCCCTGGAGGAGGAGGGAAGGGCCGTGAGGCCTCTGGGGTGCGGGGCGCCCTGAGCTGAGTGCACCCATTGTCACCCTGCAGGCGTTCCCACGGGCTGCCTGTTGGCGAGCACTTTCGGGGTCCCTCTAGGCAAGGACACGCTGGAAGTCAGCTGGCCACCAACATCCGAGCCACAATCTGGGGAGCCTGTGATCAGACCCTGAGGGGCCCTGGAGAGGCGGCCCTACAGGGCAGCTCTGAGTGGGGGCCGCAGGGCCCCTGCCACCCCATGGGCGTCAGCTCTTGGCTTTGAGATGTTACACGCAGGTTCCAGGAACCCATGCCTTCCTGGTTCCTGCAGCGAGACACCACGGTGGTGTGCACGTGTGAGTGTGCACGGGCCTGTGTCCGCATGGACTGTCACACGTGTGTGCACGCCTGAACACGTGTGTGTGTGTTGCGGAGGACCACATTTTTGGAACGTTGACAGTGGGGCAGGCGGGTGTCCCCGTACCCCGTGTGAAGGCCTGAGCAGGGTCCCGGGGGGAAGGCGCTCTGACGGGATCCAGAGAGAAAGGTGCGAAAGCTCGGCTCACGGGGCTTAGACACGGAAGCGTCTGCGTTCCTGGGAGCTGCGGTGGCTCAGACGCAGCGGGCAGCGGCCTGGGGACCCTGGACGGGGCACAGGGTGGTCGGTGTGGGACGAGGTATCTCAGGGCTTCGTGCCCAAGGATTGGGTTAGCTGGCAGAAACACGGCCCCACATGCGTCTCTCTTTGTCAAATGTCACCTCATGTCTTCCCATGACAGTGGCTGCGGCCGGAAGGGGGGCTTCCTCCTGGTCCCTGCACCGTTAGGAAAGCCAGGGGAGCAGAGGTCTCGTTCCCACACAGCAGGCTCAGGAAGGGGGCGCGCGGTCCCTGTGTCCGTCTCTGTCTCCTTCAGCCACCTCTCTCTCCCTCTCTCCCTCTCTCCCTCTCTCCCTCTCTCTCTCTCCCTCCGTCTCTCTCCCCCCATCTCTCTCCATCTCTCTCTCTCTCTCTCTCTCTCTCTCTCTCTCTCTCCCCACCCCTTCCCGTCTCTCTCTTACTAGGGTGGCCCCTCCCTCGGCGCCTGAATGCAGCCTGTTCCCACTTCTGCCTGCCTCAGGTGATGCTGTCTGTCTCCATTTCTTGTTTAACGTGTCTGTACTTTATAAATGTATGATTGCATGTAACAACCAGTAACTAACATCCTAGTTGAAAACAGACCATGACAAACACTACAAATCTTAGACTGTACAGGTGACGTTCCGCCTCAGTCGGGGTCTTTGCAGAGTGCTGGCTGGTGCAGGGTCCGAGTGCTGGGCAGTTCAGGCCTTTGCACGCATCTCGCCGCACTGAAGGCCCTTACGGCCAAGTGACAGACAGCACGTGGCTTGGAGCGTGCACAGAGTGTAAGTTATCTTTTCTGGCAGATCTTTGCTCTGAAAGACATTTGTTCTCAAACGGCGTTCACGTGGGTGGACTGGGAATCATCCCCATGTAAGGTGTGTGCAGTGGGGCGCTCGCCACCACTAAGTGACACATCTTCTCCTGAGGTGACATCATCCTCCCTGCGCTGCCAGTGTCGTGCGGTCACCCACGTGTGAGCTGCCCAGCGCAGGTGCACCCGACCCCTCCCGACATTTGTCCGGGCAGATACGATAACACGCCAGTCCCCCAGGGCCAGCGGTCAGAGGAGAGCTGGGCTCCACCCGCCTCCATCTGAGCACTGCGCTCCCGGGACCCCGGGCGTGACCTGGGGGCTGCAGACTCTCTGAGCCTCAGTTTCCTCAAGTGTCAAAAGGTAAAAGGACCTTCTGCTGTTTGTGTTTGCAGGGGACACCATCAGTCAGGCAGGGCCAGGGTGGCATGTGGCAGAGACAAAGCCACCGGGGAGAGATGGCGGGGCTGGCAGAGCAGATACGAGAACCCTCTGAAAAGCTACAGCGTCGGGTGGGCTCTGCGTGCGAGTCTGCTCCCGGATGCTGTGCACACGTGTCTGTCGTGTACACTGTGCGTGTATCATGTGTGCTGATGTGGTAACTCACACACGCGCTCACCGCCTCCCGCCCACGCTCGGGCGCGTGTGCTTACCTGGCTCCCTCACCTGAACAGGTAGCTCCAGGAACCAGGGACTTGGCACCAGGTCCAGGGGCTGCTGCGGAGGTGACTCAGCATCTGGGTGCTGGCGGAGGCGGCGCCTGAGCTGCAGGCCAGCTGGCCAGGCAGGCATCTGAGCTGTGCGCCCAAGGATGCTCCTTCCAGCTTCTAGAAGCTTCTGCACAAGGGATCGGGTCTGTGTTGTAATGCAGACCCCTCCGGGAAGCCCCGCCCCGCTCCCCTGCAAGGGCCCCTGCACTCCTGCTCACCGGCCCCTCTCCTCACCTCCCTGCCCGCCCCTCTGGAGTTGGGGTGCCAGCCTGAAAGGATGGAAGTCAGAGAAGCAAAACTGAACCCCAAATCTCACCGCCCCTGAATGCACAGACCTAAAAAGGGAAGTCCGTTCTTACAGCGCTTTGCAGTCACACCCTCATTCGGCCTGCAGCGCGACCTGGGCGGTGTGTGAAATGCTGGTGTCACAGGTGAGAGGCCAGTGGCTCGGAGCCACACGCAGCTCTGCGGCAGGGCAGCCGGGGAGGGAGGCCTCCGAGCAGCAGCAGCACCCCCGTTTGGTGGTGGCGTGGCCGCTCATTGACAGGCTGGCGGGACAGTCGCTCGGCTCCGCACTGCTCACAGAATACGAGGCCGGAGGAACACAACGCTGAGTGTTTTGAAGACGAGGAAGTCACGGCTCACAAACCTCGCTCGCACCTGCCCTGGGCTCCCAGCACCTGCGGCCGCGTGGGGGCCCCGGGGCCTTCCTCTGCCACCTGGGCCTCCCCGGCCCCCACCCTTGGCCAAGCTCTGTGCTCTGCTCCCCCACCCGCCGCAGCACCCTGCCTCCCTCTGACCAGGTGGGGCGGCTGGCAGCTGTTGGGGGAGGGGGTGTAGGGCTTGAAACCCCAGGCTGGTGAGAGTGCTCATTTCTCCTGCTCATTTGCTTAGACAAGCCTTAATTTACACACAGGACAAGGGACTTCAAATCAGCCGTGAGGCTGGAATTCTCGACACATCCCTGCACAGATACCGGCACGGAAAACTGAAGCTAAACAGGAACCCGAGACCCTTGTTAGCGGGCAACGCGGCGACGGGGACTGACCTTCCCAGACCGACCCTCACGCAGACCAGCTCCACACACGATCGCTGCGAGACTCGGGCTGAAACCCTGGCGCGCTGCTCAGTGTCCACATGCCAGAGGGAGGCACACAGCAGCCCCACGGCAGGCGGTGCTTTATCAATGAAGCAATAACATTTTGAATAAAATGCTATTGACAGTTACCAAGGCGGTTTTTTATACACAATTCTTAGTTATTTGTCCCTGTATCCTGATGAACTATGTTATTTTTACCCCCATTATACAGATGAAAAAGTGAGGCTCAGTCATTTATCCAAAATCATACAGTTGATTAATAGCCTCGTCTGTTGGTCACAAGTCTGTGACGTATCGGGAAGCAGAACGGTTATCCTCAGGCCTGGCCAGAGCACACAGAGGTCAGCATTTACCTCCTGACATGAACTTTACCGTCGGCATCATCTTTAAGAGCACAGCTCAGCGGGTTCCCGTGGTTGTGCGACCATCTCCACCGTCCAGCCCGGAGCTGCGGGTGGGCTGGTCTCGCACAGTGAAAGACACGACTTGCAGAAGAGGCAGCACTGGGTGGGCTGCCTTCGGCACCATGTCCCACCTGCCTGGGGAGGACACCACCAACCCACTTCTCGGCTTCCTCTCGAGGCCAAGATCACACTGGACAGAGGTGGCCTTCACACCAGGCGCAGAAGGGCTGCGAGGCTGCGGTAGGCCTGGGCAGCGTGGGGTGCTGGCACATCTGCCCTGTGTCTGCCGGTCCCCAGGGGCCCCTTCCAATGGGGACCAACTGCTGTCACTGCCCATCTCCAGGACAGTCTGACCCAGCATAACAAACAGAACCAGACCACAAAATCGTCAGACACAACCTCCAAGGGGACCGTCAGTCATGGCGGCCTGTCTGAGAGGGACTCAGCCTCCTGAATCATCTCGGTCGGTCAGCTTTGGGCTGAGCGCATGGCCTGAGCCGCTCCTGGCGCCCTGCCGGGGATGCACAGTGGTCTGCCCGTGTCTCCTGTCTGTCAGCCCCGAGACGCCAGGCCCGGTGTGATCAGCTTCGTCCTGGAGACAGCGAACGTGCAACGTGCCCTCCGTCTTCCTCCTCCCGCAAACCCACCCTGTGTCCCTAAAAACACCTCTGTTTTTCACTGATCTCCATTTGGCACTTTCTTGGTCCGGGAACCCAGGAAAGGCCAGCGATCTCTGCCAGCTTCAGAGCGCAGGCTGCAAGTTAGGGCAGATTGTGAAATGTTCACTTCAGACAAAGGCACAGCCTAAGGGGACGGGGAGGTGGCAGCGCCGTCACCACAGCTGCTGCAGCGGCTGGGGAGGAGCCGCGGGAGACTGGGGGTGGGGTGGGGTGGATGGGTGGACGCACGGGCGGTATTGATGGGTAGTGGACACATGAGTGGAGAGTGGGACATAGTGGTTTGTGGATGGTAAGAAAGACGAAACGTGCCTGATTTTACTTGTCTGGCTCCGAGACGGCACAGTCAAGGGACTCTACTGGAAACTGTCGCAGGCAGATTTGGTGCCAGGAATCACCATTTCTGTGCGTGTGTCAGAGCGCGGCCCTGGCATACAGATGACTTGTCCCGGAAGGTGCAGGCGCGGTCTCAGCGGATGCGCCCTTTGCACCATCGCACATTCACTGGAGATGCCATGGCTTCCGTCCATCTTGCCACAAGCCTCTGCAGTGTTCCTGTTGTCATTTGAAGACTGAGCTGCAGAGAGAATGAAACTCCTTCCCACAGGGCAGCGCCTTGCAAACAGACAAGAGGACAGACACACACTCAGTAGGACTGCACAGGCACCTGGGGCCCTGCCCGTGTCCCCGGCATTCCCAGGGCCCCCAGGCGGGGTGGTGCCGGGACTCCATGCAGCTGCACCCGTCTACCTACCTTGCTTGCAGGCTGTCCCCCCAAACACACAATCCCACCAGAACCATCTTGTGCTCAGTGCAGGGAGGGCTCTGACCCTCCGCCTGAGGCTCAGCCGGAGGGCACAGTGAGGCTGGCTGCTACGGGAGGCGGCTGGCTCCTGTCCTGGGCAGGGGCCACCTGGCCCTGCTGACCCAGGGCCTCCAGCAGGGATGCGGTGTGGACCAGTGACCTTGGCTGGGCCTGTACTGATGAACAGCTCTGATTTTTATTTCCAAATGCAGTTTTACTATCACAAAAACCCACTCACATGGTGGAGAGACGACACTTTTGTACCTTTCTATAAAGGTGCGTACTTCTTTAAATGTGTCTCATTATCAGACCGCACCGCCAATAAAACAGCGTGAGTGATACATTTGTAAATCTTACAATTACCTTAGGAATGTCATAGCTACACATAAAAACATTAGTTCATTAAGTGCAAACACTTAAAATACATAATGAACGTTAAGAGTCCTGTGCAGGCACTTCGTTTCTCACCGCACCAGGAGAATCAACAGAGACACACACTCAGCCACACGAACCTGGGAAAGGCCCCGCGGCCCCCGGTTTCTGGACGCTTTCCCGTGTCCCTCACGGCACAGTGGTTTGCAGTGGCAGGTGTTCATGTTGCCTTATTGATGAGGGAAGGCGGGAAGGCGGGAGGCAGGAAGTCGGTTCCGGGGTGTCACCTCTGACTTCACCTTCACTGAGATGTTAGATTGGGGCCTCCCTGCCTTCTCTCATCCCCTCATCTGGAAAGATCAGGCCATTCGCTCAGTGGGCTGGAGCCAGTTCCGTTTCATCTTCCTTGAGCGCATCGGGGCAGGTGCAGCAGCCATTGAGGGCCGCGCTCTCGGGTCAGAGCAGCTGTCGGACCTCCCTCAGCGCACGCCACCTCTCTGAGCCTCAACCTCCTCGTCTGTAAACGGGAATAATCATCCCAACCGCCTGGGCCGGAGGCAGGACTCTCCGAGTAAATGGGAGGTGGGCCCGGCTCTGCCCTGCGGCTGCCGTCACCAAAGGCAATGAACACGGAAATGCTTGGATGTGTAGGCGTATTCCCACAGAATTACTAACTACACCGGACAAGACCGTCAGACACACGCAGCACGTTGTCTGCCTACGTCACCTGTGCCGCCGGCCGTGCCGTTGCACGGGGGTGTGGGACAGAGTGCGGACTCAGGCTGGAGGACCGACTGCATGCAAGTCAGCGTGCTGCAGCCACGCTGGCAGGAGCTCCTGGCACATGAAGAGCAGCTGGGAGTGGACCGTGGACAGTGGACCTTGGCCAGAGGGCAGTGGGGGAGGTGACGAGAGAGGGGCCTGGAGGAGGGTTGGGGAAGCGGGAGGTGCAGACGCCCCTCCATCCCTGTGAGCAGCGGGACCCCTGGCCGCCCGGCACAAGCTCACCCAGAGCCGACGCTTCCCCGCTGGCAGCATCAAGTGCCGTGTCCACCTTGTACAGGCCAGAGGCCTCTGCCGGCGGAAGACACTAGCCCGATGCCCACTTCCTCGTGGCCCAGGAGAAAGGTTGGGGTTTTACATCATTCCTTCTCCAACAAGATTCTGTAAAGGGGACCCACAGTGGGAAAGGTGACGCGAGTGCAAGGTGACACCTTGCTTCGCAGAAGGCGCAAGACTCATCCCCGTCAGTAAGGGGACATGTACGGAGAGCGTGACCCCGGGGACTGTGCCTGGTGACTGCAGCAGTGGCGAGTCTGAGCCTGGGGCCCTCGTGAAGGTGGACGCGGGGCTGAGACCAGATGGCCCATTAGCAAGCCTGCAGCTCCTCCGTCCTGTCTCTGGAGGGTCCTCCGTCCAGACTTGTCCCCCACGTGCTGGACGGCAGGGCCCCACCGACCACAGGGACCCTGGACGCCAGTCTTCTCTTCCTTGCTGCTCACACGCCTTTGACTTTGCACAAATGTTTACTAAGTGGCCCTGGGCCCTGCCTGGTGGCATCAGCGTTGTGGAAGCTAAATATAGAACCAACAGCCGCACGTCCGAGTCTGCGAGGCACGTTGCCCCAGGTGCAGTGAAGGTGAACTGCAGGGTATTACCACAAGGACGTCATTCAGGGTTAGGACTGGACAGGGCCTTCTCGCAGAGATGTTTACAGAGGCCTAAGGTGCTGGCGAGACTGTGCAGCGCGGGCTGAGTGCCGAGGCAGTACAGCCGCGTGCAAGGGCCTCGAAGCAGAACAACTTTGAGGACCACGCCTGGGGCCCATGGGGTCCAAACTCGGTCCGAGACGAGCACAGCGGGCCCGCGCTGCCCGGGTTTCCTCACCTGTTGGCTGGTGATAGTTGGCAGCCTTGGTGAGGGCAGTAGGGCCAGCACCCAAGAGCCGCCAGTGCAGGCAGGAGGGGGTATCTGCTCCTGGGGTGTGCATGGGGGAGGGTGAGGCCCGATGGAAGGCACCCCGTGGCCACCACCAGCGCCACGTGCACCCAGCCCGCCGGGGCTCTGGTGTTCTCAGGACCCCATGGGTCCGTCTGTTTCGCCTTCAGCTTCGCTGCCCATGGATTGCGTCAGTCACGCGTCACCGTCACTCTGCACTGGCAGCCTGTCTTGTCACCTCCCGTGGTATTTCACGGCTGCTTCTGACAGAAGCCCAACTGTGCCTCACATTAACTTAAATGCCGGCAGGGGTCTGAGCAGGAGCTGTGCCAAGTCCGTCCTGGCCTGCCTGCACCCCGTCTCCCTCCCCTCAGCCCTTAACACTCCCACTCCCCACAGGCTGCCTGGATGCGAGACGCTCCCTCACGTTGCATGTGTACGTGCTGCTGTCCCCATCAGGAAGCCCCCCCCTCTGGTCCTGGGTGCGGGGACCTCTGTTTCCACTGGGCCCCAGACCGTGAGCTGATCAAGCAGCTGCTTCCACATCCTGTCTCTCTTGTCTGCCTCTCCGACTGGCCTGTGAAGTCCGTGGGGCAATGACGCCCACCTTTGCCTGGGTTACCTGTAGCCAGCGAGCGCAGCACCTGAGCTATGGGAGAGATCTCGGAAAGGGGTG
The DNA here is from genome assembly GCF_001890085.2 of Hipposideros armiger. NCBI lineage: Eukaryota > Metazoa > Chordata > Mammalia > Chiroptera > Hipposideridae > Hipposideros > Hipposideros armiger. The sequence continues at coordinate 1,781,555 of NW_017731649.1, read as the reverse complement.
GTCATGGCTTTCTGTTCCTCTCGGATTTCCTAGGGAATCCAAGAGCCATTGCCATGAGTCATGGTGTCTTGGATGAACGATGCCAATTTCCACGGAGCACAGAGAGCTAAGTGACGGGAAGCGGGGGCATCAGGCACTGGGTCTCTAAGGGAATTTCCAAAACACCCAGAATCAGGAAGTGGTTGCCGTTTCAAGAAATGATTATTTATTTATTTTTTTTGGCAACATCGTTCTCTCAAACTTTCATGCTCAGCAATAAGCTTTGCAAAAGAACAGCGGCGGAGCAAGCCTCAAATTATGTCTGCTTAGCTGCCTGGTTTGCTAGAAACAGGCCAGGTCTCCAAGCACCTATTAAGATAAAGGCCTTTATTTCTTGGTTCACCGTGATGTAACCAACGCTCTTTGGCTAGATCGGGAATTTTTTTCTCACTAGTATTCACCGTACGCTCACTCTGTGCCATGCAGCGTCCTAACTGCTTCGCATGCTCGGTCTAATCTAAATCTCACCGCATGCCCAGGGCATAAGCACTCACTCATCACAGTTTTACAGGTGAGAAAACTGAAGCCAGAGACACCGAGTGACGTGCAAAGCCACGGAGCAGGTAAGTACTGGAGCCAGAATTCACGCCCCGTGGCCTTATCCGCAATTAGCCACGATCCTACACTGCTGGCATGTCTCGCTTTCTCTCAGGGTACGAGAGCTGTTAATATTAAAAAGAAAAAAAAGTATTACATGTGGTTCTTCTCCATACGTGTAGAAATATGACGTGGTTCTTCATATACCAAGAGTGTTGTGGCTCCTCGCTTGTGGGTTGTGAAAGGCTCCACGGGGCCGGTAGACACACAGAAGGAAGGTGTATTAAGGTGAGAGGAGGGTGGGCTGGGCCGGGTCTGCTGGAGACTGCCACGTCGAGTCTCCGTTTCGTCTCAAGTTTTATGTTTTCTACCCAGGATGTGAATTGCTTTGGCCTGTAGTGGAATTTTCTACTGGGTTCGGCTCTGTCTGTTGGGATGAAGAAAGGTGCTGTTACGCTGGTTATAGCAAACTCTGCATATGTTATGTAGATTTAGACCTGCAGTTCTCAACCTGTGGGTCGCGACCCCTTTGGGGGTCGAACGTCCCTTTCACAGGGGTCGCCTAAGACCATCGAAAACAAAAAGATATTTACATTACGATTCATAACAGTAGCAAAATTACAGTTATAGAGGAGCAACGAAAATAATTTTATGGTTGGGGGTCACCACAACATGAGGAACTATTAAGGGGTCGCGGCGTTAGGAAGGTTGAGAACTGCTGGGCTAGAGGAATGGACCCCACACAGATGCAAAACCTCTCCAAGTCACAGGGCCTGCATGGCCGAAGCCACCAGAGCCAGTGAAACTGCCCAGCAAATGTAGAGCAAACAGTCATTGAGGTTTGGTAGGAGGATAGGGAGGCAAGAAAAAGAAGGAAAACTTGCAAAAAGTCCCAAGGTAAATTACGCTTGTTAAATTACAACAGAGGTCCAAGTCTCAAAATAGAAGGTTTAGTGCCACCATCGTAACCCCCGTCTCGTCACAGAGGTTTCACCTCCTGTGTCTGGAACGACTGCCTGTGGTTCTCCTCCACTTGCCTAGAAGTCACCTCCCTTGGGAGGCAGATGGGGTGGCTGCCTCTCCCTTCTATCCCGGGCCCTGAAAGTGACTGTTAACTGATTTGAAGTCATCTCTGCAACTCTCAGTTCTAATGACCTTCCCCGCGCGTGTGAGGAGGGATGACAGCGGGTGCTTGTCGCCTGTGGAGAAGGTGCAGGTGAGCCACGGCCCTACCACCCCATCTCGCTGCCCCAGACGCCACAACCGTCCCAGCGTCTGCCCGTCCTGGAGCTCGATGGGAGACCTCGGAAACACCCACGCTGAGGCCGTGCCTGACCAGGAGCGTGTGCGTCCTCTCCCCAGAGCAGAGACACGCGGACGACCCGAGGCTCTCCGGGTCCTCTCTGCCTTCTGTTCACATCAGAAATACTGTGCACAGGCACCGAGGAAGGCAACTGTCTCCTCTTCCTCAGGCGCTGAGGGAGGAAGCCCTGCATCTTCCACGGCTGCTGAGGGAGGCGTCCCCTCTTCACTGTCACTGACGTGGGAGGCGCATCCTGCTTCACAGCGATGGCGGTGGGGGCTTCTCCTCCTGTGCAGTGACTGAGATACAAGCATGCCACTCCCGGCCCCGATGAGGGCTCCCGGGGTAGTCACAGGTCGGCGGGTCACCAGTTTCATGTGTGGCCTGGGCAGGGGGTGCCTCAGGATGTGTCACTGTGTCCTGTGCACGCCCGCTTGGTGTGTGAGCCCGGTCCCCGGGGACACGGGTGATGTCATCAGCGGGGGTTCCAGGCTGCTGCTGCTCAGCCCTTACGCGGCTGTGTCCTTGCACATCCGTGGTTTATTGCTCATCCCGCGGCGGCGTAGCGCTGTCACAGGCTGTGATCATTCTATCCTTTCCTGTCCATATTTGGGCTGACAAGAGACTCCACCGCAGCGTTCGCCGTGTCACAGTAACCAGCACCTTTCCTCTTCCTGCTCACCGTCAGGCCTTTCCTGGTCGTGTCGATTCACCCACTTGTCTTCCCGGTTGGCAGGACTTGTGTGTTGCTTGTCTCTCTGCCAGCAGCAAATTAGGAACATCCTTTAGGGAGGAACGCGTGTGGAAGGGAGCAGTTTCCTCCACTGAGAATGCCTCCGGTGGCCCCGTGACCTCCTGCCCCCAACCGAGGCTTCCATCCTTGAGAACAGGTCCCGAGGCAGCTGGGAGCGGGCAGGGTGGACGCACCCTCCCTGGGGGATGTGCAGGCCCAGCCGTGGGCCAGCCGCCCTCACTGGCCGAGGGCGGGAGGTCACGGAATGAACTAGAAGCTCCTTTTCTTTTTCAGAGATACTCCTGCAGGCAGAGACGGCCTTGGGATCTCAGATCATCCCGACAGAAGCTTGGGCAGGGGGCTTGTGGAATCCAGGCCTCCTCAGCGGGGTGACTCCCCTCTGCTGCCGTTATCGCTTCTGTAGTAAATAATTAATCACGCCAAGCGGTGGTGACCATCCCTTCTCCATGAAGGCTGGGGTTGGTCGGCCTCGCTCAGCGCTGCGCTCGCAGGGCCTGGCCCAGGGGGTTTGCCGAGGGGAGGACGGCGTCTCAGCCCCTGCCTGCCTCTGCCCCCTGCTTTCCTCCTTGTGTCCCCATTGCTCTCTACTCTCCCGGCCCCCGACACGTCCCTCCAGTGCCTGGCAACCATCCTGGTTAACAGAGTCGGAGGGAGGACCAGTAACTGAACAGCTGACAAGGACTTGCTGCCATGGCAGCAGAGGCTCTAAGGGGCCCACAGCAGGGCATCTGAGCCGGCTTGGCAGGGGGCGGGGGGGGGATCAGAAGAGACCCCTGAGGCAGCCCCCAGGGGAGGCTGGATGGCAGAGAGGTGCTGCCCGGCCCCTCCAGTGAGTCCAGGGGCCAGGCCTCCGGGGCCCCCTGCCTTGTGAGCTCGGGGGTGGGTGGAAAGGGGGTGGGGGGTGGATGACCAAGCTGAGTCCTGGGGGGGGGGCGGGGAGGAGAGCGGGAAGATCTAAATTCCTAAAGAGGAGCTGCGGAAACTGGGGCTCACAGCTCATGGGTCTCAGGTGTGGCGTGGGCCTGCTGACTTCTGAACAGCACAGACCCCCAGAAAAAAGCGTTGATACCTGTCTTTTCTTTGTAACCAAATACAGTCAGCTTCTTAATGCAAAGGCAGTACATATGTATTAGTAATAAATTCAACCATATAAGTATGCAGAGCAAGGGAAGAAAGGTTTCCTAAACACTGCCAGCACCTAAGTGCATATTCCTCTCATGTTTTTCTAGGGGGTGTGTGTGTGTGTCTTTAAACCAATCTAGGGCTGTACCTTCTGTCCTGTTTTGTGATGCAATTCTTTTCACGTGGTAACACATCAATCACATAGGGCTTTATCGCTAACTCTCTTTCTGAGTAAAATTTACTAAGAAGTCAAAGAACCACTCACATTTCATAAAAATCTACACAAAATGGGCTGGACAAGTTAGATTCACTTTTGGTGCCTTCCCAGCAATAGAGGCCTTAGGAGAAGTCACGTTTTGTGTGTGCCTGTGTCTGTGTGCCACGGGTTGGCAATACGCATTTAATAATATTTACTGAGAGGCCGGCCGAGTGGCTCAGGTGGTTAAGAGATCCCTCAAGAGTGCGAGCTCTGAGCAAAAGGGTCGCCGGTTCAATTCCCGGCCTGAGCTGAGCTGCCGCTGAGCTGCCAACAGGTGGCAGGATGGCTCAGCTAACAACAACAACAAAAAAAGGTATTTACTGAGTAATTTTAAGTATCAGGACACTGTTTTAGTAATTGAGAATACATCCCTGAATAAGAATGACAAAGTTCTTGTTCTCATAAAGTTTATATTCTCATGGTATGAATTTGGCCAGTTTTTGGACATAGAATATGGATTACAAGAAAAAAAATGTATTTGGTGCTAAAATATTTTTGCTTACAGATAACTTTTGAAATATCAGTGAAAAAATTGGTACCTTCTATTGTACTAAATGTTTGTAAGCCTTAAGACATTATACTCCGATTTACCCATTCTTTTAAGTATTCATTCAAAACTTCCCTAATTTGCTATATTTTCATCTAAACGGAAGTGGCACATTAATCCAGTATAAAAGGCAATTTTCTTATGGTCTAAATTCAATGCATTAGCAGATTTAATTTTAAAAGCTCTAATTATGTATCTAATACAAAATTCAGAAACCAAAGCAGTAGCTTCGACGGGGGCTGCGTGGGGGCCAGTTTTAACGAAAGCGAATCCATCCACCCAGGGGCTGGGATGGGTCAGAAGCTGCCTGAAGAGGCTCATTCCCCGAGAGGGCATCCCACGTGCCCTCTGACTCCCAGGATTCCAGAAGTTTCTTTCCGTTTACTAGAAATTTAGTAAATGTAGGAACGTCAATTTTCTAAAATCCCCGGAGATCAATCACTGTCTTCCTGCAGACTTACCAGCTGTGATGTTTCTCTTTAAAGTCTTACTGACTCAGCTGGTGAAAACCTTGGTGTTCCAATGAGCTAAAAACGTGGATGGCCACGTCCTCTTCACATGGACGTCTGGCAGGCTCTGGTCACACTTCATGATGGGCCTGTGCATGGTCTGAGGGGGGTTGCCATGGACACCATACGTGGGGGCGCCCACACCTCCAGTCTTAACACCCTTGAGTTTCCTTCAAGGGTTTCCGAGAAGGCAACGCTGAGAGCCTGCGTCCCGTACACTTGTCTCAGCCGTGCCCCTCAGTGGGCGAGCTGGCAGGCAAGGGAGCAAGGCCTCTGGACACAAATATTCTAAGACGTGACTCGTCTGGTGTCCTTGGCGTCTGGAGGAGCCCTGGGCCCTACAATTGTGCTGGAAACAGAATAATGTGTTTTGCTTGGAACATACCTAAAGTCGTGGGACTGGCTCTCCTGTGTTTTATACACGCCAGCCTCGCTTCTAGAAAGACACTCCTCAGTGGTTTGAGGTGCTCCCTGATGGTCTCTGCTGAGACTGTGCACCAGGGCTGCCCAGGGGGCCAGTTCCTCCCGCCGTGGATTGCCAGTTCCTCCTGGTGACCCCTCAGCCTCTGTGCTTACACAGGTCTCTGGATTTGTCTCCAGCCAGCTCTGTGCTTCTCTCAGCAGCTCCGCCGCGCACTGCCCTTTAGCAGTCCCTGTCGCCATGTGCATGGCACACACGCATCAGAGGATAAAAAGGCTGAGGCTTAATAAGCAGTAATCAGTGAGAAAGATGCAGACCGATAGGGAGCCATTCTCTCTGGCCAGCGTCCGCTTGTATCAGGAAATCTTTTCAGAAATTTCTAGGGTAAGTGGGGTGAAAACTCACAAACCACATCTGTTTTGAGCATAAACTCTTGCTGTTCCATTACAGGCCTGGGAACAGACCTGCAGAATGTCGCTTAAAGAACAAAACAAAAAAAGAAACGGCCTGGTCAGTCCTGAGACCTGGAACATGCCCAGGTGGCGGGCTCTTTGTCATGCTAATGTCCAAGCAGCTTTTCAGGGTTTCCACCTGAGGCTGCCCTTGGAGACGCCAACCTGGAGTGTCCCAGGAGACTGTTCCGCTGTGGAGACCAGGCTCATTAAAGCACCTGGCACGTTGACTTGGTGTGGCCATCTGCGTGCCACACTGGTAAAATTCTGATTTCTAAAATTGCAGCACAGGGTATACGAGATGGTGGCTTTCCTCTCGGTCCGCACAACGCACTGCCGCCTTCAGCCCGGTTCCACACCTCCAGGGCAAGCCTCTCTGGGCACTGCTGCCCCGCCAGGGACCCTGCACTGCACCCCTGGCCAATGGGGCCCACAGCGCTTCCCGCCATCCATCTCCAAACTTGGCTCCGGACTCCCGGGTGGCACAGGAGCGAATCGTCACACCCTGTAAGAACAGCGTGGGAAACAGGGTGTGCCAGCCTTGCGGTGACCCCCACGCTGACAGAGAAGCGTCTTTTCTGCACAATGCTGGTTTTATGTATCCAATAGCCTGCACCCTGCGGAGGGGGCAGGCGGCCGGTGTTTGGTGTGGCAGCAAGGTTTCTTTTTGCCAGGCTCTGGTAAAGGTTTAGGCGCCCTCATGCCAGGAAATCTCCCTGGGGTGCTGGTGGCTCTCACCAGCTCACCAGTGGGTTCCCACAGCCGCTTCCTAAACCACGGGCTCCAGACCAGGGCCTGGGCCTCCATACTGCTGAACCGGGGGCTGGTCTGTCTGGGGTGGGGCCGTCCTGGGCACTGCAGGGTGTGGAGCAGCACCCGTGGGACCCGATAAAATCTCCAGACATTGGTGACTTCCCCCGGAGGGTGAACCTCCGGCTAGGACCGCCGGCCCAGCCCCACGTGTGGGCTCTCTTCCTCCTGCCACGGCGTGCATGGCCAACGGTGCTTCCTTCCAGGTGGAGCAGAAACCTAATGGGGACCAGCTGCCACTTGCTGGGCCCAGTGCAAAACGGACGTCCAGCTGGGCGTGTGGAGAAACCGGAGGTCGGTCCAAACCAAGCCGGGCCGTCTGCGCCACAGTGTGGGAGACGCACAGCTGAATGCGTCCTTGGCCCCGGGCTCCGGCGTGAGCCCTGAATGTGGCCACCCCTTCACTGTCTCACGGGGGTGCTTAGAGCTGGCAGTGAAGCTCCCGCTTCTTTCCAGGCGCGGCCGCCTGGCCACCGGGTAACTGGCTGAGGCCGGAGCCAGGGGTCCCCGGCTCAGTTATCCTCAAGTTCAGTGACTCGAGATATGCCTTCTAAAATGTAGGTGCTCATGGGCCACAGGTCTGTTTTTCTGAGTTTTAAAGGCCCTGAAAGTCCTGCTTCAGATGGAGAGTTCTACAAGCTTTGGGCAGAATGCAAAGTTTAAATCAGATATACAAAAATACCAGCAGTGGGACTATGTTTTGCCTTTTAAAACACTGGGGAGCTTTATTCGGTCACACAGAGAACAGTGATAAAAACTTGGAATGTTCTTAGCTTTTCACAACAAAGAAAGGGCTATGCTTGTTACTTCTTTGAACACCTTTTTTTTTAAAAAAGAAAACTTCTATGACTTTGTTGTAGTGTTCTCCTGTTGTATCATAGGCAAAACCTGTAGAAAATTCTGGAAAGTACAGAGAGTATAAAGTAGAACACACAAAACCCAAACCACCACGAGCCAGAGGTGACCGATACTGCCATCTCGGCTTCCCATCTTCTCTTGCGTGTCCCACGGCCATCGGCAGCTTTGCGTTCTCACGTTGCACAGACACAGAGTCCAAACACGCAGAAGACTGATGGCCGGTCCTTGTGTCCAGGGCGGCCCCGTGCTCCCTGCCCAGCCCGAACGACTTCGGGCTCAGAGCAACGGCAGTCACAGAACACTGAACTTCAACGGCTTCTCTTGGCTTTATTTTTCTTTTTCCCAAATTCACAGTTTAAAATTTCAGTTAAATACATACACAAAATATAGCACTGGCTTCTCTGCTCCTCCCGTGCTGAGAGAGCGTGCTTTAGCTGTGAAGGCTGCACAGGGGTCGCTCGGCCCTCAGAGGTCGCTCCTTCACGTGGGGAAGCCGGTGTGGGTGACGCCACCCGTGGGAAGCAGGGGGTCCAGGGAACAAACGTGACACGACCCGCGGCCCACCCTCTTCCTCAGGGGTCAGTCAAGCAGCACACCTCGTCTCCCCTCCCCAGCCCCGGCGGACATTCGCTTTCTGTTTCTGTGAACTGACGCTTCCAGGTCCCCCTCACACGGTCACACAGTATCTGTCCTTTTGTGACTGGCTGGTTTCATGTGCCGTAATGTCCTCAAGGTGCATCCATGCTGGGATAGGTATCAGAATTCCCTTCCTTTCTAATATCCCTGAATAACATTCCCTTGTCTGGATGGACCACACTTTGCATGTTCATTCCTCCACCGTCGATGGACCCTTGGGTTGCTGTCGTGTTTTAGCAATTGTAGATAGTGTTGCTGTGATCGTGGGTGTAAAATATCTCTTTGAGACCCTGCTTTTATTTTTTCTGGGTGTGTGCCCAGCAGTGGGATTGCTGGATCATATGGTAATTCTATGTTTAATTATTTTAGAAACCACCATGGTGTTCTCCATACCATCTGCCCTGTTTCATAATCCCACCAGCAGCGTACGGCTTCCATTCCTCTACTGCCTCACCAACACTTCTTTCTTTCTCTCTCTCTCTCTCTCTCTCTCTCTCTCTCTCTCTCTCTCGCTCGCTCGCTCGCTTTTCTTTTTAATAATAGCCATCCTGACAGGTGTGAGGTGACATCTCACTGTGGCTTTAATTTGCATTTCCCTGATGATTAGTGACATTGAGCGTCTTTTCACATACCTGTTGGAAATTTGTGTTATCTTTGGAAACATGTTTTTTCGGGTTCTTCGCCCATTTTTAAATCATGTTATTTGGTTTGTTTGTTTTTTGTTACTACTGTTGATGAGTTATAAGAGTTCTTAATATATTCTGGACGGTGACCCTTTATTAAATATATCATTTGCAAGTATTTTCTCTCCTTCCACAGGTTCCTTTCATTCTGTTGATAGTATACTCTCATGCACAAAAGTTTTTAATTTTGATAAAATCCAACTTGAGGATTTTTAAATTCCGTTGTCTGTGCTTTGGTGTCATATCCAGAAAATTTCTGCTAAATCTTTTGCTGTTTTCTTTTAGGAGTTTTATAGTTTTGGGTCTTAGATTTAGGCCTTTGATCCGTGCGAGGTACGTTTTGTACACGACGTAACACCAGCACCAGCTTCATCCCACTGTTTCGCGTGGGGGCTGCTGGTCGTCCCAGCACCGTTTGCTAACAAGACTGTCCCCTCCCTACCGAGCGGCCTCGGTGCCTCGTCAGACGTCACTGGGCCGTGTACTCAAGGGCTGGCTTCTGGGCGCTCTGTTCTAGCCTGTTGGTCTGTATGTATGAACTTATGCCAGGGCCACACTGTCTTGATTCTTGTAGTGTTTTAATAAATTGTGAAATCAGAAAGTGTGAGACGCCAGCCCCCCTTCTCCCCCCCCCCTCGCCCCACCTTTGTTCTTCTTTTTCAAGATTGTTTTGGCTATTCAGTTCCCTTGAGACTCCACGTGAGTTTTTAGGATGGATTTTTATATTTTCACACACACGAAAAGCCTTTGGGGTTTTGATAGAGATTGCATTTTTACAAAGGAGAATGCTGCGTTTCACAGGTTAAAGAGTGAGTAAGTCCCAGACGTTCACCAGAGTCTTCTGCCTACAGAGGATCATGCTCTTTGCATTAGAGTTTACTGAATAAATGAATCATGGCACATAGTCATCCATGTGTTTCTCTTGTTGTTGCTTTGTTTTTGTTGTTATTCCTTTTGATTTATATAGAATCCCTTCCACACATCTTGAACCATCTGGAACTTCAATTAAAAAACGTTAAAAAAGGTCTTTCACATTATTTTGTCTGTAACCCCCAAAGGCACCCGTTGGATCACTTGACGTCTCATCTGTTTTTAATACCGTAACATAAATAGACGTTAGCACTCTTTAGCACAACACACAAGCCCGATTCAAAGGAAAATTATTTACAGGCTACGTAAACCAGCGGGGAGCCTGCCTCACCCAACAGAACCCAAATTTGAGGGCGGCCCACCGGGGCCATGAAAGACAGTGCAGGGGGCCCCTGGGGGAGGCCCTGCTCACGGAAGGTCATGGAAGGTCATCCGGAAAGGCTGGTCCAAAGAGGCTCCTGGAGGATAAGCCCTCCTTCAGGGACTGTTAGGTCTGACTCCACAGCAGAGTTTGGGCATCTGGCCAGGGGCCTCTTTGCTTTGAGCTCACACTGGACCAGTGCTCATGGCTGTGCCGCCAGGACGAGGTGACGCCGGCTTCCAAGGACCAGGTGATGCCAGCTTAACAGTATCCTTGGTTTCCCTCCAGCTTCTTGGACAAGCGTCCTCCCGGGAGCAGGTTGACTGAGCTGCCCGACCCTCAGGGTGGCTGCCCTTGACCCTGGCCGGCCAGTGGGGTTTCCCTCTGGCCGGGGCGGTCAGGGCGGCGGGCGCAAGATGTCTTGGAGGCTTATGCCCAATGGCAAAACCAGCTCCTCACCGGGACCCGTGGGAACCGAGGAGGCAGGAGGAAACATGGGGCCTTAACTACGGCCTCACAAAGTTCTCCTAACTGTTGGCAAAACCTTTGCTCTACCTGCAGAGCCCTGTCAGGACGCGGAGGGCCTTAAGGTGCCACTCCTCAGCCAGGCCAGCCACAGGTTGGGGGTGTCTTGGGGGTGCAAGGCCAGGGCAGAGCAACCCCCAGGGTGGGGGGTCCAGAGAGCGAGGCCACCCACTCAGAGAGCCGGTCCTCGAGCTGTGAAGGACCGATGCCTGCTCTGTTTAACTTAAGAGGGAGACCCTGCGTGAAGGTGGGGAGCACAGACTTGGGGCTGAGTCTGGGAGGAGCTTCTCACTGCCAAAACCCCGCTGGCAGAGGCACCTTCAGGGGGGAGTGGGCGCCATGGCTGACACCCCCAAATGTCTCAGGAGGGATCAGGTCCTTGCATACAAGCAAACCCAAGACCATGACCAGGAGGGAGGCTCGGCAGTCTGTAAGAAATCTGTGCCACCCTCATTGTCCACCCAGCTCACCCCGGCTGACAGGGCCCGGAGGCCCACCGGCCGCCCGAGGCAGCCTGCCCCGCCCAGCCGCCCAGGTGGGCGATGGACCCGACCGGACCAGCCGACTGGACCCTAGTGGGGCCACTCTCCTCCCTGACCTTGGCTTCAGTTCCACTCGGTGACGCTGTCAGTCCATCCTCAGAGGGGAAACAGGCCATTTCCCGTCCTGCCCATGCCGGGCCTGGCAGAGGAAACACGCTTGACCTTTGTGGAGTGGAAACTCCTGCAGGCAGCTTGGCAAACCCAGCTCAGGGTTCCTAGTAGATCTGGGGACCACGTTTCAACGCTCCGCTCCCCTCCGGCTGGGGACTCAGGAGAGTGCCAGCAGGTTGTCCTGAGTGGCGAAGGGCGTGGGGAAAGGGTGACGGGTGGTGAGCTCCCTGGCCTTCAGAGAGGACGCCCCCCTCCCCGGGCGACATGCCATTCGTGTTTCCACGTACCATATTTCTCCATACATAAGACGCTCCCATGTATAAGACGCACCTTAATTTTGGGGCCCAAAATGTGAAAAAAATGTATTACATAAAGTTATTGAACTCAAGTTTTATTCATCATAAAATTCATACAACTCCTCATCCCTTGTGGGAAATGCAAGTAAAAAAACCTACAACCACTGTATAAGATGCACCCAGTTTTTAGACCCCAAATGTTTCAAAGAAGGGTGCACCTTATACATGGGGAAATACGGCAACTCACACGACTCTCCCCACCCCCGACTCCCTGGACCCTGGAGATTTGGGCCAGGATCAATTTTCTTTCACTTTTTCGAAGGGGAACACAGGACACAGGAGATGGTCAGCAGTGAGAAGCCCTCACTCTCCTCCTGTTCCCGGTGTCACCACTCCTGGCACCTCCTGGGTGTGGCATTACCCACCCGGGCATGGGCCTGTCCCCTAAGTCTCTTGGGATCTAGGGTGTTTGCCCCAAATAATAGCAACAAAATAACACTGTCTCAAAGTCACCTGGTGGCATGGACATCAAGGCAAGAAATAAAAGCTATCAAGAAATGAGCACGCCTGCAAAATGCCTCTGAAGGAGGCGGAGCACCTCAGTAGCCAGCTTGGGTGTCTCGGCGAGTCTGTGTCTTCAGTGCTGGGAGAAGAGGCAGGTGTCACCTTCGAGTGGCATCAGCCCAGGGTTCAGCCGCCGGCCCCTCTGGAGCCTCAAGAAGGTGCCAGCCCTGCCCAGTCCTCGATCTCAGCTCCGTGAGACCCATTGGACCTTTGAGGTCCAGAGCTGGAAGGGTTGCAGGAGCCGCCGAGTGTGTCGCAACTGACGACAACAGCTAGAGAAAGCGTGCTGCCGTGGGTGAGCCAAGCGCCGCTAGCACCTGCCGCACTTAGAGAGCCGAACCCTCCTCTCCTCTGATCGCTAATGGGGAGGGGGCGAGGACCAGGGTTTGCACCCTCATCGGTGACTCTGGGGGAGCCTGGGGGCCTCGTGGACCCAGAAGGTCTATCGTAATAAGAGCGGACTTCTATGAAAAGCATGAGGCCAAATGCTTTTGGTGTGTTCTCTGTCTCGTGGATCTGGGGACAACCCTCAAACAGGGCACCATTATTTTATTCCCATTTTCTGGGTGATAAAACTGAGGTGCAGAAAGGCTGGCAAAAGTTCACCTCATGAACAGTAACACAGGTTTGAGCACAGGGATTTTGTGGCTGCACAGGGCGCCTGCCTCCCGTCCCCTCGAAAGCGGGGAGTCAGCCCAGGGCTTCCCGCAGCCTGTGTGCTGAGGGCTAGAAGGGGCCACACCTGTGTCCAGGGACGAGCGGAGGCCGACACAGGCTCTGAAGATGGCGGTTCTCCTGCAGGAGAAGCTGGTGCTGAAGCGGGCAGAGGCTGGTGCAGGTGGGTCCTGGCCGAGCGCGGCAGTGGGGGAAGGGCCGGAGTCCAGTGAATGAATGAATGAATGAATGAAAGAGTGAGTGAGAGAGCGAATACTAGCCAGTTTCTGATGGTCAGAAATGTATTTTTCACTGTAAGACAACAGAATATTACTGTTGTGTTAATTTTGAGAAGAACATCCATCTCACACCCAACCGAGCCACTGGATGTCGAGCGACCTTGCAGGAAGGCTGACGTCCTGTCCTCCCGTCCCAGCTACTCCCCACGGCATCTGCCATCCTCCGGTGCTCCCCTCCACCCCGAGGTCCCCTGGGGGCCGCCTGCCCTCTGCCTCACTCTGTCTGCCCTCTCTGTGACGCTTGTCTCCCTCCGTGTGCTGTGCTGTGGGCCATGTTCATGCTACATTTAGGCCACCTTCTCTGGGCTGACTTCAGGGCGAGTGTCCTGGGCGTTTCGCTTGCCCTCCCGGAAGCCCAGCGTCCCCATCGCGTGCAGGACCCGCTGCACGTTCATGTGAACGACCACACGTGGTGTAGACGTCTGGTGTTGGCTCTGAAGGCGAGAAGCCTTGGGGAGCTTCGGGCTGATGTGACATGCGCTGAATTAAGAAGGTCGCCCTGCCTAGTGGGTGACAGGGGCGTGCCGGTGGTGCAGGCCGGGAGCAGGGCGAGCCCCCGAGAGGCTGCGGCAGCGGTGGCAGACGCGCTCAGGTCCTAGCTGTGTTTGTAAAGTGGAGCCCGCGGGGTGGCTGCTGGGCGGGACGTGGGCAGACCGGGTGCGTCTGGGCCTTTCAGCAGGAGGAGGGCGAGGGGTGCCCGTGTGTGGCGGAGCCGCTTCCTCTCTGCTGGGACGTGTTCAGCACCCAGGGCCACCACAGGACCAGGACGGTCGGGGCCCCAGTTTCTGCAGCAAGTTGGCTTCACGCCCATAGAAGCTTGGGCAGCAGGACCCCAAGACCTCACCCACTCTTCCCGCAAAGGGCACAGCCGGAGAGGGAGGCTGACGGCTTCTCCCGTGAAAACACAAGCCTGAGGGTGCTTTCCTCTGCTTGAATCGCATCAGGGCAAAGGCCAGGAAACGCTTCTGGAAAGCGCACGACACCCGCCCTGCCGCCCAGCGGCCCCCTGGCCCCAGCCCCTCTGGTCCTTGTGCAGATGAGGACGAGGGAGGGTCAGTGCGCGCCCAAGGCCAGGCGGTGGGGGGGCTCTGGGTCCTGTGCCCGTCTGGCCACACCCTTCTCTAGGGAAGGTGGACACGCAGCATGGGTGTCACCCCCTAAACACCGGTGGGACCCAGGGTGCTAATGACACAGGGTTTGAGGGCTCAAATTTCAGAGCCAGCAGGTGGGCACCTGGGAGCCCAGCCCTCTGTCTGCCCCGAAAGTGGGCTCTAAAGGAGAAACAGAAATGGGCTGAGGAGGCCGGAACTGACGATTCCTCCACAGGACGGACATAAGGACGCAGCGCTGGGGCGTGTGTGCTCAGCAGGCAGGTGTCAATAGAGGCTCAGACCCTGTCTCAGACCAGGGCTGCTCGGTTTGTTAGGAGGGCGCCCTGCACAAAGCCCCCGCCCCCTGGCCGTTCTGGAATTTCGGTTTTGTGGTGTCTGATGCCATATCGTCGTTTCCTGCTTCGGGGTTGCGGGGGGGCACTTGCTGTGGGGACTTCCTTTGGGGTCAGATCAGCTCGGTAGTTATTCCCAAGGAAGGTGACTCTGAACAGGCAAGAGTGAAGATGCGTACCCAGGTCTGGTACGCCGAGGTGCTCGGAGGAGAAGAGATTCCTTACTTTACTTCAAAGACGTCAAACTGTAGAGTCTCAAATCTCAGGCGGAGCACGGACAAGGCCAGGCGGCCCTCCCGGTGTCTGCCCAAAGCCGTCCTGGTGTTGCTGAGTGTCCCCGGAGGCCGTCCCTCTGCCACATGTGCTCACCTTGGCCAGGCCCCTCCCCCCCCCCGGCCCCCCCATGGGCCTGCGGGAGCCCCCACACCCAGCCTGGCCTTGGCGTTCCTTCCCCTGGACGCCTGCCCCCCGGTCGCAGACACAGAGGGACCCGGCCTGGGGTGCCTCCCTCAGGCCTGGCCTCAGGGGCTCCTTCCACCCCAGGGCAGGGGTCAGTTTGTCACAAAGCGCCCCACACACTGTGGCACGAGAGGTCACTGCCAGGGGCTCTCCGTGGCCCAGGCGTGCCACCAGCAGACCGCCAGCCCTGCAAGGAGGGAGATCTCAGCTGCCCCTTACCCGGGCCCCTGAGGCCCAGGCCCAGCCTACGCGTCACGTGACACACGATCTCAGGTGACTCTTGCAACGAGCTCCTTAGAGACGCGGGGACTTGAAGAGATACACGGCCTGTTTGTGTGTCGAGGTGTCCGAGCTGGGGGAGAACCCCGAGCTTCAGCGCGGACCTCAGATGCGCAGGTGGCCCCGCAGAGTCCCAGGCCTGGCCTTCTTCTCCCGGGCGGACAGAGGCGGTCGGTCACTCGATACGTCCTGATTAGCCAATTTCACAGAGGCCGGAACCAAGCCGTGAAGGCAGTGACTTATGTCCCCCTGCCCGGTTGCCCCAGAAAGGGCGCTGGGCCAGGCGGGCACCCCTGGCCCCCCAGGTCCCCATGTCTGAGGCCTGAAGGGATGTTCTTCCTCACCCCACGGAGAGCGCGGCCTTTCCCGGCTGTGAGGACGTCCCAGTAGCGGAGGCCCTGAGGCCCTGCCCAGCAGGGGGTGACCTGGCTCTGCCCCGGTCCCTGGGGAAAGGAGCCGACCCCGCCAGACACTAGGGAGCCCCAGACGGCAGAGTGGACAGGCTTCCGGGCCAGCTCAGCTGCTGCGGGCCCTGCCCCAGCCCGGGGTGACCCGCCCCGCCCGCACAGCTGCAGGCCTTTGATCTAAATCCGGCCTGGACACAGCCACCGCTGGCAGCAGCTTCTTACCGGTTTCGTGTTCCCTGGGCGGCCAGTCACTGTGTCCTCCGCTCCCTCCAGGGTGCCGGGGGCCCTTTGAGTGACGACAACACGTGGGCGTCCGCTTGTCTTCCTGATGGAAACCCTGATCCACCTCCTGCCTTCGTGCTGATGGCTTCCACAGCGGCGGCCACAGTTCACCAGCTGTCACCCCTGCCGGCCCTGTCCCGCCCTTGCTGGCCGCTCACTTCCCAGTGCCTGCGTGTCCTCCCTATGTCCTGGGCAGAGCAGGGCCTGGCTGCCACTGGCTCCAAAGGGACACACTCAGCGGAGAGGCCGTGCGAGCTGGGGTGGGGCTGCTGTGCCAGGGTCCCCGCCTGGGGGACCTCCGTGTTCCTTCCTGGGTGTGCTGTGGCCCCGCTCAGCGCTCAGCCAACTCCTGTGGCCGTGGGAACTACACAGGCCGTTACGAAAGGCAGCCTGAACACCACCAGGGAAAAGCGGTCCCCAGTAGATACGCCCAGAGCCCATGTGCAGGCCCAGGACGGAACCCAGAGGACATGCAGACATCTGTGTGTCCCTCCTGTCACCTCCTGTTCTCCGTCTCCGTGTCTCACAGGAAACCTGGCGGGAGCCTTCCCGCCTTGCTGTCTGTCTGGGGGCACTGCCTCCGGCCTGTCACACAACCGTGAGGACACAGCGCCTCCTGAGAGCACACGGGAAGGGGACCAGCTCTGCCCGCTGTCCCATGTCACCCTGTGGGAACCTCGAGCATCACAGCCTTCCTTCTATGAGTAAATCCACACGTAACTCAGAGACAGAAGGACTCAGACACACAACACGGCACCGTCAGCACGCTGAGACGTGACCAGGGAGCCACAGTGTCACGGAGGCCCCAGGGCCCTCGCACCACAGGCCAGATGAGGTCCCTGTCCTCTCCTCCGATCCTTCCTCCACGCCCCGGTTCTCATGTAACTTCTGTGCTGGTGCAGCCGGCGGCCCGTGCGTTTTCTGAACCCCGGGCTCTGTCATCCACACGCTCTGTGTGGCCTGCACTTCCTCAGTGGGCAGGGGGCTTGGAGCGGTTGGATTAGGGTTTGATCAGGTTTCTACCAGAGTACGGAGCACCTGTTTCTCTTTGGGATGTTACCAGCCATTGACGCCAGGGCCTCAGTCCATTCATTGATCGGCAATTGCAAATGGTGGGTGTGTAACTCCTCTGTTCCTGTTTAGCGACCAGCTGGAAAGCTCATCTCTTTGTCCCCGGGGGTACAGTTTGTCCACAAAAGACACAATTAATACTTGGTTCTTTCCTTTTGTGTATCTGTTAAAAATAAAAAGATAGCGAGTTCACTGGCCTCCTCTAAGAATAACCAATTACGTATATTTTTCTTAACAATGTTACAGAGTTCCTTTACAGGAGATCTTGCTTACCAAGGAAGCTCCTCTAACGTACTTCTAAGTTGTGTCAACACACATGTGCGTTGATTAGATGATCACAGTGGCTAGCGGTGCTCTGTCAGTGTTGACCTGTCGGAACAGCGATGGCCGTGATGGAAGGCACTTGTCGTGTTGTCAGTGTCATTGTGAAATTCCTGCTCCAGGCTTCAGCGTGTTCGATGGGCTTCGTCACGTGGTTACTGTCCTGTTGCTGTTTCCTGGTCCCTTTGGTGCGGTGGCAGCTTTCAGGTTGTCTCCTTGTCCGACTGTAGCCCCAGGAGCCCGCAGCCTTCCCGTCTGGTCCAAACTGGAGGGCCGCCCTCGTGTTCCTCCCACATGGACCCGGAATCAGCCGTTTCCTCCGGGGCTTTTCTCCCAGGGCGCTAGGTTGGCCATTTGTATGTGTAGCCCTTTAAGAAATCTGGGATCTAGTTTTGTGACTGGTGTGAGGAAGGACCCGGCCAGCTGTGGTGACGCGGGTGGACAAGGGGATGCCTGCAAGTGAGGGGAGAGGCCCGGGGGACGCTGCTGGGGGGACGCGGCCGGTCACCACGTGTTGCTGCATCGGGCACCGTCCCGAGCTCAGACGGAACCTGGGAAACATGCACATTATTTGCAAGCTGGAAAGTATGTCCGTCAGGTCTCCGTGAGCAAGAGAGAGCCGGGAAGCCTCGGGGTGACATGCTCAGGTCCGACGAGCGGCGGGACCGGCAGGGGCTCTGGCCGCCGGCCGCTGTGCGCTGCACTCTGGCCCCGAGGCTCCGGCAGCACCCAGGGAAGGATGCGTCACCCCATCCCACGCGTCCCCTGCCACGCGGCGAGCCCTGGAGGTGAGCATTCTTTCTAACTCACCCTCTCTTCGTCCTAGTTCTGGATTGGTGCCTATCACACAGCATGAGTTTTAAAACGTCCTCTGGGCGAAATGGGAGGGAGGTCGGGGCAGGATTGGACGCGTGTGCGGTCGGGTTCTGGCCCGCACAGCAGGTGTGTGACACGACTTTCGGGAACCTGCCACCCAAGGTGTGACTCACCTGTGAGTCCCCAGTCCGCTTGCCGTCAGCAGCTGGAGCATTTCTGCCCCCGGCAGGGCCTGGATGCCGGGCCTGGCCCAGCTTGCGGGCATGAAGGAGCCTGTGGGGGTGGTTGCGAGGCCCTTCACGGTCCCTGGGGGGCCCCGCCACAGCTCGCGCTCCCCAGAGCAGGGTGGGCTTTGGGCTCGTCTGTGGAGGGAATGGAGGAGCAGTGTGGGCGCAGGAACGCCTGGAGCCTCTGCGTGAGAGTGTGTGAGGGTCTGTGGTCGTAGCCTCCAGTTCTACAGTGGGGACACCAACACCACCTACACAACACGCGGCCTCCTCCTGACCACGCGGCGAGGTGTGCTGGCTTCCGGGGAGCAGGCCAAACTGCTCTCTCTTAGCTTATAATTCTCTACTGCGTGTCCAGGCTAGAAGTGGAGGGGTGGGTGCAGGAGAGAGAGGACATGCTGTGTCACCCAGCGTTGCCCGAAAGGCCCTAATGGAGTTCAACCTTCACCCTGAAGGTTATACAGACCAAACCCACCCAGACAAGGAGCTGGCGTGAAGATGCCCAAATGTATGAGCTGGATGCTTGAACTTCACTGCAGCCTTGTGTGCATGTGTGTGTGTGGTGTGCGCACGTGTGTGCACGTGTGTGCACGTGTGTGCATGTGCGTGGTGTGTGTGTGTGTATAGAAAGATAAATGACACACGTCACTCTCAGTGCTCTCCTCTGTGCGCGGGTGTAAACCCGGGGCCACAGGGCGTGTTGGCGCCCTCAGCCCCATGACACAGCACAGTGAGCAGAGTGGCAGCCAGGTGTCTGGTGCCCACTGCTCACTGGAGAAGAGCTGCAGCTGTCGGGCGTCACCTCCAGGCTCCTCGGAGGCGGTGCTGGAGCACCCTCAGAAATACCTCAGGTCTGCTGTCGACCAGGCTGCTGAGGGCAATTCGGGGACCGAGACGCAGGATGTTGACAAGTTAGTGAGTGAGCGAGGTTGGGAAACGCCATTCTGACTTTTGTTGACGGGTCACGGCGTGGGTTTGGAGGCAGGCACGGTGCTGAGAAGCTGGTCCTTCCGGCTCTGGCCAGACTTGCACCCCTCGCCCAATCCCCTCTGTTCCCCGCGCCCACAGTCTTCTGTGGGTGGCGGGCAGACCAGAGACCCAGGCATCTCCCTAAGAGCACGTTTTATTGACTTACTTTAGTCACGAGAGTGGCCGGTTGGTTCTGCCTCTATGGGCACTGGTCAGTGGCTTGAGGGACAATCAGGTGCATAGTTACTGTGGACCTGTGCTGCAGGTGGCCTGTGTGGGCTGGATGTCGGTCCCCGGGCTGCGCTTCGACACCGGGCCCGACGGCTGCCTCAGCACAGCCGAGCTCCTGGATCCGAAGCTGGACGGTGTCCATGGCGACGTGTGACCTAGTCAGGCTGTCACGCGGTGGCTCCCCTGCCCTCCCTCTGGCCGCCGGCTGTCTGAGACCTGTTTTGGGGGCATCCCCGCCTGCCCTCCCACACAGGTTGTGCCCAGGACCTCACTGCACACTCCAGCTGGAGGATTGTCACCAGGCCGAGCACCCGAGGCTCTGGCACTGCGGAGCCTGAGGGACAAGCCGTCCTAACGTGCAGGCCAGGCCAGCACCTCTGCCGGCACTCCTGGCCCCAGCCAGGCTCCGGGACGGTGGCTCATTCGCAAAGGCCTAAAGACAGGCTCATCTGTGGTCACCCAGCCCTAATTACCCTCAGAAGGCGCGAGTGTTTCAAATCTATTTCTTCTCCAAAGTGTATTCTCTTATTGTCTCATAATTAAAAACATCTACTTCTTTCCAGAAGGCAAAGACACCCAGATTCATCTCTTTTTCCCCTTAAAGCATCCTTTTCTTTGAAGATGGAAACCCAAGACCCAGGTGGGGAGAGGCCCTGTCTGTGGCCTCCACTGAGCAGCTGGGCCGACCCCCCTCAGGCGGCCTGCAGTGCACGGGGTCTAGTTCTCTCTTCAATACGATGTGAATTACGTGACAAAGACTGTGGTGGAATGGCCGAAGCAGCCTGTTCTCAGCACAGGCTCTGGGCGGGACGGGGAGAGTGGCCGAGCTGCCATGGGCCTCTCGGCATCGCCACCCTGTCTGGGCTGGACTCCGGCCCCACGGCCTGGGCGATCCTGGTAAAACTGCGGTCACACCAGGCTTCACTTCGTGGAGGGTGCCTGGGGCTAAAGACACAGCCCCGAATAGTAGCTGTTGATGCAGGAAAGGCACCAGACAGGAGAGGAGAGTGTTGCACGCGTGCAGAGCTCGGAGACACAGCTGAGGACGAGGCGCCTGGGTCCCCATGCAACACTGAGAGCCCGACTCACACGGCAGCCAGGGATCCGAGGCGGGTCCTCCTCCGGCGCTGCTCCGGCTTAAACGCGATATTATTCAAGCATCTAGCACAACACTGGCATTTAGCAAACATTGCAATATGTTCACCATTAATTTATTGTCTTATCCTTTATCCGATCATCATTATGCTAGCTTAAAGTTGTGATGAAAAAATCAACAGATAAAAGTAAGATAGACTAAAATAAATTAAAATTAAAATAGAAGAAAAATTATGACCCAGTCAAGGAGTCAAAACTAAGGCAAATGAAAAAGCATAATAATAATACCTTAGAAATGTGAACGCCAATTACTCTCTAATCTAAAGCGTGAAGATACTGAGGTGCTGGGGCTGCTCCCCGGAGGGGACGGAAACCCTGTAGAGCTGACAGATGGACGCTCCGCCAGCTGACACAGCCCACACCCTCTCTCTCGCGCGCGCAGCCCCTGCCCGGCACTTCCCTCTGGGCTCGCCCACTTTCTTGCCACCTGTCCCCACCTGGCTCTGAGCTCTCTCTCAGTTGCCCGTCGTTCACCGTCTTCCCCACCCCCAAGTACTGCTGCTCAGGAGACTGGTCAGCGCAGGGGGCCTGGCGTGGGCGGGACGGATGCAGGCCCAGGGGGGCCTTGTGACCGCCCAGGGCCCGGGGCCCTCCGCAGCTAATTCGTTTGCCTGAATTCACGTTGGTCCTTTGTGTTTGGTCACTAAACATATCTGGAATTTTGCTCATCACGGAGATGATGGCGTCAGGAAGGACAGCGGGCAGGTTCTGGAGAGGAGAGAATGAACACTGGGAGATGCAGGCGACGTGGGAAGCGTCACCATGGTGGCACCGCCATGGAGCAGGCCGGACAGGCCACCACCGTGGGGCCGTTCACAGGGATAAGTGTTACTGAGCCCAGCCGCTGTTTGGGTTAATTATTCCCAAATGTGTTACTGGGAGTCCAAGGCTTCACGGCCTTGGTCCTCTCCTGTGGGTCAGAGGCAAATGCGACCAGTGGACACCCGTCAGGCCACCTCCAGCAGGGGACAGGAGGCAGCCAAACCCACACAGGACCTGCCTTCAGGGCCACAGCTCCCAGCAAAATGTCTGCTGTGCCACGAGGTGGTTCTAGGTGTCCACCACCACTTTCCAATAAGTAAACTGATTTGTTACGTGTCTGCTGCGTCCGGGTCTGCAGGGAGGGGGCACAAGGACAGGGGTACAGGTGGCAGGAAGGAGGGTCCGGTCCCCATGACCCCAGCTCTAGTCCCCTGTCAGGGGCTCACTCAGACAGGACCTCGGGGCTCAGTGTGGGGAGGCTTGGGGGTTTTCTACGAGGGAGGGGGCTGGATAGTACCTGCCTTTGCTGCCCTGGGGAGAAGTTGGTGGGAGGGGTGCATTTGTTTTCATGCAAATACCCTGTGGGAGAGCTTGGCACTGACGGTTGAGCTGGTCCAAGTGAGATGCTGTCCCCAGACTGGACTGTGCCCCGGCGGGCACGCCTGCCACGGGGCTCGTGCTCCCTCGAGAGCCCCTGTGAGCTGCTCTCCTCCCCCAGGGAGCAGGGGCTCGGGGCAGGCCCCGCTGACGGGCTCCCCGCCTGCAGGCCCGGCAAGTCCACCAGCTGGGAGCTCCCCAGCGAGGGTGTCCGTGCTGCCCCAGGACAGCCAGGGCCACGTGCTCGCGCTCCCAGCCCAGAGACGGCACAGCAGGGCCACGGCGGGCGTCCGTCACCAGCAGCTCAAAGTTTCAGTGAAGCGTCGTCTGTGTTTACCCTCCAGGAACATGGTGACAGTGACGCAAGGGTAGTGAGACCAGCTCTCTGTGGGGGCAGGAGAGGGAGGGAGGGGGCGGGAAGGAGGCTGGTGGAGGACTGTGTGGAACGGCCGTCTTCCCGCCCCGCCGCCTTTCTGCTCTCTGCCACGGCGCCGTCAAGCCTTCCTCAGGGCCCGTCCTCACCCACCCAGGACCCGAGTAGAAGCTCATTTTCTGCGCAGGCGAGGACCGAGGGGCCAGGACAGAAAGACAGCGCAGAGCCCAAGGACCGGCCAGGAGCTGGGGGTCCCAGGGAGGGGAGGGCCGTCTGACCCGGCTTTGGGGGGGTCGTCTGCAGATAGGAGGGGGCACAGGGCCCAGCAGAGGCACGGAGGCCTCTGTGGAGGTGACCAGACTCACAAACCTGCAGGAGGCCTGGGGCAAGTTGGGGGTCTCGGGGCTCCTCCAGGGGACAGCACGCTGACCCTTCTCTTCGGACACAAACCCCTTGTAGCGGGAGGGGTGCAGACCATGATGGTGGCTTCACACTGCCTCGGGGCTGTGGGGGGTGGCTGGCCATCGACAGCAGGTGAGGACAGCATTTGTTGTCCAGCTGCCTCTGAGAGCTTGGCGACCACCAGACTCAGCAGAGGGTCCTGAGACAGCTTTTCCCTCTGTCCTGAGGAAGCTCCTGAGGAAGCCTGACCAGCTGGGAAGGCGTGAGTGCAGTGTCCATTGCTGTCACCGGCCGCCTCGGGGGGATGGAACTGCCTGCCCTGACCTCACCACCCCGGAGAGCTCCCTGGACCCGACATCCTGGAGGATTAAACACGAGGCTGGAATGACGGCTCGTTCAGGGTCGCTCCCAGTCCACCACCACCCCTGTGGGGTCTGCCTCGTGGGGGTGCCCCCACCCACGGCAAGCACTGGGTCTCTCAGCACCCAGACCTCAGATGGAGCTGGGACCAGCCGCACGGGAGGTCCCAGGTCCCAGCCCCATGCCTGCCACCACCCGGCTCTGCAGACTCGGAGCTCCACACACCCCAGCACACCCTGGCACGCACTGACCACCCAGGCTCAGGCTCAAAGGGGTGGGCCCTGGGCTGCGTCTCACCATCTCCTGCAGACATCTGGGCCTCCGTGTGGGGTCCCACATGGCTGGGGGACTTCACAGGGCCAGCAGTGTGGACACTGGCCTCCCACGTCCTCCAGCGTGCTCCTCCGGGGCCCACATGTGCCTTGTCCAAACTACCCTCAGCCAGGAGCGAACACAGGCCTTCCCTGAGGGGTCCAGATGGGACAGGAGCTTGGTTAGGGTCCAGGCTGCCAGCTTCCGGCCAGTGACCACCTTCTCAGGTAATAACTCCCAATCTGCTCCCAGAAAGAAAGCTCGCCCAGGACCCAGACAGCAGCCCGAGGTCACTGCCTCTTCCCGGGTGCCTTTTTCTGCCCGACTTAGTCTCTGCCTTGTCCGTGCTGATGACATAATGAACACCTGTGTACCCGCCGTCAGAGTCTGGAACCCAAAGCGTTGCCAGCAAGGCACGACCATCTGCGCGTCCCCTTGTTTCCATCGGGCAGGCTGCACCCACCGGCCCAGGCTCTGGACTGTCTGCTCGGCGTGGCCTCAGACTTTGCAAATCTGTGCTCCCACCCTGTGCAGTCTTCTGGGACTACTTTTCGGTGCTTTTACTGGGACTCAGCATGTGCCTGTCGCGTGGACCTCAGGTCAATGAAAATCAGACCGTGTCTTTGAAGACGTGCGCCCCCTTCACAGCAGCCGCACTTCCTCTGTTCCGGGGCTCAGTGTATCCCCATGAGGACACTGGGTATGGAGGCCCTTCCCCCCGGAGCCTGGTGCCCGGAGCCAGCGGTTTTCCCGATGGTTGAGGGGGATCGCTGCCCCCGTGAGGTGCCAGGTGCCAGGTGCTGGGCAGGCACTGAAGAAGGTGCAGCTCAGAACACTGGAAGCCACTCACCAGCCTGGACAAGTCCCAGCCACTCGCTCAGCCAGAGCCTTCACGCCTGGACCCAGCATGGAAGGACGCGGCCGCTGTCCAGCCAGGACCAGGGGGTGAGGGGTTGGGAGCAGAGGGTGTAACTCAGGGCAGAGCTGGGCGTGCTCCTGACGGTGCCACTCGGGCTGTTAGGGAGGGTGCTGAGTTGGTCGGCCTGGCATTCACGCTGAGTTGATGATGAGCCCCCCCCCTCAGATTAGAAGGAGGTGGGGGAGCCCCAGCCTGAGGGTCACGGGGAGTGCAAGGCCACATGGCAACTCAAACAGTGTCTTTGTGAACCCCTCCAAGGGCTGGGTACAGCCAGGCGAGCGGGTCCAGAGCGGGAGGGCCCATTTATCACACGTGACCGCCACCCGAGAAGCAGGCAGATGGCTTTGAACAACAAAACGTCATTAATTAGAGCGGCAACCCTGTTCCCACAGAGGAGGGGCTGGCTGTGAGCGGAGGGCGAGCGGGTGGCCTTCCCTCATAAGTTAACGTTCAGGGGCAGCACGGAGGCCGGGGGAGGGGCTCTGAGCCCCAGCCAACCAGCGCCCCCAGAAAGCCCAAGGTTTGTTGTCAGAATCCGACAAAGGACAGAAGCATCGATGAGAAGAGCACGCCGAGGCTGTTCTTGAGGCCGAGGGTCTAACTATCTTCCAAAACGAAGACATTGAGGGGAAGGTGGCAAGCGTCCCTCCAGAGCAGGGGTCCCGCCGGTGTCTCGGGGCCCTGGGTGCCGTGTGTGGGTGGTGAGCACCAGCCAGGGAGCTGGAAAGTGGGCCGTCCTGACGAGCAGTGAGGCTGTCACGGACCCACAAGTCTGCCATCGGACAACCAGGCGCAGGTTTGCAGTCAGTCCTACACAAACGTCCAGAGCACCAGGGAGGAGGGTCCGGGTCCCCTCTTCTCACCAGCGCCCAATGAGCCGCCCGCCTCCACCAGAGCCACGGAACACGCCCCGCTCTGTGCCGCGGGGCCAGCCTGGTCCTTGTCCATGCCAGGCTGCGACTTGACGTCTGGGAAACCGCAGTGGCCCTGGGCCCGTGCACCCATCCTGACAGCAGCAGACCTGCCAGCCACGCCACGAGGAAGTGACGACAGCCAATGGCGGTCACGTTTCACCTCCACTTAATCACCTTCCACTGTAGAAATGGGAGACTTGACACACAATTCATACTCAAGCTTTTGAACTCTCTGGGCATTAATAGAAGGTCCTTTTCAGATTTTCCCCTTTGGAGATGTGCGGAGGGGAGTGCTGTGCCCACGCGTCCTTCTCTCCTGGTCCACACTGCCCGTCCACAGCCCGTCCGCTTCCTCGCTCCTCTCATATCTGCGCCTGCTCATGAGAGAACACCATGAGCCCCACTCCTGCCCAAAGGAGGCTTCAAAAGGATGGAGACGGTGACATGGAGGCAGGAGGGGAGGTCGGGGCACAGAGAGGCTGGGAGACTCACACAGGAGCCGGTGGCAGTGAGCCAGCTGCCACCAGCGTCGCCCTGGGTGGGCACATCACGTGGCAGACGGATGAGGGTGCCCTGGTCGGGGAGTCCACACACCTGTTATTTCTCAGGAACAAAGCTGGCTAGTTTTTCACTTCAACCGATTGCTGGCAGAAAACTGATTTATAAAGAGAATTCCCCAAAGGTTGGGAAAAAAAAGAAGGAGAAAGATCTGATCTATTGTTGACAGGTGAGCAGAGACGGACTTGGAATGGAAACGAGTGACTCACAAACCCTGATGAAACCTTCACGTGAGTCCAATACCACGTCCTGTCTCACTCTCAGCAAGAAACAGAGCAAACCCAGGGCGCCCACCGTGGGGCTGACCACAGGGTGGGTGCAGTCCTCTCCCACCAGCCGCTCGCACCCTGCGGCCCTGTGCATGCTACACAGGGGTGCCAAGCTTGCTTGCTGAGTCCCCGAGTCCCTTCTGCCTGCCTCATGCTCATGCAAAGACCTGCATTCATCCTGCACGACCTGCTCAGGCACGGGCCCCCAAATCTTGGTTCCCCCTCATCCACACATCAACTCCCAGTTCTCCATTTGAGTTCTTTGTTTTTTATGCAATAAAAGCAAGTCTAGATAGCAAAGTGAAAGGGATTTGTTGGCAGGATATTAGAGGTCACAACATGGATGGGAACGCTGGGAGACATGGGGCCCGGGAGTCTCATGGTAACAACACACTGGCCGGTGACCTCGCTCAGAGCAGAGAAGCAACAGCCCCCCGTGGGCCCAGGGAGGGTCATGGCCCATCGCTGACTGCGTGAAGAGGCAGAGGCAGATGATGGGGGTGAGCTTCTGGGGTGCCTGTGGCTTCCAGGAGGCTGGCACCCAAACTTACTGTTCTTACCTTACTGCAACCAATTATGAAGGCATAACACCCTCAAAAGGAAATAATGGGACACTGTGAAGAAGGAACAATGGGTGACAGGCGAGTCCCTAGATTTAAAACCGTTCACTGTCCTGCTCTGATCAGCAACCTGTGCATCTCTCCTGTATTTTAGTTATTTATGTGCATGTCCACCTTCCCTTGTAAATTGGCCACTGCCTTACTTGTCTTCCTGTCATGACACCAAGAGAACAGTCTTCTCTGAAGAAAAGCAGATCTATTTACATATACAAAGCCATCAAATTTCTCTTTTAAGATTCATTTTTAATGTGTTTATGCTCAAGTTCAAGCTCACCTGATAAAGGAAAATACATAAACACACCTAGTAACACAGCCTCAAGCTAAGGCGACGAGCATTTGGTCCATTTCCAGCAGAGTTCTGCGCATCTGAGGTTATAAATCATTGATGCCTACGTATACATTCCTCCTCCTCACTGTACACTGTGACGTTACAATACAGTAAAAACAAGAATTCCCGCCCTCACAGGTTGTTGGAAATAAATTGAGGTAGTGAGTGTAGCCTTGCTTGGTTGGAGTTGAGATTTGCCTAATATAACGTGTGACTTTGAGGAGAAAGAGACTTGGTCGGCTCTTTGCATCTGGAACACACCCATGTGTGGCTGCATCAGCGCCGACCTGGCGCTTTTACGGGAGAAAGGCTGCCTGGAGCTGCTTCTCGCAGAGAACGAGGGGACCAGCAGCCATGGGCTCTGTGGCGCCGTCGTGCCGCGTCACACCTTCACTCGGGAGCCCATTTCATCATCGAGCGCAAGGCTGGAGAAAGCACTGTGTGGAGCTGGGGCAGCACAGGCCTGGGCGGCCCTGTGAGGCTTCTGACCCAGTGGCTGAAACGGAACCGGCAGGTAAGATGCCAGGGCCTGACGGAGCCGTGTGGCCGGCAGCGCAGAGCGCAGAGCGTGGACTTGCCCCGTCCGCCGGCACCGGCTTGTTTGCTGAGCACGCTCTCCTGCGGCCTGGCCTGGCCCCACCACCCCACTGCAGCCTCATTTGGGTGTAATTTAAGGGTAATAGACGGCTTGCAGCTGAAGTGTAGCGTTTTGCCAGCTTGAGATAGTTAACACCCATGAAACCATCACCACAATAAAACAGCAGACGTTTCCTTCTTCCCAGGAGTCGCTTCCTGCCCCTCAAGGCAAAAACCCGCTTCTGGGCTCGCTCACACGGTGCCAGCGGGCCCCACTGTAGTGCCATGTGAGCCTGTGCCAGGCCACCCTGGTGTCCTCATGACATGGCATCTGGGGACCAGAGGGTCAGAACCAGAGGATGCCCACAGCAAAAGCTGCAGTCCTGTTTAACCACATCTCGGACGTGACACCCCACCCATGTCCTCTGGTGAGTCATCAGCCCAGTTCAGCTAATGGGGCTCATTTCCTCCGTCGGGTGAATCTGACTGAATTCACTGGTCGTGGAGCCCAAGACCACCTCCAAAGGAAGCACCCAGGAGAGAAGGAACCGGAAGCCTGTCTTACCCAGTGTACACGGAGGGCAGTCGATGGTGCACAGAATGGCTCGCGCTGGGCAGGGCTCTCCAGGCCCCAGCGGAGGAGGCAGCCCCTCCTGGGGTCCCAGCAAGGACAGCCTGTTGGTTTTCCTAAAGCAGCACTAGCTCCGAGCCCTTGATGCATGGCTGTCATGCTGGAGTTTGCTCTGGGAATCGTGTCAGCTGCTCAGCTGACCCCGTGTTCAGCACAGCAGGTTGCTTTTTGCCCGGTTCCTGTCAGGGAGCTGACCACCATGAACTTCCACGACAACATCGTGCCTTTCTGCTGAGTAAGAGACCCCAAGACTTAGGGTTCACCCCAAAGTCCACCGCCCTTAAAGATATTCACAGTCTGGCCGTCATTCACCTTGTGGCCCCGCCCCTCCACCTGTCAAGCGGAGCAGGTACGCCTCGGGGTCTCTCCACCTTAACCATCTTCGATTCCAAGTGGGAGAAAAACACTTAGCATTTAACAACTACCATGCACATTTGATACATTTTTTTATCCAAGCTTTTAAAAATTGATTTATTTAAAATAAATTTCAGAAAAGTGTGGGAGAGCGCACAAACCTGGACAGAAATGATGGGGTGTCTTCATGCTCCCCCTTGGTCCTTCTTCCCAAAGGGGTCGGGGCCTCTCCATCTCCCTGTGGGTCAGTTGTCACCGCAGCCATCTGCCTTCCTGTGTCATCGAATGCGGCTTCCGTCTGGGGGGAGGGCTGTGCGGGACGCACCCCACCTAGGTGGAGCAGCACCGGAGGCACCGTTTCCACCTGCCATGTTGGGGCTGCTACGCCTCCTAGACAAAGCTGCGACTTCTTTTATCTTTTTTATTAGTTTCAGGTGTATAAAACAATGTAATAGTTAGACATTTACACCCCTCACAAAGTGATAACCGCTCCTCACAGTCTAGTACCCCTCTGACATGGTATGTAGCTGCTACAATTCCATTGACTCTATTCTCTAGGCTGTACTCCACATCCACTGACTATATATATATATATATTTAATTATAGTTGACATTAAATATTATTCAGCTTCAGCTTCACGCTACCTGACATCAAATTATACTGCAAGCATATAGTCATCAAAACAGCATGGTATTGGCATAAAAACAGACACGTAAATCAATGGAACAGAATAGAGAGCCCAGAAATAAACCCACACCTATATGGTCATTTAATCTATGACAAGGGAAGGAAGAATTTACATTGGGGTAAAGGTAGTCTATTTAATAAATGATGCTGGGAAAACTGGACAGATACATGCAAAAAAATGAAACTGGACTGCCTCCTTACGCCATATATGAGAATACATTCAAAATAGATTGAAGACTTAAATGTAAGATCCAAAACCGTAAAACTCCTAGAAGAAGATATAGGAAGTAAATTTGCAGACATGACCCTTAGTAATATTTTTACTGATCTATCCCTTCAGGCAAGAGAAACAAAAGAAAAATTAAACATGTGGGACTACATCAAACTAAAAAGTTTTTTCACAGCAAAGGAAACCATCAATAAAACCAAAAGGAAGCCTACTGAGTGGGAGAAAATATTTGCCAATGATACATCTGACAAAGGGTTAATACCCAGAACTTATAAAAAATTCATACAACTCAACACCAAAAAAAACAAATAACCCAATTAAAAAATGGGCAGAGGACACGAAGAGACATTTCTCTAAAGAGGACATACAGGTGGCCAACAGGCACATGAAAAGACACTCAACCTCACTAATCATTGTGACTTCTTTTTTAAAAACTTAGCACGAGGTACTTGTAACTGTATTTCTGCTCTTGGTTAATTATTTCTCTGTGTTTCCTGCTTGCCAAATGACTCTGTTTGCCATCAAATCCTAAGCGAATTCTGATTATTTGGATGAGTGATAACAGGATCCTTACTGCTCCTAATATGAAGCCAATCATTTGATAGTCAGAAGTGCATATATGTCTTTAAGAGCCGCTGTCTCTGCCTTTTCACAATCTTATTTGGAGTGGGCACTCCATAATTTTTTGCCAAATTGATTTAAATTGAATTCCCTTTAATTGAACTCCGTTAATAGAGTTTCAGGACATACCCAGGTTGTGTCCAATTAAACTGCTCTGAGACACCTCTCCACTTAGCAGATGTTCTCAGAGGCCCTGGGAAGCCCCCAGGGTTCACAGACCAGCTCTCGTGGGGCTGACGTGAGTGGGGTCTTTGTTCGCAGTCTCCGTTTCAGAGTCCAGCTCTCCCTTCCGCTTTTGTGGACGTCCTCACAGAATCGAGCGCAGGGCTTTGTCCCGTGGACTAATGATCCCACCAGCCTCGGGTGATTAGCGCAGGACGGTCTAAAGCCTGACATCGGAGGCTGCATCCTGAATTTCCCCCAAGGGCAGAGAGGTTAGTCAATGATTGGGCTTGAAGATTAATTACACGTCACCCTCCCCCAGTAGCCGGCTGGGACATTTGAGTGCCTGCCTGTACTGGGCGGAGAGGCTCGCCTGGGCCTGACCTGGGCGCCCGGTCCCCGCAGCTGCCCTTTCTGCCGTGCCAGCTTGGCCTGCTCAGCTTCTCTCTCGTAGTAAAGATTTTCACAGAAATGTTTTTTTCTGAGGCTAGTGCTGTGTCTTCCCTTTTCTCCTGGAGCATTCGCTGTTGTGAGCTGTCTAAACAGCTCTGTGGGTCTGATGGGCCTTGCAGCTTAGAGGCTGCCCGAGGGGTTTATCATTTACCGCTCGCCTGTTAGACATTGTCAGATAGTGTAATCTACTCCACATTAATGCGTAACCCGGCACCAGCACAGAGCAGGCTCTGGAGGGGGAGACAGGAGCATGGAGGGTCAGGGAGGGGTGAGGTATGACACACAGGGGAGCTCTGACAGGAGCAGGAAAGGGGGGACCTTCAAAGGCAGTTTGCACCAAAAACATGCTGACGGCTGCAAGGCCAGCTCTCCTGAACTCCGTATCCCAACGAAGCATCACTTTCCAGAAGCCTGGCATTTAGAAAGGGAAGCATTCTCCTTCTAGGCCGGACTTCAGAGAATGTCTTTGTAGTTGGTTGATTTGTTTATTGAGTTGGAATTCTTAAAACACTGAGCATACAGTGCCTCGTCTTTCCATGGAAATGGTCCATCTGTGGATGAATCAGAGAACGGAGGGGAATATTCTAGAACACCTTTTATGCAGAGGTGCTTTCACGCTTTGGCAGAAACTTCTAAACAGTCCTGGGGGGGAGGGGCAGTTTTTTGTCCTGTTTGCAGAGGGGGTGACCCCGCCCCGTGCCTCACGTCTCAGTAACTGCCACAACTAACGGACAACAACTCTGAGGTTTGAGCCAGGTATTTAAAAATATGTTTAAGTAGTTACTCAAGGTGAAATTCACAAAACATAAAATCAGCCACTTTACAGTGACCGATTCGGTGGCATTCACAGTGTTGTGCAGCCGTCACCTCTCCCTGGTTCCAAAACATTTTCATCACCCACAGTAGAACCCCACCCCACTGAGCGGTTTGTCCCCATCCCCCAACTCCCCCCACCCCTGGCAACCACTAACCTACTTTCTCTCCACAGATTCACATCTTCTGGACATTTCACAGAAATGAAATTGTACCACACGCAGTCTTTTGTGTGCATAATGTTTCCAAGATTCCTCCATGATGTAGCGTGTGTCCGAGTTTCATTCCTTCTTAGGGCTGACCATGATTTGCTTGTATGGTGGACCACACTCCGTGTATCCATTTGTCATTTGAGGAGCATTTGGGTTGTGTCCCTGTCAGGTCCGGCCCACAGACTGGGCAGCTTAAATGACAGACATTTGTTTCTCACAGCGTGGCGGCTGGAAGGCCAAGGTTGAGGTGCTGGCAGATTTTGTTCTTGGCGAGGGGTCTCCTCTGTCCCACAGACATCTGCCTTCTTGTGTGTCATGTGGGCAGGACGAGATCTCTCTCCTCCTCTTCTCATCAGAGCGCTCTCCCATCATGAGGGTCCTATCCTCATGGCCTAGTCCAACGCTAATCACCTCCCCCATACCCTGCCTCCAAATACTGTCACATTGGGGTTCTGGCTTCATCATATAAATTTGGGCAACACAGTTCAGTCCATAACATTTCACCCCTGTCCCCAAAGTTTATGTCCTTCTTGAATGCAAAATACTTAATTCCACCCCAACAGCCCCCAAAGCCTTTCCTCATTCGAGCATCAACTCTAACGTTTAAAGTTGAAAGTCTCATCAAACCCCATCTAAAGCAGACCTGGGGGAGACTTGAGGTACAATTTCTCCTGAGGCAAATTCCTCTCCAGCTGGGAACCTGTGAAGCCAACTTGTTCTGTGCCTCCAAAGTACAACGGTGGGTCAGGCATAGGGTACACATTTCCATTCTTAAAGGAAGAAATTGGCTGGAAGAAAGGAGTGATGGTTTCAAACAAGTGCAGACCCAGCAAGGCCAATCCCATGACATCTAAACGCCTGAGAAGAACCCTCTGTGGCTCCATGCTGGTCCCTTCCTGAGGGCCCAGTGGGGCGGCAGTCCTGCCCTGAGACTCTGCCAGGCAGGGACCCTGCACCGAAGACGCCAGGGTGTCCAGGCAGCTGCCACCTCGCCTGTTCAGACCCTGGCAATGCCCTACCCATTCGAAACCGAGGAGGGAGCCCCGGTGGTCTCTGATTCGTCTTGGGGGTCATTCTTTTTTATCTTGAAGAATAGAGCATGCTCACTGCCGAGTGACTCTATGGGCCATCCTGGAGGGTCTCAGAAGTCCGATGACTCCTTAATTTCACCCCTTCTCTGTCTCCTTCAGTTCAAAGTGGCAGTTCCCACTGGCATGATTGATCAGGTCCAGGGCTCACACCCACACCAGTCTCCTTAGAAAGTGTCGTTGGCAGCAGGCTTGGTGTCCCAGATGATATGAAGAGGCTGAGAATTCTCCAAGTCTTTAATTAAGTTCTGGTTCTTTATTTCTCAATAATCCCTTCCTCAATTCACTTCTCTCTTCTTGCATTTTACTATATGCAGCCACTCACTCCTTCCATACTTTACTTAGAACTCTCCTCACCTCAATATCCAATGTCATTGCTGCAAGGTCTGCTTTCCACAAAACACTAGAAGATGAACACAATTCAGCCAAGTTCTTCACCACCTTACAACAAAGATGGCCTTTTCTGCATCAGCAGTAACGTCTTCCTCACTTCAGTCTACAGCAGCAGTTCTCAACCTGTGGGTCGCGACCCCTTTGGGGGTCGAACGACCCTTTCACAGGAGTCGCCTAAGACCATCGGAAAACAAAAAGATATTTACATTACGATTCATAACAGTAGCAAAATTACAGTTATAGAGTAGCAACGAAAATAATTTTATGGTTGGGGGTCACCACAACATGAGGAACTGTATTAAGGGGTCACGGCATTAGGAAGGTTGAGAACTGCTGGTCTACAGCCTCATCAGAATGGCCTTTACAATCCCCACCACCTTCTGTTTGTGACTCTGTAAGTATCCTGTAAGAAGACAGGAGCTTTCTCTACCTCTCTCCTCTCTTCTGCCCGAGCTCTCACCAGAAATCCTTGAACAACTCTTCACAGCATCTCGACTTTTCTAGCACGCACCTCAAAACTCTCCCATCCTTGGCCCATTACCCAGATCCAAAGCCCCTTCCGCTGGGTATTTGTTACATGAATACCAATTTCTGTATTAGTCAGCGTTCCCCAGAGAAACAATAGGCTATATACATATGAGGTTAATTATTGCATGAAGAGGGTTATGTAAGGAATTGGCTTATGTGATTATGGAGGCAGAGAAGTCTCAAGAGCTGTGCCTGCAAACTGGAGACGCAGGAGACCGACGGTGCAAGTGCCAGTCGAGGGCAGAAGACTCTTGTCCCAGCTGAAGCACTTGGGCAGAGAGCCAATTGCCCCACCTTTTGTTCTAGGCTGGCCCTCGGTGGATTGGGGGCCCCACCCACACTGGGCGGCCCCCTGCTTGCCTCAGTCCAGCAATTCAAACGCTAGTCTAGTCGCTTTCAGAAACACCTTCACAGGCGCACCCAGAACAATGTTTGGCCAGATGCCTGGGCCCCCTGTGGCACTGTCAAGTTGACGCATAAAACTGACCACCACAGGCTGTTACCACCTTTTGGCTGCTGTGAATAATGGTGTCCTGAACATCTGTGTACACGCCTTTGATTGTGCCTCTGCTTTCCCTGCTGTGGGGCGACACCTACAAGTGGAGCTGCTGGGTCATGCGGTAATTCTATGTTCTGCATTTAACTTTTCCGGGAACCACCACACGGTTCTGCACAGCAGCTGCCCCGTTTTACATTCCCACCAGCAACGCACAAAAGTTCCATCTTCTCCACATGCTCACCGATGCTTGTTATTTTTCCCTTAAAAAAAAACTATGGCCATTCTAGTGGGAGTGAATACCTAGCTCTTTTTGATGCCAAATCTTGCTGGTTTTATGTGACTCAAGTCTCAGTTTAAAATTGCAGAGGGCCATCGCTAACTCTGATTGTCATGGGAAAAGTTAGGATGAAGACCATTGTATTATAGTTACAGTTCAACTTCAAAGAACCCCTGACCTATAAAAGTCTTTCCTTCTAAAAAACTTCCAACTGAACTAATAATGTCAAATCTCCCGCTACCCCAACTCCCGCCCAAAACAAAACTATACAACTTCGATGACTACGGCGTGGTCGTGCACCCCACAGGTCCCTCCGAGGCCACATGCACGTCTTAGAACCAACCACCCCGCGTGGCTGTAAAGATGCTTCTGCCTTTTCATGGGTCACAGAGGGAGTGTCCATCCCATGGCTGTGTTCTTTCTTGGGGTGGGTCAGTTGTTTCTTTGCCTTCACTCCACTTTTTTCTGTTTCTTTATTTGCTTTTTCCCATCTTTGACTTGAGCGGCAGTCCACGCTCGTAAAGCACCCTTACGTTCCTTGTAGGTTGCTGCAGGGGCGGGCCTGGCCAAAGGTGTGCCGTAGGTGGGAGCAGACGCACATGCAGACGCACTTGGCTCACGGTGCAGGCTCTCTGAGGGGACTGCCTGGCGTTTACACTGACCTCAGGACCCAGTACTGGACTGTGGCCCTTGAGGCCAGAGGGCAATGGTCACTCACTAAACAGAACCCCGTGTAGCTACAGGAGTGAGTACAGCAACCCGCGACGACTGTGTGGGGACTCGGTGATGGGCAGACCTCAGGGCACTTGGCTCCTGAGAGCAGAATCATTGCTCAGCAAAGAGCAACAGTCAACCTGCATTTATTGAGCACCACTGTGTGCCTGGCACCGAGGTGAACCTATAGGCTCTATCTGCTTGGCGACAGTCGTGCGGAGAATGGCCTTTGAATCCATAGTCACTAAACTAGTTGAGTCAAATGACAGTTGTGATGGGTGCTCTGAGGGTGTTTAAGAGGCTGTGGGGTGTCGGTGAAAGCTTCCCTCAGGAGTGACAATTCAAATGGACCCGAGGACGAGGGGGCATCGGGAGGGTGACAGGGAGGCAGGGAGGCCAGCACGTGTGGTGAGCCCAAGGGGTGCTCAGCCAGACCACACGGGGTCTGTGGACCCCTGCGGGATGGTGGGCCCTGTCCCACTGGTGACTAATGACAGTACATGTTGTGATGCCCACTCGCTGCAGGCCTGTCCGAGCAGGTTTACTCCTGACACCTTCTCGGCAAGACAGGAGGGTACAGAAGTCATCACCCTGTCCTCAGGGGAGGACTTGAGACCCGGGAAGGCTTGAACTGGTCTGAGAAGCAGCAGAACCCAGCGTGGGGCCCAGTGGCCAGGCCCTGAGCCCCAGCACTGCCTCTCAGGATGCTGGGCTAAGGTCAGAGGGGCTGGCAGTGCCTCCGTTTGCTGCAGCAGCAATGGGGGAAAGGACCCGGGACCAGCTGAGAGGCGTGGCAGCTGTCCCCTGAGGAGGGGCAAGGTCCCGTCCGGCTCAGAGCCCCCGGAGATGCAGCACACACCTGAGGGCTTCCCGAGCCAGCTAAGGACGGGGTGCCTGTCCCCGCAAGCACAGTGCTGAGAACTCTCTCTGGGGTGCATGGGAACCAAACGACATTAGGGCTCCCGGGAGCTCTGGTCTGCGAGAACTTCAGAGTCTCTTAGTAAAAGGAAAAAGGAAAACGTGTGATGGGATGGACATCCCTCCCCGGCCACTCGTTTGGTGAGCCTGGGTTTGTGCCCGTGGTTTGATTTCCTCCAGGGGGGCACACACCAGTTTTGGTCCTTGCTGGTTTCGGCAGTGACGGACTCCAGACACACAGGTCAGACATCCGTGTTTGAATCCGACAGCACAACCTGCAAACGTGGGCACCCCGCCTGGAGCGCCTGGGCCAGGAGATGTGGACTTAGCCAGCTCAGAGGGTCAGTGGGAGACGGGAAGGGGGTTCGCCTCCCCTGAGTTATACGAGTAATCTTTCCAGAACACAGTGTCCCCAGCAGCTCGCTCTCTGCCCTGGGGCAGCTGTCGGAGCTTCTCTGAGGCCCTGGGGCCACTGCAGAGTGGGGTCTGGACCCCTTGGGCCCTCAGGTCAGCAGCGGCCTGGCTCCATCCTGCTCCTGTTCTCTCCTCAGCCCCTCCTGCCCCACTGTCCAGGAGACAGCTGACGTGGGTCCTTCTCGCCACCGGGAGCCTGGTTGGAACCCGCCGCCAGTGGCAGCTTGCTGTCACAGTTTCTTTATCGCGCCCGTGTGTGAGCCCGTGCTCACCTTCTGGGAAAGGAGAAGGCTGTCCCGAGTGAGAAGCCAAAGCTGCTTCTCCATCTCCCAGGTCCCTGGTGAACGTGCGAGTCCTGCACAAGAAGCCCCAGCCCTGTTCTCCGGGAACCGCCGCCCTGCCACACGCCCCACCCGGGTTGCCAGATGCCCACGCAGCGCACAGCACCACCCCGCCCCCGCCCCCCACGGCGCTGCAGACGCGGCTGCCACTTTCACCAGCACTGCCTCATGCACAGAGCGCTTTTCTTTTTGCAAAACACACACTCACATTTGGTGAAACACTTGTGTTCTGATAAAAACAGTGGTAAAAATTCCCATCAATAAGTATTTTTGAATTTAACACATGCTATTCAGTGAGATTTTTAAAAAGCTTTATTGAGATATAACGTACATGCCATAAAATTCACCCATTTAAAATGCACAGTTCAGTGCTTTTCAGTACAAATGGTGTGCAGCCATCACAATCTAGTTTTAGAACATTGTATCACCCCTGGAAAGAGTCCTGCAGTCAGCAGTCCCCTCCCACACCCTCCTCCCCGCCCCTGGCAATCACTAACCTACTTTGTGTCCATACACAGTCACCCCTCCGGACACTCCACATCGACGGGACACTACGCTATTTGGCTCTTTGTGCCCCGTGACTTCCACTTGATGCTTCTGAGGCACGTCCACGTCATCGCAGGTAGCAGCGCGTCCCTGTTTTCATTGCACAGTAACATTGCGCTGCCTGTATGTCCACTGTGCTGTTTCTACCCATCCCCAGTTGGCGGCGTGAAGAACAAATTGTTCCTATTTGATGAGCACAGAGGGCAGCCTTTACTCAGGACGTGGCTGTAGGTGCAGACGCCACCGCAGTGGGGCTGCCACGGGCACAGACACGGCCCAGCTCTGAACACAAGGAAACGTGGGTGGGTCACCAGGGAGCAGGGTGGGCTCAGTGGGCGGAAATCGCTAAGAGGAAACGTCAGGGCTGAGCGGGTTCTGGCTAAACCAGCCAGATGGGGCTCTTGCTGTGGGCAGGTCGGCGTGGTCAGACGTGACCAGGACGATGAGGAACCTGACTGTATCCTGAGGGAGATCAGACATGGGAGGTCTGGCTAAACCGACGTAGCAGGATTCTTGTTAAAACTGAACACTGTGAGATGAACCTGGAAGCCCGAAAGGCAAGGCCTGGACGCAAAGAGCTCAGGGCAGCGTGAGTGGGTTTGTGGGAGAATCTGTGGCTGGGCAGCTGGGTGGTTTCCGCTTTGTGGCTGTTGCCAATAGTGCTGCTGTGAACCTCCTTGTACAAGTTTTGTTGCGGACGTATGTTTCCACGTCTCTTGGGCCCCTACCTAGGAGTGGGATGGCTGGGTCGCACGGCTGCTCTGTCCCTGTCATGGAGGCACGGCTTAGCTGTTCTCCAAGTGGCCGCACCATCTCCACGCCCATCAGTGGTGGGTTAGGGTCCCAGTTTCCCCACATCCCGGCCAACACTTGTCGTGGCCCCTCTTTGATTGATTACAGCTGTTCTCATGCTCGTGAACTGGTACCCCACTGTGGGTTTCGTTTCGTTTCCCTAATGACTAGTGATGCCGAGCGTCTTTTCATGGACTTGCTGTCCATTTTATGCCTTCTTTGGAGAAATAACTATTTAAACCCTTTGCCAATTTTGTAATTACGGTTTTGTCTTTTTATTAGTGAATTATAAGTGTTCTTGATATATTCTAGATAAAGTCCCTTATCAGGTACATGATTTGCAAATATTTTCTCCCATTCTGTAGGTTGTCTTTTCACTTTCTTGACAGTATCCTTCAAAATGAAAAAGTGTTTAATTTTAATGAAGTACAATTTATGTACTTTTTTCTTTTTCTGCTCATTCTTTTGGTGTCATATTTAATAACTCATTTCTTCATCTAAGACCATGAATATTTATTCCTATGTTTTCTTCTAAGGGTTTGATAGTTTTAGCTCTTACAATAAGCTGTTGACTTTTTTGAGTTAATTTTTATATATGATGTGAGCTAGGGGCCTGGCTCATTCTTTTGCGTGTGGATATTAGGTTTTCCTAGCACCATTTGTTAAAAAGATTGCCCTTTTCCCCATTAAATTATCTTGGTGCCTTTGTCAAAAATCAATTGACTATAAATGTATGAGTTTATATCTGGACTCTGTATTCTATTCCATCAATCTGTATGTCTACCCTTATGTTTTATGCTTGTACTGAGTACAGGTACGCTGAACTATAGGTCCGTGGCCAGTGGATATCTGGAAATATAAGCCCTTCAACTTGTTTTTCCCTTTTCGAGGTTGTTCTGGTTGCTCTCAGCCTGTAATTCCTCGGTATGTCTAGGTCTAGATGTGCCTCGTTACAGACTCAGCAATCTCTATCCTTTTTCTCTTTTTGTTCTTATCTTGTTTCTGAGGATAGTTCTCACGGAGCTTGTATTTCCTACACAAAGCGCAATGGCGGATCGCTCTTTCCCGCGGTGGCCCGTAGCACACGGCACATTAGTGTTGGCTGGTCGGGCCCTCACATACACCCTGCTCCCCCACCTCACAGAGCTTTGGACATCAGGTGACTCCAGGTATGCTGAGTTGGCCTGGATAATAAAGCTTCAGACCCTTTTACCCATCAGGCATCCAAGGATATCTCTGAATACCCGATTATTCGTCCTTCCCATGTTGCTGCCTGAGGCCTGGAACGGCCACACAAACATCAGGAGACGATGACTAGAACACAGACAAAACTACACAGACTTAGAGTTGAGAGCACTTGGTCCTTCGTAGCAAACACCCCAGTGTGATATCCTCTAAACCCCGTGGCAGACACTCAATAGAAGCTGTATTTCTAGACCGCGGGCAGAGGGGTGACTAACACTGTTTTATGAGCCAGTGAATGTGTTGTGGCCATTTTGGGTAAGCAGTAGGATTGGCATTCACTTGTTACACTCTCCCCAACCGCTCCAGTCACCTAATGTTGTGCAATCACCTCAACACTTGGTGGGTTAACACAGTAACATGGATTCTGCTTGCTAATCTGCAATTTAGACAGAGTCCAGTGGGGGCAGTGTATCTCTGCTCCACTTGGCCTTGGCTGGAGCGGCTCAAAGACTGGAGCTGAAGTCATCTGCAGGCCCCTCAGGCGTTTCTCTCTTTGTGTGAGTTTTCCATGTGGTCTCGCAGACACATAAGCCCTGGGCTTCGCACATGTCAGCCCAGCACGCTCAGGCGGTGTGCCCCAAGAGAGCTTGCTGAGAGAAAGCCACATCCTCTCAGAAGTCGCACCAGGTCGATTCCACCATGTTATATTAATTGGGAGCAAGCGCCCATCTGTGTTCAAGAGGAGGAAGCCAGAACTCGCCTTTTGATGGGAGAGGCATCCAGACGTGTGAACATGTTGTGGAATCACTCCCCAGCTGGACGTACGTCCCAGGCTAACCCAGTTTAATGGCTACAGCACACCATTGATGTAAATACGGTTGCTTTACTTTGTCATTTTATGTTGGGATAGGACAGCCAGAATACAAAAGGGGTGATTAGCACCAGAATTGTGCAGACCAGGAGGGAACTTGGCTGATAGGATGAGGCTGATGATAAAGTGCCCCAAGTTCATTCCAGATGGGAAGGAGGGGAGGCAGAGACGGTGCCGCCGAGCTCACCTGGCCGAGGGCTCTGCGGGAAGAAACACGGGGAGGGAGGCTCTTCAGCAGCAGCGCACGCGTGTTGCCCAATATTGAAATGTTTTCATACCAGGTGATAATGAGAGACACATCATTACCCAATGGTGCCACCTGGCAGCAGCGGCAGAGATGGGTGACAAGGCTTGTGTGCAGAATGGCCAGACTCAGGTGATAATAATAAGGACAGTGTTGGTAGCATGATGAGTGAGCGGCACACACTTCAGCTGCAAGACACTGGTGGTGCCTCGTCCTCCTGACTGTCCTGTCACCAGGAGCTGGGGAAAGCATTTACTGCAGTCGTTAATGCAAAACCAGCTTTCCCCGTCTTCGCTTTGATACTTTCTTTTATGTATATTTCTTTTTTTCTTTTTTTAAAGATTTTTTTTTTAATTGGGGAATTGGGGGATGGGAACAGCGCTGGGGAATTGGGGGAAGGGGAACAGACAAGTTGCTGTCCTTTTGTTCTTCAGTCTAGTTGTGGAGGACGTTGCTTCACTGGCCCAAGCTGGCACCATCATTGCGCTCTTCCTGGTGAGGCAGATCAGTCGCCGGCTTCTGGACGGCCGCTCACTGCGGCTGCTGGCCGCTCACGCTGGCTGCTGGCTACACACGGTAGCCCATGGCAACCCACTGCCACAGGGGCTGCAGCCTATGCTGTTGCCGGCGACTCACAGCAGCCCAGCTCCAGGTTGAGCTGTTGTTCAGCATCTTAGCTGTGGAGGGCAGTGTCACTGGCCCTCATATGTGGGATCCGAACCGGGGCCCTCTGGCATCCCAAGCCAGCTCTTAACCACCGCGCCACTCGGCCGGCCCCTACGTACATTTCTTTTTTGTCCACTGTTTGCTTGTCAGCCATGCGTCTTTGTTTTACTTTTTAGTGGTGGCTCTAAGGTTTGTGACGTGCATCCTCGGCGTGTCCCATCCTACTTTCCAGTCGTAACAGAACGCTCCATGTCAGGGCTGAGAACTTATAGGACCAGACTTCTTTCCTGTGTCCTGGCCTCAGAGCTCTTGTTGTCATACATTTCATCTCTGAATTCTGTAACTCCCACAATACACTGTTATCATCATTGCTTTAAACAGTCCGTTACCCTCTAACTCTTATTTTTAACTTTTTTTTTTATTATTGACACTATTAGATAGAACTGCCACAACCATATTAACGCCAGCCTCTCCTTGCCCACATGTCTCCTATTCCTGGCATTTGTACAGATCCAGGTTTTTAACTGGCATCATCCTCCTTTTGACTAAAGAATTTCCTTGAATGTTCCAGCATTCCAGGGGACAGGTCTGCTGAGTTCTCTCAGCTTTTGTATGTCTAAAAAAAAAAAATTTTAATTTTACTTTCTTTACTAGAAGGTAGTTTTCCTGGATTAAAAAAATCTAGTTTAACAGTCTTCCTCACCCCACTCTTGTTCTTAAAAGTGTTTCCTCATTGTTTTCTAGCACCCGTAGGCTTTAGGGTGCGTCTGTTGTTATTCTTATCCTTGTGTTTCGGTACATATTGTGTCTTCTCAATCTAGATGCTTGTAGATTATTATTTTATCACTGGTTTTCAGCAGTTGGATTATGACATGCTTTGCTCTGCTTTTAATTTTGTCTACTTTGGGTTTATTGAATGACTTGAATCTGTAAGTTTTTGTTTGCATCATATTTGGAAAATTTACAGCCATTATTTTTTTAAAATCCTCTCCCTCCCTCTCTCTCTCTCTCTCTCTCTCTCTCTCTCTCTCTCTCTCTCTCTCCACACACACACACACACACTTCCTGTTGGTTCTTCTGGAGAACCCTAACTAATAGGAGGTGGAAAGAAACACTTTTCGTCATATATATCCCCCTGTACTTTTAAAATTCCTTAAAGGTTAAATTAATATTGAATTAATCTTACTTTTTAAAGTTCATTAAATTTTAATTTAAATTGTAAATTAAATTGTTGTACCCTGAAACTAATATAATTAGTTATATATGTCAATTAAAAATGTAAATTAAATTATTTCTTAATTTCTATTTTCAAGTTGAAAAGAGCTTTAAAATTACACAGATAGCTCTCATTTTCGGTAGCAACATAGTCCACTTGCACTGGAGTCTATGGCCCTATGCTGGTTTGCTCACGACACGTCTTTTGAGAAGGGTGGGGAGTGGAGTGCTTCCCCGGTTGAGGCAATTGAGTAAACACCAGACTGCAACAGTTCGATCACCAGAAGCAAAGCACCTGGGCCCCCAGCTAATTTCTTCTCCCAGTTTAACCTGCTAATGCTGTGAATTTCCACGAGAGGCACACGATATGTAGCATTTCCCAGTCTCACCTGACACCTTTTTCTTAGGACACCCAGGACATCTCCAAGGGCAGGAGAGTGCCATGTGACACAGCCTGTGAACCAAAAAGCTCTGGAGGCACTTTCGAGAGACGGCAGTTGTGAAATCGCAACGACGCTCCCCGAGGGCCACTCAGGACCGCTTTTGTTTGAGAGCGTTTGTCTCCTCAACGTGGAAACGTCCACACCTACACACCCCAAGTTGTCCCTTCATCCTGAGTTAGCACGAGAGAGCAAAGTGCCGGGTTCCTTGGTGAGGTTTAGGAGTTCGTTTCCAGAACTGCTCATTTAAAAAACACATTCTTTTAGAAACGGAGGCATTGTCTT
Organism: Hipposideros armiger; assembly: GCF_001890085.2. Lineage (NCBI taxonomy): Eukaryota > Metazoa > Chordata > Mammalia > Chiroptera > Hipposideridae > Hipposideros > Hipposideros armiger. The sequence continues at coordinate 1,738,173 of NW_017731649.1, read as the reverse complement.
CCCCTCTGTCTTGTCCCACATCTGTTGGGCGGAGCAAAGAAGCAAGTGGGTGTAACGGTGTCTTCACAGAATGTGAGGTGAGCGTGTGGTAGGAGCGCCTGTGGGCGGACACGGCTGTCGTGATGGGGCAGCCGCCAACCGCACGGCGCCTTGTCTTCTGAAAGAAGAAAACCTGTGTAACCAATACTTGTTTCACCACAGCTGCTAGGAAGTCCATCAGCGTCTCTCACCTCCTGGCATCGCCTCTTCCCTGGGTTCCTTTGAAGGTCTCCATTGCTTCCTATGGTCTTGATTCACTGCTCTGAAAGATGAAAACTTTTCGTGGAAATTTGGGTCGTGCATCCTTTACGTGCTATTATTTGCGTCTTGCCCAACTCACCTCCCTCCGCCTGGCCCTCCCCACAACGGGCCAGTCACTACTTGTCCCCCATAGGCCGTAGTGTCCCTCCCTGAGCCGGCTGCGACCCAAGGCTGTGCTGGGGAGACCTCGGGGCTGTAAATCTGCGTGGCCTCTGCTCTGCTTCCTCCAGGGGCCCAGGGCGCTGACTTTACAGCCCCTTCTTGTCATCACAGGCTGTGATTTGCAGACTCCCTTCTTTCTTCTCTGGATGACGCACTGGCCGTGGAGGAGCGGCCTGCAGGGTCAAGCCCGCCGGCCTCCGCCTACTTCCTGCTTCCTCTGCGCCCAGCCCGCCTCGCTGGCTTTCTTTTGCTCTTCCTTTGGAAAAACAAATCAGGTAGATGGGTCTGCAAAAGTCATCTCCAGCTGGTGTCCTGGAGGAGAGGGCCCCACAAAGACATTTTGCTCCCTGAGGATGGGCCACGTGACAGCTGCCCCTGAGCGAGTTATGGTGGGCGGACCTCCAAGGAGTAGTCACAGGACCCCACGTGGCGGGGGGGGGGGGCAGCCAGGCCAGCCCAAGCTCTGACCCCAACCTTCTGCGTGCCCTGCCGTCAGGACCCGTGGAGGAGAGGCAGCCGCCTGCACGTGGCTTCATGCGATCGCCAAATGCAACCTGGAGGCCGGACCACAGCCACTCGCCTGCTCTGTACCCTGGTGTCAGGGTCCGTTGCATCCCCCAAACTCAAATGTCGAAGTCCTAACCCCTGGTACCTCAGCATGTGGCCTTGTTTAGAAATAGGGCCTTGCAGATGTCATTAGCCAAGAGGAGGTCACAGTGGAGTCAGTGGGCCCACATCTGTCATTATTGTGAGCACAGACATGCAGGGAGGTAACTGTAGACATTGGCGTCCTGCTGAAGCAGCCAAGGACCTTCCAGAAGCTGGAGGGAGGCTGCAGCCCCCTCCCGGGGTCTCCAGAGGGAGGCGGCCCTGCCCCCGCTGTGACCTCGGACCCCAGCCTCAGCCCTGAGAAACAAACTTCCGTTACTTACGCCTCGTCTGTGGTGCTTTGTTCCAGCAGCCGGAGAAAATGGCCACACTTGCCAGGGACCTTCATTTCTCTGGGCAGAAGTCTCCTCTTGTGCAGTGGGGAGGCCTCATCGCTGTGGGGAGTCACTGGCCAGAGAACGAAATGGAGCACAGCGCGCTGACGCGGTGTGCGTGCTCTGGCCAGTGTGAGGGCCGTGTGTGACGTGTGCACGCACAGGGCAGAGCAACCCTCACACACTCACACCGTCACGCCGTCAGGAGCCATCCACGCACGCGTGAAGTGGCTGAGGCACAGCTCCTCACAGGAGACACGGCAGCCGAGGGGCGCGCGCCAGCCTGAACGCTGCTGGCAGCTCCGTGTGCTTCTCTCGTGCGGGGAAGACAACGGGAGTTCGTAGTTACTGACAGTACCTGAGGCAGAGCACATACGGGGCCCTCTGTGAGGTTAATGTGTTAATGATGGATGAGGCGCTGTGAAGATGACATCGCTAAAGACAACATCGTCCGCGATGCAAGGAAGGAGGGCTGGGGTCCCGAGGGACAAGCCTGCCTCCCATGTTCACTGGGAGGACTGTGACTTTCCTTGGCCACAGAAGGACGGGCCACTTTTACACACTGAAAGTGGGAGTGTGGAAATCATGTCCTACGGACACTGGTCCTGAAATCCGGTTGTCTGTAGAAAGTCCTGTGGCAGGTCTCCCTGGCGGGGAGGGGAACGGGGGGAGGGTGCCTCCCCTCCCTGTCCCCATTTTTATTTAAGGCAGAACAGCTGCCTTACTGAGGCCGAGCAGATGTGGACAAGGGTTGCAGCTGGAGTCAGACAATGGCCGCCAGCCTTTTACGTGGTGACAACTGTGGATGTCCCCTAAGCTAGTAAGAATAGTGGTGCCACTTACACCAACAGGATTCTGAAGTGCAGGCTTAGGGCCACCCACAGGGCTTCACGTTTCCAACACGACAGTACATTTTCCAACTTAATCTGGATGTATTTTGGCTCCAGGGAGAAGCAGCCTCTTGGATATAAGAGGAAACAAAGGAGCGAGCGGAGCAGAGACATGCTCCCTGGGTCTGCTCTCCTGGGACACGGCGGTGAAGGCCTCTGGCTGGGGCTGGGACACGTGCTGGAGCACATGCAGCGCCTCTGAGAACTAAGTGGGGACAGGCGGAGGCCCAAAGCCGGGCCACAAGACCCCCGTTCCGCGGTGGCCCACGGCAGCCTGGACCTCTGACGCCTGTGGTGTCCCTGCTGGCAGCCCTGCTGGGACAGAGCTGGGCTCTTCCTCCCTGGGGGCCCCTCACAGCAAAGACGCTGGGTGGGCGTTTCCCGAAAGAAAATGAGGGAATCTACACACAGAAGATCAAAGCCCCATCTCAGGAACACGCTCGTCATTAGGCTGAGGGAGCTGTTGGAAGGTGGGGCAGGCCGGCGCCGCAGAGCAGGGGCCCCAGGACCCCCAGGCCACACTTAAGACTTGGGTGGGCAGCGGGCTGGGAGGAGGAAGGGGCTTCCTTGAAAAGGCCTTCATTCCAGAGAAGATCCCAGCAACACCGAGAAGGGAGGTAGGCACCTGGACAGAGCCACAGGGCCCGGGTCCGGGCACGGGCGGCTGGGCAGCCCCGGCTCAGACGGCACTGTCTCTAAGGCCAGCGCGTTCCATGGCTTTAGAAGAGGGACTGCGGTTACTCAAGCCTTGCGGGGCCCACGCTGGTAAGGGCCACGTGCTCTCCCTCACGCCGTCAGGGTGACCGCCTGGCCAGCTTCAACATGGCGAGGCCCATGGCTCAGAGAAGGCAGCCCCGCTGCCTGTGAGTGAGGGACAGAGACTGGCGCCCGGAGCTCACCTCTATTACCTGCTCCTCGCACCATTTTGAACTTTGAGCAGCAGACACGCTGAGTGGGTGAACCTGCCTTGGCAGGGCGCTGGGCCACTGCCACTTGATCCTAGAGACACTGTGCAACTACGCTGGCCAGGGTGATGCTGTGCCTGCCAGGAAGTTTGCTGAGAACACGGGAAAGTCGATAACTGAATAAAATACATGTGGCTGCAGCTCCCCACGTCACCCGCCTGCATAACTGCCCTCTGTGTCACCCCACGTTCTTGCGGGGTGCAGACACACCAGTGACAGCACTGATGCGGCATCGGTGGACACTGGAGGTCCTGCTGTGTGCGACACCAGAACCTTCTCAGACCGAGCTATGTGGAATTTGGAAGGTTTCTATTCCCTACGTGACTCACTGATTCTAGAGCTTGACTGCCTGGAGGAGGCTCAGGGGGACCTGTGCTCAGGCTGCAGCTCGGCCGCTGCCCCTCCCCACTCCCTGCGGGCCGCTGCTCTTCACACAGCTTGTCCTTCCTCCTGGAATCTCCCTTCCTGGCATGGCACGCTCTCCTCCCCTCGAAAGTTGGTGGGCTGGGCTGGCGACCGGTAAAGCCACCGGCCCCACACCATAAAGGCGTGCTGGGAGACGCCCGGAGAGGGGGCCTGGCCCGCTGCCCGCGGCCCTCCCAGCAGGAAGACAGGATGGTGCAAACTGCAGGCCAGTGGCTGGGCTTCCTGGCACATGGCCGCTCACCTGCTCACGCACCTTTGCTCGCCCGCCATGTGGGCGCTCAGGCTGCCCGCTTGCCGCCGCTTCTTCCATTGCCCGGCAGGAGCCGGCCTGGTTGTCAGGGCGCTCCTCAGGACAATAGCCTCTGACGTCCAGGTTCTCCCACACTCGGCCCTGACCCTCCCAGGACTTGGGGAACTAAGCCCGCCCAGTGGGGCCCCACGGCTCCAACCCTGGCCATCAGCCCGAGGCCCCCTGCCCGCTGTGGGCCTTCCAGAGTGCCCTGGCGTCTCCGAGCCTCCGTTTTCCCACCTCACAGGCCTGTGACGCTCCGAGCCTCGGGCTGGACCTGAGGACAACGTGGCCGCTCTTCCCGGTCCCGTCAGCTGTGCAGCCCGGGACCCACATCGCTGTGCAGATGAAGACACACCAAGTCCTGGATGGCCGTGACCCTCGGGCTCAGGGCTGCAGGTGGGAAGTTCTTGTCATCATGCTCCACAGAATGTGGGCAGCAGCCCTTCCCGGACGCTCTCACCTCAGTGAGCCGGGGAGTGGGGTCATTAGAGGGAGACCAGGAGGCTCAGGGCACAGGGACGATGGCGGGGGGGACCCCTCAGCTGGCTCCTGGATAACAGACAACTTCCCACTGAGTGCAGTGCGGAAGGGAGCCGTGTGGCACGGATGCCGCCTCAGTTTCCCCATCTGCATAATGTGGAGCACAAATAAGACAGGCTAGGTGCAGGGCCTCAGGCAGGGTGACCGCCCACCCTGACAGTGACAGGGGACACTGTCAGGAGGCCGTCTGACAGCTCCTCTTCCCATGTCACAAAGCCTGTGGTTGTGACACAGGTTGTGACAGGGAGAATCAGAGCCTGGAGCAGAGGAACACGCTGAAGTTATAAGAACGGGCCTGTGGGAGCTGAGGCGTGTTCTCAAGGGGAACCTGTCGGGTACTGTGGGATGTTTAACAAACAAGGACAAACCTTCAAGGCGGGGCTGGGGCAAGGCCAGGCCGGGCCATCAGGGGGCTGGCCTTTTTGGAGGAGGGGACACTGTGGCCTTTGGAAGAGGCTGTGCTGCAGACGCTGCGTCCCCCATGAGGCAGCCCCTTCCTCCTTCCAAAGCCCGGAGCCCCGACCTACCTACCCACCCTGCAGGAGGCAGGGCCGGCTCCACAGGGGTCCTTCTGGGAAGGGGGCCCAGTCAGAGCCACTTCCTGCAAATAAGGACTCATGTGAGGAAAACGCCCATCTGAGCCTGAGACTAAGGGAGGACACGCTGGGGGTGACAGAGCAGATCCTGGGATGACAGCCAGGGACATCAGCCCCAGGGCCCCGGCCTCTGAGCCCGGTAGGACCAGGCCTGTGCCAGGAGGACACTCGGCGCTCCCATGCCCAAGCCCGGCTTCCCAACCTCTTCTCTGTTCCACTCTTAAAGCACCAATGCGGACAGGTAACGCCTCGTTTATCTCTTCCCGGCTGTTTGCAGCCACTCGAAGTGCTGGTGATGGAGGAAACCCAGCGTCGAGGTTCAGGAGGCTGCATTTAATTTCATTTCCTGTCTGGTGGATTTCAGGCCCACAGCCCACTCTCTGCGCTGTCCTCACGTCCTTACTTAGCCCAGCTCCTGGTGAGGTCAGTCCATGCTATTTCCACGTGCACATCCCCACATTCCCACATGGACTCCCAGGGAGCCCTGTCACCCTCCTGAGTGACACCTGCACACTGGAGCTGGCCAGGGCACTCGGTTTGGCAGGGTTTGCAGTTCCCTGCTCAAGCGTTCCCTCTCCTTATCTCTTCTGTCTCCATGTGGCTGTCACATGCGCCCAGGCCCAAGGGCTGCTTCTACACCCAAGGACGGGCGAGGGACAGGATCAGCAGGTGACAGCCACAGGCCCGGGCCGGGGGTGGTCTGTGCTTGAGTGGGTGCTGGCGGCGTCCCAGCCTGAGGAGCAGGCTGTGTTCTCCTTAGAGCGGAAGGCGGGGCGCAGTCTGCTCAGTGCATGGAAGGCAGGGTCAAGTCCGGGGCACAGGTCTGCGTGCGCTTCTGGCTCGGGTCAGACATCTGTCACACGTTCGGCCGGCTCCTCCCGATTGGTTGGATCGGTATTTGTGCAGAAAGCAGGTGCGATTCAGAGTAGGTGGGGTCAGCAGGGCCGCTCGGCCCCTCCCTCCGCTTGGGCTGTCCTGCTAGGCGTCCCGTTCAAGCACAGCTCCCTGGGGGCCGTTCCGGAAGGGTCTGGGCTCCAGGGCGTGGCTGCCTGGCTGGCTGGCCCTGTGGCTGAGCAGCCTTGTCATTGAGGAAGTCTCACATCCTGTCCTCCCTTCCTGCCCCATAAACCCCTCCACTCAGCGTCCTTTAGCAGGTTTGCTGCTGGGCAGGAGGGACTGACCCATGGAGGTGCCAGCAGAGCAGTCCTGGGGGCCCACCGCGTCCCACAGTCCTGCTCCGGCTGGGAGGCGGTGGTGGCCCCGTGAGGCCGCAGGGCCTGAAGCGGAGGCCACTGACTGTCACCAGGCCCCGTGCTCGTCTGCAGGGGGTCCAATGGCTGCTGGGCCCCTGACCTCAGCCTCACGTCTCCACCTCACCAGTGCTGACGAGGCTTCATTTTCATCAGCAAAACAACACCAAACTCAGCAGAGGAAACCCAGGACGCTGTGCCACCTTGCCGACAGCTGGACCCGACCACGGCTGCCGCTGAGGGCTGTCCCTCCTGTCCTCCTCGTGTCTCTGATGTCGGCAGCGCTTACAGGCGCATCCAGAAAACAGCTACTCTGCAATTGTTTCTTCTGTGTGATGTGTTCTGTGCAACCTTGAGCCGCGTGGGGGTCATGTGCAGGGCAGCTACGGGAATGCTTGTGTCCGTCCCATTACATTTCAGAAACAAAGAAACACTGCCCTCCAACACTGCTCTTTGGTGTTCAGACATGTCAGAAATGTATTGTTATGGTTGTTGGGTCCTGAGGGGTTATCACTTCACACATAGTGTATCCGAATGCATTTAATAATTCATGCAGTGAGGCTGTCTTAGATGATAGCACTAAAACAGCGCCACACTCCATCAGGATTTGTGATGATGACGGCCATTTCTAAAGGCCACCGTCGGGTCACCAGAAACAACTGACTTCTCTGTAGCAAGGAAATGAGCTTCCCCTTGGAGACCTGTGGTTGCATCTGTGTCGCAGCGAGGCGTGGACTTACGAGGACACGCTGCACTCAGAAAAGGGCTTAACGTGGCTGACCAACAGCAGCGGCCGTCCAGGCACTTGCCAAGACAAACACTGTGAGGATTATCAGACGTTCTGCTCGAGGGCAAAGCCTGATTACCAGATGGGGCCAGAGGAAACGGGCCCTGCCCGGCCCTGCGCTCCCCCAGGCCCTGCTCATCGCCACCCACGGCACAGGCCCCCTCGCCCTCTTAGTCCCCTACGCCTGGAACATACTTCCTGCATCTACGGAAGCAAGGTCGCGGTTTATCAGAGCTGAGGGAACCCCTGAGAGGCAACACGTTCCGTGTGGAACTGCAGGCATCGGTTAATGTGGGCTCCAAATTCCACGCTCCCCAAGTAAGAGATACAAAGAACAGAGGGTGTGGGGGTCAGGAAGCCCCCTCACACACACACACACACACACACACACACACACGCACCTGCATGCATGCACACGGACAGACATACATGCACACACGCACTCACATGGCTGCTCTGGCTCTCTCTCCGTGTTTGTCACTCCCTGTACACAGTGCCATGTCAGGACACCCGGCTCCCCTCCAGGCTGATGAGACACCACGTCTTAGCCAGCTCGGCCCCCGTGACAAACCACAGGCCAGTGGCTTAAACAACAGATGTTTGTTTCTCATTTCTGGATGCTGAAGTCCTACGTTAGGGTGGCAGCACAGGCCAGGGCTGGTGCGAGCCCGCTTCTGGGGTGCAGATGGCCTCCGTCTGGCTGTGTGCTCACACGAGGAGAGAGAAAGAAAGCCAGCTCTCCGGAACATCTTCTTATATCCCGGATCCCATCAGGGGGCCCACCTGCATCACCGCATCTGAAATGCCATAGACAATGCCTGCGTCCCCCCCAGATGCTGTTGAAGGCCTGACCCCCACAGTGATGGAGTCAGGAGGTGACCGGGTCACGAGGGTGGAGGCCTCGCGATGGAATCAGCAGCCTTGTAGAGAAAACCCACAGAGCTCCCTGCCCCTGGCCCCACGCGAGGACACCCGGAAGACAGATGTCTGTGAACCAGGAAGTGGGTTCTCACCCGGCAGCAGACACGCAGGCACTTTGATCTTGGACTTCCAGCCTCCACATCTACGAGAGATCAATTCCTGTTGTTCATGAAAAGCCCAGTCTGTGGTATTCTACATTTTGTTACAGCAGAATGTCCTGGGGGACATGGCAGAAACCTAATTACCTCCCCAAAGCCACATCTCCAAATACCATCACAACAGGCCCCAGGGCTTCGACCTATAAATTTGGGGGTGGCCGCAGTTCAGCATGTCGCACTCGTACAGCAGAGATTTCCTTTTGAAGTCTTATCTGATTAAACCGAGGACTCTTCAGTGCCTTGTCACAGCCCGATGGAGCGTGTGGTCTGCCGACCACCACAATCACAGACGGCGTTTCCCCAAGTGGGCCGTCACCTCCCTAAGCAAAACGGAAGTTTAGGGGAGGGCAGGATCTTAATTTTTGGTCAGAATAGAAGAGAAAGCACTCGAGGAATTAAACATGGCTGCTTTAAAAGGGGTTGGTTTGTAAGTGACATCAGGTTGCTGCTCCTGAACCTGCCGGGACCTGGAGTCTATAGTGAATTTCCCTGGGCCCCCGAGTCACCACGTCCCCGAATCGTGAGCAGGTCTGGGAAGAGCGCGGTGGTAAATGAACCCGGAGGGTGACGGGGGCAAGCTCAGGTTTCCACTTCACGGTAACAGGTCGTTCCACTGCGTTGCTGCACTGCTCATTCAACACTTCTTGAGAAGTTTGGAGAAATGCCTCATGCTGGTGTCCAGATCTGTCTGAGACTATTTTGTATTCTGGGTGGGTTCCTATGCATCTCATCCACATTTTACACACGTGGTTTTCAGGATAAAGTTCCCAGAGTTGGTGACAAGCCACAGCACCGGCAAACCCCAGAAGTCCAGGGGACATACCTCTCCTTGGAGCTTCAGGTCAGCAATCTCTCCACCATAGAACCTCTGCTCCAAATAACACCACTGTTATTCAAACAAGAGTCATCATCTATGGAGCTCACGCCTGTGGGCTGCCAATGGTTGTTTTTACCTCCGACAAATACCCTGCTCTGAGCCAGCCAGGTCCGCGTGGAGCTCGGAGCCCTACAGGCAGAAGCAGGGGCCATGGTCACGAGGGGTCCCGGAGTCCCCTCCGCGTGTGGGAAGGTGGCCGGTGAGATACGCAGGGTTGTACGGAGGAGGCCCAGACCCGGGCTGTTCCGTGGGAGCCAGACACTGTCCTCATCTGGACACGTCACCCGCTCTGACAACGTGTGGTACAGAATCCTGTAGAGAAGCTGTGTCTCACAAAGAGGGGAATTGGTGAAAACTACTTTGTATTTTAACAGTATTTTATGAAGAAATGTAGCACAGTTGGATTAAAATAAAAATTTCAATATAAGCGTATGAGCTGAGAAAAAAAGTAATGGTTTTTCCTTTTTCTCCCCCCTGGGGAGGACTTCCGCATCCTCACATGGACGATGGGGCACACAGGCCTGGCTCTCGGCTGTCAGCCTCTCAGGCCAGCGTCTCGCGAGGTCACTGCGGTCCCTGGGCTTCTCAGAGAGAAGCTGAGCCCAGTCCTGGTGCAGAGAGCGTCAGCATGAGGCTGAAACAGCACACTTTTCCGTAAGTCAGAACATTTTAAAGGAAGCCTGGGGTGGCGCTGAAGAAACAGACGTCCCGCTGAAGTGGGCTTCACTGGCCAGTGAAGACAACGTGAACACCATGCGTGTCTAATAGTGAGAAGTGAGCAGCATGACAGGGACTTCTGGGTAATATTTATTGAGAACTCAGTGTATCGATCCACCCAAACAAGTGTGGGCGTCTACACCCAGCCAACAATTTTGTCAGCACAGAGTCTGGCTCAGAGGTTGCCAACCCAGTCAGGTCGAAATGAGTAGTGAGAGTTAGAGACAGGGCTAAAAAAAAGACTGGGCTTAAGTGGTCCTGAGATTATAACACTCAGGCTGCCGGATGCAGGAGGCCGAGTGGGGGAGCCAGGAAGCGGCCAGTCGTGCCCACGCAGGGCTGCCACTCCACAGGGAGTCCAGGGCCAGTCTCAGGCCTCTCACCTTTATCCTGAATTCCTGTGTGACCTGAGACTCTGACCAGACCCTCCGCATACGTAACCTTAGGTGACTTAAGAGGCCGTATATCCCTTGTGGTGTCGGTGACTCCAGGAAGGAAGATGACCAAGTAGAGACCATGTAGAGCATGGGTGACCTGATGAGCAGCCCACTGGAGGTGCAGCAACCTGCTTTGGACTGTGGCACCGGCCCTGTCCAAAGATGGGGTTCTGGAGACCCTCGTCACCAGACATTGCTTCAGCCTTGAAACCAGGTGTCACTGTCCTGATCTCAAGGTTCAGGATAGTAAGGCCACTGTCTTTATTCAAAGTTACCCAGCTGGTTAGAAGTAACCAGTTCACAGAGACAGACCTGGCCATGTATCTGAGTTTCTTCCCCGGGTCAGGTTGTGTGGAATGAGGAAGGGGCTAAAGCCAACCATCCTTGCTCTTTGGGGCAGGTCAGAAAAACGCGGGATCTTCCTGTAGCCTTACGACAGATGTCCCATGGCCGTTTCGACCATCCACCCTCACTGCTGATCACGCCAGCCTCGCTGTTGACCGTCGTCCTCATTGCTGACACTTGTCCTCACTGTAACACCCCAGCGTCTTGGGATAAACTAACAGTATCTCCTGGCATTGCTTCTGAGCCTGTCAGATCTGTTACATCACCTCATCCACGGGCACCCCTTTTTCTTCAGCCATGGTTGACATTTTCTCTCTCAAGTGCCACCCTTACAAAAACGAGCTCGCCGTCTTTCGCCCTACACTGGCTCCGATTCCTGAGCTCACTATCTTGATGAGCGGCATGTGCCACGTGTGCCCAGTCTTCAGGTGGAGACGCGGGGATCATCTTCAAGCTGTGCCTCTGCCCCGCTACTCCACGGCACAGCGGATAAGGGAGGGTGGACCAGGACCAGGAGTAGTGCTGAGCAGGCTGCGGGCTGAGGAGGGAGGCCACAGGGCTTTCCGCCCTGAAGCAAGAGGCTGGAACAAGACTACAGGGCTGTGTGAGTCCTTGTGAACCCACTGAACCTCCTGAAATGCAGGCTCATTGCCCACGAAGCAAAGCTGGAGGTTTCCCCCTGCCCCATTTTCTCCCCACTTTTGCTGCCCACCCTCTCTTTTCTAACCTCTCTTTCCAACAACATGTGATGAATAAGAACTTTAAAAAGCATTGGTTTTCCCCCTCCATATAAGCTATTTGCAGATTGGCTCATGACCGCAGTCCACTGGGCTGGTAAATTAGATATTGGCGATCGTGCATTGTGATGCTCTTTATTAACACTGGCTTACCAGGAAGGCATTTAGGAAGCAAAGAAAATGGTAAATGGAGGCAGCCTGGGATTTTCCAGTCCATGTTGCTGCTATCCGCCGTCATTAATAATTACAAGGGAGATTTGGACACATTACCATGGTTTGGGACGGGACCCAGGGGTACGAGCCTGAACCATGTGTCAGGACAGGTCTGTGGATGCCTGTGGCTGCAGCTGCCAAGCTCACCCCCAGCTACAGGCCAAGGGCGTACAGGGATGTGCTGCGGCCGCCCCTGGCCCCGCGCAGCAGGTGTGACCCTCTAGCTTTTCTTCTAGACGTCAAGCAAGAATCATGGGGACTGTGCCCCGTGGACAGAAAGACTCCTCGGTGCCTAAAGGAGGATGCAGCACCCACTTGCCTCCGCTCCCCACACACAACCTGTGCCTGTCCTCCTGTCATTTCCTGAAGATGCACCTGGGATGTCGGCGTCTTTAATCCCACCCAACATGCACAAGTGACACAAACTACGCGTCTACACACACACGTGGGCAAGGATGTGAAACGCCCCCTAGAATCCCCTGTCCTGGCATTCACACCCTTGAAGGCGGCAGTCGCCCGTGACCTGCTTCTAACCAATAGAATTCAGCAAAGGAGATTGGATGTCACTTCTGCGATTACATAATATAAAATTATAATTATTGTGAGTGTGTGCACGTGTGTGTGTGTGTGTGTGTGTGCTGATGAGTGTGATTGTGTGTGGTTGTGAGTGTGTGTGTGTGCGCGCGTGTGAGTGTGTGCATGTGTGTGTGTATATGTGTGCGGATGAGTGTGATTGTGTG
>NW_017731649.1:1714337-1725621 GCF_001890085.2 Hipposideros armiger | reverse complement strand
TGTGTGTGCGTGTGAGTGTGTGTATGTGTGTGACGACAGGAAGAGCCAGAACCAGCCTGGAGGTGTGTGTTGAGTGACCTGCTCTAGCTAGGTCAGGCTTGGTGCTGTCAGGCTGCAGGGAGAGTTTTGTGCAGATGTCAGGTAGGTAACAGAAAAAGTGATTAGTGGGAAAGAGTGGGTGTCTGGAGGGCAGTGACAGCGAGCGCTGAGTGACCTGTTGTCTCCTTACCAACGCCAGACAACAGCAGACGTAAGGTAAGGGGAGCAGGACCCAGATCTGGGGGAGCCAGGTAGGGAATTGGGTTCCCAGACAAGCATCCTGGAGTCCAGGCTGGACTCAAGCTTTCTCAAATCTCAGATCCCTGCTTGGACAAACGGGGCCCTAAGGTTCCTCCTGCTGACTGAGTCAACATGTTGGATATAAGACACGGCTGATTGAGATGCAACAGGATGAAGACCCGTCCCCTCCCTTCCACGAGGGCGCTCCCACGGGGGAGGCCTGGCCTCTACAGGACCCAGTGGTGGCTCCTGCCGGTGGGCTAGGAACGCAGACCCAGCAGCTAAGGCCACAGGTGTTGGGGTCAGAGAGAGGTGGGTTTGCAGCTCAGGTCGTCACTAAAATGGTCACATCAACCGCAAAGGGGTGGCAGACTGGTGAGTGACAGGCACAACTGCCTTCTGCAGAGCCAGGGTCAGAGTCAGCCTTCTCAGCACCTTCACTATATTCCTTTGGGGAGCGGCTCCGCTCCAGGCATTTCCTCATCCCAGAGCTGAGTGACCAGGCCGGCGGCCCCTGACTTCCCTGTGACTCGAGCTGTAAGGTTGTGGCAATAGCACTTTGGGAGAGACAGTGTCACACAAGACTGCTTGGCTTCAGTTCCACTTCTCACCTATAGCTACACAATTTTGGGATGGCCACTTGGCCTCCTGACCTTAAGTTTCCACATCTGAGATGGAAACAATAAACAAGATTTTTGCCAGAGGCGTAGAGGAGGATTAGATGAGATAGTTCACGGAATGTGTTTGTCGTAGAGCTTAATGTCAATGCTCATAACGGTTAGCCTTGGTGATGGTAATGACACAGTGACAGTGAGGGTGGGGATGGTGGTGACGGCGGTGATGGTGACGGTGGGCATGGTGACGGTGATGATGATGGTGATAATGACGGTGGGGATGGCAATATGAAGCTCTTTTAGTTGATCTTCCAAGCCAGTTCCTTTCATATGCGTTCTCTTCAGTTCTTCTGTGACGCCCGGCACACAGAGCTGGTGGCACCCTGGGACCCTCACATCTCGCGAGCGCCCCTCTAGTGCTCAGGTGTGCCTGTCGCCCCGCCCCCAGTAGAGTTGTGGTCACCGAGTCGCGTGTGTTTGTTTGCCTAAACCAGCCTATACCTGTTGTAATTATGTAAGTTAACTTTTATGGGTCAGACACCTAGGAGGAACAAATATTTTTTGAAATTAACAAATTATACAGAACACTGCTGTATGAGTGTAAAAGTGAAAATGCATTGTTTCTATGAGCACTAACGGATTTTTGGGATGACCTTTTAAAAGTGCGTGTGTAAAAAACATTGTCAAAGCAGACTTGGTGGGGACACCCCCGAGTCAGTGGGGTTCTCAGCTCGGGCTGTTCCTTGAGCGCCTGTGTCCTCGGTCCACTGTACTGAAGGCGAGGCTGGAGTCCTGGGCGAGCACGATTGCAGACGCCTGTGCTTAGAAAATGATGTGACGCTCCAATTATAACAATAAAAAAGTACCCACCATGTCATCAAAGATTTGAATCATCAGCATTTATGTTTCCGTAGAAACTGAAATATTACATGAGTGTGTAAGAATTTTTTAAAAACTGAACCTGACAGAACAACCAAAGACCCCTCGTTGTGTTGGATAAATGAGTTCGTCCGTCTGTGTTAATTGACCAGAATCAAATCCCAGCCAAAAAACGGCTGCCACAGGTGGCTGGGACATTGCAGAGGCCGCTGCTGGGACTGGGCCCAGTGACCAGCCGCCTGAGCAGGACAGCCACCGCAGGGCCACTGGCCAAGAGCGATTTCCTGGCCCTGACGCCGGCTGGGTGGACGCCCGCGTCCAGGGCGCTTCCTCTTTGCTGGGCCTCTGGAAAGCACTTTCCTTCCCTTCCCAGGCAGCACAGGAGCGGAGCAGCAGCCTGACCAGTGACCCTGGTAACAGATTCAGCAAACGAGTAAAAATTAGCCGTAAAATAAACTTCCTGGGCACCGGTTCTGAGCCGCCCACGCCTCTCCCGCCCTCCCCCGTTCCTTCCGGCACCCCGGTGTCACCATCACTGTCTGTGATGAGCCCACTCACCCAGCACAAGGTCAGGACCAGGACGGCCACCGCGTCTGCTCCTCGCCAAAGCAGCTGAGCCCAGAGCGCCTCCAGGCGGCAGGGGGAGGGCGCAGGAGGCCCTGGGGCCCCCTCACCCCCGAGTGTGATGTTGACGCAGGACCCTGAGCTCTCCGAGCCTGCCAGTGGGGCCCCATGCAGCAGCAGTGGTGAGTGCTCCCGTCACGGCCACGTCCCTCACGCGAGGACCTCTGCACCGCCGCTGGCTTTGCTGGCCGTCACGGGATGGGCTCGGAAAGCCACAAAGGCGCTCAGTCCTGAGTCCTCCTGTCACTGAAGATGCCACCTTCTCCAGCGTCCCGCGTGCCCCTCCTCCTGTACTGGGAGCTCACAGGGACAGTATGAGCAGGGCTCCATCACCGCTTGTCCTGCCCGGACGTGGTGAGTTTCGGGTGGGAACCTGGCTTTGCTCTCGGCTGTTTCCATAACCATCGGCGGCGGATGGAGGAACTGATGACTATCCCATCTTTTTTGTTTTCGTTTATTCATTGTTTTTTGAACGGTGGCGTAATTAACATGTTACATATAAGTTCAACGTTTGTATGTATTGGGAACAATTGCCACCATGAATCTCATGAACATGGACGTTCTGTCTTTAAGTTGTGACGAGTTGCCATTAAATCGTTTGGCTGGCAAATCGCAGCCAGGGCCTCCCATGCGTGGGTCTAGCGCCCCCCTCCCACGACAGCCGCATGTGGGGGTCTAGCCCTCCGAACATCCACATGTCCGTGGCAGGGAGCACTGATGGCGCCCAGGCTGACCTGGGGACACGTGGCCCATTCGAGAAGCCAGTCAGTGACCGGCAGTGTCCCTGTAATTCGGGGCCTTTCCAGGCACAACGGCCATTTGTCCCCTTTTCCCTTCGATACTGCGGGAGCGTTCCCAGGATAGGGAGTCATTCTCAGGGCTGTATATGTGACATTGCCGTCGAGTTCCGGCTGGAGGACCGTGACCCACGAAACAACAGGCTCCTGTGTGAGAGCTCTGCTCCTGACTTCGTGGTGGCCCCGCTCCCCAGGGTTGGGACAAATGTCAGCTGTGGACACCTAGCTCTCCTTGGCTTTTCCCACCCACATGCCCCCTGCTGGGACTGTCATAACGAAAAGGGTCACACCCCACGGCCCCCTTCTGCAGCGTGAGTGCAGCCCAGAGCAGGTCACAGGCACACTCAGCTCACTAAACCCTGAAGTCCACGGAAGCCCTCAAGGCTTCTGAGCGAGAGCTCCCACTGTAAGACGGCCAGAGACGCACGCTAATTGATCGGCCCACATATGCGGCACCACTTACTGGGCACCACAGTTGGCGATGGGCACAGAGGACGAGTGAGACGTGGTCCCTGCCCGGCAACAGCTTGTGAACCCAAGACCATCATGGGCTGCACCCACCCGGCTCTTGCTTCTGTGCCAAGTGCGGTTCGCAACATCGAACGCTGTCCTTTGTTGTCGGCGCCACAGACCTCAGCGCAGAAACATGCTCCCTCCAAAAATACTGGCCAGGGCGCCTGCCAAGCACCATGCAAAGGTCAGCTGGTTCAAAGACACGATACACGACAGCAAACCTTTGCGTGTGACACTGGTTTTCACAATTTGTGCCGCTTTCAGTGTCCACACGTGTGTACGGCTTCCTGCAGAGTGGGAAAGATGTGTTTGATGACAGCTGTCAAAGCTGCTAACGAGCTGAGAACAGGGTAACTGATAGGAAAAAATAGAGCATCTTCATTCAGTCCACAGTGGGTTCCTTCAAGAAGGATCTGGTTTCAGATCTGTCCCCACAGTGTGACATTCGCTCGACTTCATGTCAAAAAAGCTCCTTTCATGGATCTCATTGTACGAATGAACACGTCAGTGATTTTTACGTGTATTTTCTTGGCACTGTTCTCATCTTGTAGTTGGGGAATTCCAACAGAAAAACCAAAAATGTTTACTTTGTATTCAATGTTTAATTATCAAAGCCAAATTCACAATTAAAAAATTCCAAGTTCATTCTCTTCTTAAACCAGAAAATGCAGTTCATTTCAAAACAACACATGTTAGTTTGCTGTGTCATAAGGCCCTGCTGCTGTGGGCTGACGAGGACAGGAAACAAAGTCTTAACGTGACAAGCCTGGACCTTAAGGAGAGAAGAACACCACAGTCATTTGCCACCACCCCGGGCAAGCTGGGACAGCCCACGAGGAAACGGCCGCAGGAGAAGCGGCCGTCAGCGGCCCTGTGTTTCTGTCCCTTCTGTGCCCTTTCAAAGGCACAGTCGATGAGGCAACAGGTGTTGAGAAACACAATTCATATTTATAGAAGCACAGTGCTCGGAGAGGACTCCTGAAAATCACTGGACACGTGTCCCCTAACACACGTGGCACACATGCACCGTCACAAATTCAACAGCCCTGATGCACTAAGCACTCGACAGAAGAACACACACAAAAATAGCTCCTACTTACAGAATGTCAATCTACGTGCACACGCGCGCACGCACATGCGCGCACACCCCCGTGCTGGCCCCCCGTGGTCTCCCTCGTGCTCGCAGGCCTCACGCACCCGCACCACCTGGCGTCTGGAATCTTCCCCAGCCCTCGGCATTGTTCTGGCCAGCTCCACGGATCCCAGAGTGAGCATGCTCTTCCCTGGGATGCCAGCGTGGAGTGGGTCCCCTCTGACTAACACTCCCGACGGTGTCATCGGCAGGACGCACGGCTGTGGTCGGTCAGCTGCCCTGTCCAGGACGGAGGCTCAGCCTCTCTCTCCGAGTCCACGGGGCCCGTCTCAGTGCGTGTTTCCACTTCATGTCCAATAAATATGGGCGTGAACATCGCGACCACCGTGTGGCCACTTGCTGGCCGAGGAACAAGGAGCTGTGATCATCAAGGGTCTGACTCTGACCACAGAATCTTCCAGAATCCTCCTGGCAGCCTGGTAAGGTGGCTGCCACCTCACAGGCCCAGAGAGTTTAGTCACTTGTCACAGGAGGTCACACCCAAGTTGGTTTCCCTCGGAAGCCCAGGTTGCTTCTACCTCAACACCCAGTCTCCCGCCGGACGACTCAGCCTCATGCCCGCCTCACAGTGACTGAGGAGATAAGGGGACGCACGTGAGACATCACCTTGAAACTGCAAACCATAAACAAGCGTCAGCCGATCAGTTTTTCCCGGGAACATAGCGTTTGTCCTGTAACACCTGATGGTTTGGATCTTGTTTAAGCCCTGACTCTTACAACACCAGCCTGACTCTGGACACAGAAGGGCAACGTGAACTCTGGGAGTTTATCTGCTCTCGTGCAGAGCGGGGGACGATAAGCGCTGCCAGCCGCTGACCTGTCTGCCCTGCCCTGTCCATAAGCCAGGACAAGCCCTGCTGGCCTAGGTAAGACAGGTTTGAATGTAATCTACCTCTCAGGAGTGCATGCACACACATGCGCACACATACACACGTGCACACACATGCATGCACACACGTGCGCACACACGAATGCATGCAAGCACACTGCACACACACAAGCATACACATGGACACAAATGCCACCCACATGTCACATACATGTGCACACACAGTGCCCCCTCTCCGCCCTCTTGCTCCGTATTGATTTTTTTGCCTCTTTCCCCTTAGTCTCCACCCAGGACTCTGAATGTTTCCCCCCAGTGACGTTGCCCTTGGCCTTTCTCGACTGGGAGTTTGCATTAGCGTGGCGCGGCGCGTCAGGGTGGGGTACGCATGGTCCACGCCGTGTGGCCAGCCCATGAACGTGGCTTCTCACGGAGAAAGCAGATACGGGTCACTTCATTTCATGGCGTTTCTGTTGAGTGAGACATAGTTTAAATCCTGGGTTTTGTGCTTTTTAAAATTTTTCTCCCTCCCGTCCATTCTAGTAAAGAGTAGTAAAAAGAAGGGATTTTCCTGCGCGAAGACCTGGTTCGTGCTGTGCTTCCAAGCAGCCTGCGCCTCTGCTTTCCACTATGACAAGGGACAGCGAGGGAAGCTGCCGGTCCTGCACTTCCTCCGGCCACCCCGGCTTGTTATGATTCGTGGCAAGGCCATTATCTCTCAGACGCTATTTGTCTCCAGTCCTCGCTTTGTACAAGGCACCCGGCTTTATCTCCACTTCACAGGGACTGACCTGGCTGACTCCTGCTGGGACAGCTATGGTTACTGTCCAAACAATAGAAATGCTCCCGGGTAAGGCCAGGAAGGGGAGTGTGGCGACGCCGGCTATCATGACGGACCGGCCTGCACGGCCGCGTGCAGCCCCAGCTTGACCAGAAAGCTCGGAGCCTGGACACACCTGGGGGTGCTGCTGGCAGCCTGGCTTCCTGGCTTTGCCAGTGACACACGGCTGTCTGTGCTTGTTTAAACCATTTACAGGGCCGCTTGGGGAGCAAGCCTGAGTCGCAGTTAAAATTTGACCACAGACGGGAAGAGTGGACAGGCGGGTAGAAGGCCAGGGCCGCTAACCGAATTCCACACCATCCATTCTCCATGCAGAGCACAACTTGAGACTGAGAAGAGCTCGAACCCAAAATTTAGGTTAGTTAAATGGAAAGCAGTGTATTCTTGTGAAGATGATACCGGACATTTACTTGAAAGAGCTGCAGCTGATCGCAGCCTCTTCCTCACCCGCGGAGCAGCTGTGGACCCGTCGTTTCCTCTCCATACCCCTCGGCTTGTGCATAGAGACCAGACGGGCCTCACCTCCTTAAGCAGCAGCCGTAAGCCGCCCAGTGGGACTGGCACTCGGGCGAGGGGGCCAGCACGCACACGGAGCTCATTTTAATCACACCACTGATGACGACATCCGCAACAGATTCTCTGACTTAGAAATAAATATTCAGCAATAACACCTCCCACGGATTAACACCTTCCTTTATTCCATCGAGCCCATTAGTAATAAAACGAATAAAGCTGGCATTCTTATTTATCATCATTGGGATTAAATAATCCTTAATTTTATTAAGTGTTCAGTGGACGTTTTTAATACTAATAAGCTAATAATATATCGAAAATGGAATTGTAACAATTTACAACACCCAGGAAAACCCAAAGAAACATAGTAGCAGCTTCGCGTTTTTGTACAAGAAGCAGGAATGTACATACTGCTGGGCGGTGAAGGCAGGTCCCGGGGTGACAGCAGGCAGTAATTTAAATGCTCCCCTGTGAGGCCCCACGAAGGCACAGAAAACACTTCCCACAGGAGCAGTGCTCTTGGGCCGAGGTCGCCGCTCGCTGCTTCTCCTGAGCCAGGCAGGTGAGGTGCCAGAGCATTGTGTGCAGGTGGCTCTTCTGCCACACGTTTGCTCTGAAACGAACGACTCAGGGTCACTCCCTGAAATGCCGCAGTGTCCTCCTTGCTGGCGCTAAGCTGTGGACGTGCAGGGCACCACCGCAGGTCCGTAAGGCTGAGTCCGGGGTGGCGCCCATGCTCGCTGCTCTCCGTCCAGACTCCAACTCGGCCCTGACCAAGGCAGCAGAGTCACCCGCCACCACCGTCCCCACCACAAGGGTGTGTCCAGGATAGGCTGCGTCAGCGTCAACGTCTTACAAACAAACCTCAAGTGCTATATGTTGCTGTGCTTCCCGCAATAAATTAGTCTATTTGTTCTTTTCCTAATAAGTAATTGTAAAATGTTTTTTGTATAAAAAGTTCTAACAAAGCTTTAAGGTACTAAAAAGAAAGGAAAATCATCAGAAACCCATAATCTTGTGATAATCACAGTTAATATGCTGGGGAACATCGTGTGTGTATCTGTGTACACACGCACACACATGCACACACTCACACAGATGCACACACACACTCACACACGCACACACACATGCACACACACTCACACAGATGCACACACACACATGCACACACAGATGCGCGCGCACACACACACTCACACAGATGCACACACAGACACACACACTCACACACATGCACACACACACATGCACACACACTCACACAGATGCACACACACGCGCACACACACACACATTCACACAGATGCACACACACACACACATGCACACACAGATGCACACACACAAGCACACACGCACACACACTATGTAGACAGGAGCAGCACTGTTGAGCCACCGCTGCAGCACGCCCACTGGTGCCCCATCCACACCTGCGCCCTCCTCACCCTGGCCGTTACCCCTGCTCTCTCCTGCGGACACACGGCCGCGCCGCACTGAGCTGCTGCCGCTGCCAATGTGAGGCTGGTGCGTCTGGGAATTTGCGAGTCCCCAGCCAGGCCCCTATAGCCGGCACCTGATTGGACAAGAGCACGGACACCTTGTCAACACGGATACCTGCCTGGGCCGCTGCTGTCGGGTCGGGGATGGGGTTCTGCCTGGGCTCCTCCTGGGACCCCGTCCTGCACACGGCTCTACGCACAAGCCTGCTCCTGGCATCGGCCTCTGCTGGGACCCAAGCCAGGACAGTCACCAACTTATTATTTAAAAACTGGTAAGAAAGAGAAAGGGTCAAATGTTGACTCTGGGCTTCCTGCATGAACTGTGCCCACGGGCAGTGGGAGCCCAGCAGAGGAGCCCTTCTCTGTGGAAATGTGTCGGAAAGTAAGGACAACGGGGTTAGAAAAGCACAACGTCACAGCCCCTCGGGAAGCACAGCGTCCAGAGGCGTGGCCGAGGGAAACAGCAGTCACAGAAAGAAGCGGCCAGGCCCACGCGGGGTGCACAGGCCTCCCACGGAGCAGCCCTGCGGAGACCAGCACAGCTCTGAACAAACCTGCGAGTCACTTGGACTGTTAGGAGCTCGCAGGACGGACTTGTGACATCACCGCCCCGCACCCCTTCAATGGTGGACACACTTTTCCGCTGGCAACTTTTCAAGGCCTTTCTTTTTTGTTTTCTCAGCACAGGAACCACCATACAAACGGCCTGAGTCATCCGTGGATGACATCAAAGAGTGTTTGTCTTGGTTTGCAGCCTGTTTGGGTTAAAACCAAGATAAATTGCAAATTGGCTACAGCCGCTAACAAACATGCACATTTTCAGTCGTTTCTGCTGAGGAGCGGACGGCGTGTCTAGGGTCCTGGCTCACCACCCTGTCCTGTCCTTAGTCAGCAAATTGCCGATGGACGCAGCCGGGTGGAGGGTGCACGAGCCCTGGTGCTTCAGTTCCCCAGCGAGGGGTGCAGAGGGGACGAACAGGGGCGCACAGACGGTCCCTGCTCTCCTGTCACACGCCCATTCCCACAACCTAGCCGCTTCAGGCAGCGCAGGCACGGCAGGTGTGGTCCGACTCCGCCCGCTGGGCCGGGCCTCCAGGCTTCCCCGCTTGTGGGCAGGGCACGCGCCCTTGCACTGTGGGAGGGACTGAGGTGCCCATTTTGTCCCCATTTTCCTCCTTGCGGTCAGCTCCCAGAGGCTGCCCGGGCTCCGTGCCCCGTGGCCCCATGTGCAGCATGGACGTCGACCTCGTCCCAGGCCAGCGGGAGGGTCTGGGGCCCTTTCAGCCACCAGCCTGAGAAGCCTCTGCACAGAGGGTGCGTGGGACCGGGCCAGGCCCGCCGCTCAGCTCCGTGCCTCAGGGCCACCTGACTCGGACATTACTCGTTACATTACTCACGTGCAGACGCCCTCCCATACCTGGAGGAGAGGCCATCAGTCCCTGGCTCCCCTACGGAGAGGCAGCTGCACAAGTTTGTGCACCGCAGGGTGGGCCCTGGCGGGATCCTGGGGCGTCCTAAGGGTGGGGTCCTGGGATGGGGTCCTGGGGGTGGGGCTCTGGGGGTGGCATCCTGGGGGTGATGTCCGCAGAGGAGCCCACAGACCAGCCCCGGCTGCCCCTCCCCTCCAACCCCCCGGACTGCTGGTCACTCTGTCCTCTGACCTTGCTCGTGCCTTTGTCCACTGTTTGCCCAGTGCCTTCGGCCCATCTTTTCAGACACGTTCAAACCTCGACCCCATAACCAGCTTTCTCCAACCTTCTCCTGGGACTTGCCTGTCGTCTGTGCACCTGCCCCTTAGGGACATCCTGTGACACCTGCAGGGCCATGTGCTGTACCTGGGTCACTTCTTTGTCTCCCACAAGGAGGAAGTGCTTGCAGGCAGAGCACCTGGTCTGAACCCCTGTTCTGCAGGCACCAGGCCCAGCACACCGTGGGTGGCCAGCAGAGCACCCGTGGGGTGACCGTGGGGTGACCGGGTCCTCTGACCCCTCTGCCTTGCCCTTCCCTCCCTCGGCTCTCTTTTTGGGTAGGCCTGTCCACTCCGTGGTGTCCCATCACTCACAACGTGAACACACTCTGAGACAAAGAACACAGAACTGCAACTGAGGCGAACCTCATGAAACATCAGAAAAACGACTAGGGACTCGGGCTCTAGTGTGCATAGTGTGGTAGGGGATGAGGGACCGTGTTCCAGTGTGCATGGGAGACAGGGTCAGGGGACCGTGTTCCAGTGTGCACAGGGGTAGGGGACAGGGGACCACGTTCCAGTGTGCACAGGGGTAGGGGACAGGGGACCACGTTCCAGTGTGCATGGGAGACAGGGGGCAGGGGACCGCGTTCCAGTGTGCATGGGGACAGGGGACAGGGGACTGCGTTGCTCCGTCACACCACTAGTGCAGCAATAAGGCCAGGCTCTCCTTCCAAGTTCCTATGCACCACCGTGCATGTGCCACCCAGCGCAGCAGCCGCACCTGCACAGGCACACAAGGCAGACACACTCACACAGATTCAAACACACTCATACGATTTACACTCACACGGATTCACACACACACACACTCACACGGATTCACACACACACTCACACAGATTCACACACACACACACACACGGATTCATACACACACACTCACACGGATTCACACACACACACGGATTCACACACACTCACACGGATTCACACACACACTCACACGGATTCACACACACTCACACGGATTCACACACACTCACACGGATTCAC
>NW_017731649.1:1710185-1714062 GCF_001890085.2 Hipposideros armiger | reverse complement strand
CACACACACTCACACGGATTCACACACACTCACACGGATTCACACCACGCACACATTCTTTGAGACATCCTGCAGCCCACCCCACTCTCCCCCGCACGTGTCCCTCTTGCTTGGTGACTGCAGGGGCCACCTCCTGGCCACAGGTGCCCCTCCAGCCCCAGGACTGTGCCAATCCAGCACGACGACACTGGCCTGTGTGTGGGCCTCCTGGGGGTGGGTGTGGGGAAGGGAAACACCTGCAGCTCTTCGCACGGGCTGCACACCTCGGGCCCCGCCCTCACCCCCGAACGTGGGCCTTCACGCCAAGTCACAAGCGGGAGACGTGCTGTCCCTTCCTGTGGGTCTAAGAGAGAAGCGCCTCACGTGATGCAGGCACGTCCCTCAGTGAGGAGCAGCACGGGCAGCTGGACACCTGCAGGAGGTCAAGGTGTTGAAAAAGGTCCCGGAGGAAGAAGGGCTTTGTCAGGGACACAGAGAGCAGCAGGAGTGCCGTCTGTCCAGGGCACCAGTGATCCCTGGCACTGAAGACAGAAAAAGACCATGTTCAGGAAACACCCAAGGAAGGCCAGCAGGACATGAGACAGGTCACAGCACATGGGACAGGCTGGCGGGACCCTGTGAATCCTGGCAGAGAAATTAAGAGTCGCTAAAAGAGGACAGGGCGCCCCTGTGCCCCCTCCTGGTCCTGCTGTCCACCTACCCAGTCCCTGGGATGCAATGATTGGCAGGCACAGCTGAGGTGGCCGCTGCAGGTCTGGCCCCTCTAGGACCCTGACAGGTGTTTTAATCTGCTGTTGAAGAATGGCTTCGGCACAGCTCTGCCCCCCCAACATCTGCTTCTGTTCAGAAGCCTGCCACGCCGGGAACCCAGGCTGCCTGCATGTCTGCTCCAGCCGGGGAGGATTTACGGCGGGCAGGCCACACAGGCTTTTAAATCTGTAAAACATCATTCATTTCAGAAGCGAACAGCTTAGCTTCCTAAGCACATCCTTTTTGAAAGGGAGTGTTTCCTTTATTAACCCAGAGACAACATCTCGGGCACAAAGAGCTTCCAGACTGCTCGTGTTTCGGCTCCTTAAACCCGTGTGCGGGAGCAGCTCTCGGGCTGGGCACCGCTCACGCCTCTCGGGATGCTTGCACTCCAAACGGCACACCCACAGCCTCGGGATGGACCGAAGGCAGAGGGCCGGGCTGCTCCCCACACCTGCTGAGGGAACCGGCTGAGCGGGAAGCCAGCGGTGGCCCATGCCCTGCTCCTGTCACATGCACGGTGTCCTCTCTCCGTCCCGGCATTGGACAAGCTACTTGCATGCTGGACTCAGGCATTTGCTCAAACAGGCCTTCTCTTACTTGCCTTCATATTCCCAGAGTTCAGCACACGCCAGGCAGGTGATAAATGCTGGTTGAAATAATGGCTTTCCACAGAAATCTGAATATGAGAAAACCAAGAGGTATTTGTAGATTAGAAATAATTAGTGGTTATTTGTGAGAGCGGCAGGTAAGGGGATCCTTTTTCCCCATCTGGAAACTGGGTGACAGCAAGTTAGGACAAGAGGAAAGGAAGCAAATGCCTGCTTGCCCAACAACCAAGGAAGTGGTGGCCCCTGAGACACGGGGACAAGCGCTCAACTCTCCTCCCGACCGCTCTGTGGAATCGTCTCCATCCTATGGAGGCAGGTGCTGAGGCTCAGGGCGAAGCCACCGGACTCGCTCAGCTGTTAGGAGTCCGGGTGGGGCCTTGAGCACAAGCTGCCCTTTACATGACATTCTTCAGCTGAAATGAAAGGAAATGCCAGCTTAGAATGACCGAAAGGAGGCAGTGCTGGGAGGGGGGACACAGGCCACCTTTCCCCAGAATGGGACAGTATAGCCAGAAGGGACAGTCTCCCCTTGATTAGTGAGGCACTTCCGAGAGGGATTCCTGCTTGCCTTGAGAAGTCGAGGTGACCACAGAGGTCTCCCCCCTAATCTGGACCCTCGTCCTTGAGGCCAGCTGCATGCCGGTGTCCCCAGAGCCCCTCTGTAGGGCTCATTTTGGGTACAGCCTTGTTTGTTAGCGTTCTTTAGGGACAGGCAGCTCAAATGCATTCTAGTTCACTTAAGCAGAAAATGGACTTCTTAGGAACAAAGGGACGGCCAGCAGACTGGCTTAGAGGGGGCGGGGCTCCATGCGCTTCAGGGGTGCTCACGGGCGCCTGGGGCAGGGGCCCCAGGTCACGAATTCCAACAATACCTGTGCTGAATCAATGAGAATGAGGACACTGTGTCACTGCGGGTCTGGCCTCGGCCCTGGCCCAGCACAATTCAAACCCCAGATGCTGCTCCCCCAGTGAGCATGGGCCAGACTGGGGGGCGAGCAGCACCCACACCCTTGCCCTGTGGCCTGGACTAGGGTGGCCACAGCCGGCCACTGGGTGGACACTGTCACGACAGAGAAGCACAGAAACTGAGAACAAGCTGTTAAATATTGACACAGACATTCAGAGACAGCTTTGTCTATTGAAGCTAATAATAAAAATGTGGGCTTGCCTTTTGTACATCTTTGTTTTTTATTGCATTTTTAGTAATCTATTTTTACTGTGCTTTTCAAAATTGTACAACAAATTGAAAACAAGATTTTGAAAATGTCTTTACCGCAGTTATTTGGAGAAGTGCTGATTGAAGCAGCAAAGAAACTCAGGTGAAAGAAAAGACAAGTAACCATGTTAGCGTCTCTCTCAGGAATCCTGAAAAATGCAGATTCTAGCACAGCGGAGAATTACTTCCCAAGAGAGCCAGGAGTCTATTTCCATATTCTTTTGGGTTCCATTCATGGTTCCAGAGGAACTTAGCAATCAGTCTGGTGTTTGCCACAGTGCATGTGGCAGCAGGGAACGCTATACAATGGAAAAAATTAGCACTCAGATTCTAGTTCTAGAAGCATGACACTAAATCTTTACTTTTGCTCTAAATGGACCATTCTGCATGGCTACCTATGGAGTTTTATTTTTACAAAATATTTAGGAAGATCTAATTAAGTTTTTTAAAAATTAAACTTAAAATGTAGATTTATTTAAATAAATTTGAATAAAAATTTTGATATTAACTATAACTAGCTAATTTGCATTTCATCTATTTTTACTATTAATTTTGAATATTTAGAAAAACTACTTTAAAACAAAGTATTTTTTAATGTTTTGTTTCTTTGTATTTAATTTATTTTTGGATGTCTATGTATTCAAATTTGGGCATTATAAGTACAATCACTTTTTTATTATAACAGTTTATTAATCAATAATCTAATAAATATTGATTATTAATCAATAATCTAATAAAAAATCTAATAAATATATTTTGCAAAATATATATGAATTTATCAATTTGTATGCCTTTAGTTTTGTATAATCCAAACATTAACAGCCCATCAACAGAATAACCAAACATGCACAATAATAATTGATTTCAGTTGTCTTTGATATTGTGCCAATTTTTATCATATAACAACCATAATTTTATGCTTTTAAAATTTTCTCTGTGAACTTATAGTCTTCAATGTAGAAGGACAGAGATATTTTATTTAGCAGCTGTTAACACTGTTTCAAACTTTCCAGTATTTTATACTTACCTGGCGGAGGAGAGAGCATACTCATTGCAGGAAATGTTAAAAGGGCTTTTTTAAGCAGAAGGGGGAAAAAAACTAACAAAGGAAGACAAGAAATACGAATAACAAAATGACAATAAATAGTACCTATCAATAATCACTTTAAATGTGAATGGGCTAAATGCTCCAATCAAAAGACATAGGGTGGCTGAGTGGATAAGAAAACAGGACCCATGCATATGCTGTTTACAAGAGACTCATCTCAGATCAAAAGACACACACAGACTGAAAGTAAAG
>NW_017731649.1:1696263-1705945 GCF_001890085.2 Hipposideros armiger | reverse complement strand
ATAAAAAAGAATTTAAAAAAACAAAACACCTTTCCAGCATTTAGACATGCAGCGAGTGCATGGGCAGCCTTGACACTACAAGACGTCCACTCAACACTTTATTCTTCTCTCCTGTTCATTCAGCGTAAGAGTCCAGGCAGAGTAGCCTTTCCAGTGGCCTGACCTGAGTCCTCCAGTCCCTTAGCGAGGGGACAGCGGGACTCCTTCCATGACAGGAAACTTTGTAAAACTGGGGACAGCGGTGCTGGCAGCAGGTGCTCACACACCTCCCTCCTGCCAACTTTCAAACCTTGTAGAAAAGTGGGAGGCTCGGTAGACTGAGGCTCAGGGGAGAGTGAGGTTGTCCCTAACCTGGGCAGATGCTCTGAGGGAGACCTCCAGGAGGGGACAGCCCTGGAGCAGGTGACAGGAGCAACAAGGCCGCCTAGTCCAGCCGTCCTGCCCACTGGGGACACGCACTTCTGCTCCCAGTGGCCCAGCGATGTGCACACCAAGAGCACAGGCTTCTAGGTCCCCGTTAGACTTACGGTTGTAATCGCATAATAACTAGAGAGCCTCATTCTGATGGGCTATATGGATGAAAATACCGAGGCATAACGTTCATGAAATCTAAGCTGGATGCTATGAAGAGACTCCATAGGAAAAATTCACTAAAAACTCGTGTCCATTTAGGTGTCATTGAGACAGCTGTAAATAAACGGAGAAAAAAGTCATAAAATCAAGTTGGATTCTGCTCTGAGTCCTCGGCAAGGTCTCTGCTACCTACCGCCAGCTCCACCGGGACGTTTCCAAATGGACCCATGTTACGTGGGGCCGGACGACATGGGTGGTTAGACAGGAAAATGGCTCCCAGATGGGCAGATAGACGGCCTCATGCAGCGACGAGCTAGTAAATGTTCCACCTGCTCTGGTTTACAGCATTTGCCAGTTTCCGAGGTGTGAGTGGTCCCATCACAGCCAGCTTCAGGTCCCCAACGCGGAGCCTGTGAGCGCGGTGTGGGAGAGATGCGCCCGGCACCTGCAGTCACATGAGCGGTGGCCAGGGACACAGGCTGCGCTCCAGGAGCATAGCTTCACGGCTGTGCCGGAGGCCGCAGGGATGCCGTCCGGGCCGGGCTCCCAGAGCACAGCCCGGCGATCTCAGCAGCAGCAGCTCCCCCAGCTGGAAAGTGGCTGTGTTTCCCCGGCCAGAGTCCTCATGCTCGGTGGCCAGGATCAGAGAGAGGTCAGTTGTCACAGACAATTTTAATCTAGGCCCATTTGTCCACACGTACACGTTTCCTCCTGCCCTCTGTTATTCAATACGACGTTTCGCCACCACCCGGTCACATTTTCCAGAACCTACTGTGGAACCGCTCAGTCTGGCCTTGCTTTGAAAATGAGCCAAGTCAGCCAAAGAACGCTGCTGCCCAGAGTCCGAGCCGGAGGGGCACGGAGCGCAGGTGCCAGCACCTTATCAGCTGGATTTGAGAGTAGGAAGGCGTTGGTGTCTCCTCTTGGCTTATTGGGCTGTTCTTCATGCCCAGAAATAAATGAAATGCAAATGAAACATGCACTTCAGAGGTGTCCAAACTTTTTGTGGGAAGAGGCTAAGCCATGTTTGCTTCATTTTTATTCTTAAAGACGCGGAATTTGAAAGGGGCTGGTGCCAAGGGCGCCGTGCTGGCCCAGGCTGCGGCGCCGCGGAGGGGAGGAATGCTTATGTCCTGCGTTCTCCTTCCTGTGAGGAATCCGGAAAGTCACTGATGGGCCTGTGGGGACGTGGGGGCTTACTGGGGCGCTTCAGGGCTCCTCAGTGTCCCCAGCCTCCTGGGTGAGTACTGCTGCTGTGTTAACAGGATGTACCCGTCACACATGCTCCGTGGCCAGCTGTGCAGGGAGGCCCTGGGGTCCGAAATTCCGCGGCTCCGAGATTAACAGTGCAACCCGTCAGTCTGCTGGCTTAGCGTGGTAGCCGAGCCCAGCGGCATATTGTGTATAAAAGTCTCCATCTTGCAGCCTTGGCCTTTGGGTTTCACTGTGCTGTCATCAATAACTTGTCATATGTAACTAAGACAAACGCTCCATATGGCCCCATGTTTATTAAGTCAATATATGGCTTGTAGGGAATTCCTTGGCATTGTTTGTGTGCGGTATAAATATTTTAAGACTGCGCCAGTAACAGGAGTTTCTGTGTATATTATACAGCGTTCTCTTTTATCCGGTTTAGAGAAGAAATATGAAGGAGCGGATGTAAATTGTCCAAACAAACATTTGTTTCTTCCTCCAGCTGGGGGGTGGCTATCACCCCCTCCTGGGAACCCTGGTGGTCCCAGCTTACATTCGCAAGTCGGGTGCTGCCTGATTGAAGCTGGAGGGGGGTGTGGTGCTGTGTTTTGTCACGTGGTGTGGTAGGTGTGAGGCGTGGTGTGTGGTGTGATGCGTAGTGAAGTGGTACTGTGCAGTGGCTGTGATGAGGCGTGGTGTGGTGTTGTGAGCCGTGGTGTGGTGAGCTGTGGTGTGGTGTTGTGCGGTGTGTTGTGAGGTGCGGTGCAGTGCGGTGTGCGGTGTGTTGTGAGCTGTGGTGTGGTGTTGTGTGGTGTGGTGTTGTGCAGTGTGTTGTGAGGTGTGGTGTGGTGTGTGGCGTTGTCAGGCGTTGAGTGGTATGGTGTGGTGTGTGGTGTTCTGTGACATGGTGCCACGTGTGGCTCTCTGCTGCCTCCTCTTGTTGAACAGGGAAGACGTGTTGAGAGCCTGGATGCGCCCTGGAAAGATCAACAGGCCCATCGGCAGAGAGGAGCACTGACCTGGGGGAAGAGGCCTGGTCAACTGTTGCTGGTGACAGTCCCCCGCCCCGAGGCTGCCTGAGCGCCCTGAGCTGTGGCTGTTACTGACTGGCCAGTCCCAATTTCAGTTCACTGGGTTTCCTCGTCTGTGTCTCCATGACCCAGAGGGTGCCAGTTACGTCACTGACTTTTCTAGAACAGCAGGGTAGCCAAGGTGCTGGCAGCTCAGGGGTGCATGAGCCTGGCGGTCTCACACCAGAGCTCAGTGTGACCAAGTCTTTAGGGAGCCCTTCCTCTACCGTGACACGTGCTCTACACACAGCAGTGTTAGTGAGCGTGTGCAGAGCCCGCCGTGTGCGAGGCACTGAGTGAGGACTGGGACACAACACAAGGAGGGGACCGTGTCCGGGGGCAGCAGTGGAGGCTCGCCTGCGGCACCCAGCAAGGTGCTGTCCTGCCACTGCACACAGATGACAGGGCGCACGTGGACGTTGACAGACGGGTGACCGCTTCGCCAATTTCTGTGCGGCGGGAGTCGACTAGCAAAGCTGGAAGAGTCAAGAACGTGTCTAATGCCTGGTCCTGCTTAGCCAGGTCCACATAAAATCCAGCTCTGATATAACAGCAGCTGCAAACTTTCCTTAAGTTGAGGAAGGCAGCAGAGGGGGTTTCACCGCTGTTTCTTGCCAGCCAGCTACTAGGAAATGACCTGCCTCGTTAGAAAACATCTCGAAGGCGGATTGTATGGCAGCTCCTGGGCCTCTCACAGAGCAGCTGAGAGAAGGCAGTGGCCTAAGGGCCAGGGAGAGAAAGTGAGGTGGGTCAGAGGAATTCTTACAACCTTCTCCGGCCAGTGATCTCATCACAAGCGCAGAATAAGGAGGGACCACCTTGGAGAACTCAGCCATTTGAATAGTTGACTTGTCATCTTCTTGTTCTCTAAATAAAAGTAAAAGAGGAACAAAAGAATTACGCAGAGCATCATTTGTTCCCAGGTCGTATGGGGCCCATGCCCCAGTGGGTGGGTGAACCAAGGGCCCTGTGGGGTGCCCTCTAGCTGGCCGGCAGCTCACTCGGGCCTCGCAGCCCTGGCTCCTTGAGGGTCCAACAGGGGCATTGGCCACAGTGGAGTGGAATTCCCACGTCTCTTCGAGTGAGTACTTCCTGCCCCCAGGCCTGAAGTCTGGACCCAAACGGATGCTGTTCTCCTCAACCCTCACCTCAGGGAGCACAGGGACTGCAGTGTCCTCACTTGCCGCTGCACGTCCCTTACCTACCATGGTACCCAGTCCATAGTGGGTACTCGATAAAAGTACATGAGGTCAGCCAGTGGGTTCCCTTCTGTGCAGATTCAACAAGGGGCAGAAAAGCCTGCCTCTGCGCCCTGGAGTGTCTTCAGTTTGCTGCGTCCTCCTGTGCTGGGCTCGGCTCGCCACTGAGCCCCACATGCTACAAGGATTTGGTTAACACGTTTCCTTCCACCATCTACTATGTGCAAAGTTTTCCTGTGACCAGTAAATAATTCTGATTCTACCGGAAGAGCAAATCTATGTTATCTTCTGTTATAGTTCAGGAATGGAGCTAGCACATTTATTTATGGGCTTCTAGATACAGCTGTGAAACAGCCGATATTTCCAGCCTCAGAAAGAACACAGGGTCAGTGCGGGGAGGGCACCAGCAAGGAGAAGAGAAAGACGTGGGGGAGGGAGAGAGTCACGCCCCAGAGTCACAGGCACATGGACTCTGGCCCCAGATGGCCTGGCAGGTGACAGACAGCCTCTCTGTGCCTCGGTTTCCCCATCTGTAAAGTGGGGTTACTAATGCTAGCTGCCTCGTCGGGTTGTTCTGACTTAGCCCGTCGGACACTTGGGAGAGCCCCCACAGCACAGCGCTTATGGCTCACACATTGAACGCCATGCCGCCGGCGATTGCTGGCTGACAGCTTTCTAGTGACAGCCGCTGTGGCCTTGTGCGTGCACGTGCTCCTCCTGACACAGAGGAAGCGAGAGAGAAGCGGGTAGGAAAAATCTATGAATGGCATGTCAATTAACAAAGAAAGCATTTAAAAACTTCCATTAAGTCCGGCTCTCGATGCCGTGTGCTGATGAAGCCAGGTGAACTTCCTTTTCTTGAAAGGTGCACCCCTTCATTAGCTAAAAGGGGAACATGAGATCAAAGTTAAGCCCTCCAAACACAAAGAAATAGACGTTCTTTCCACGGGAGGA
This sequence comes from Hipposideros armiger, assembly GCF_001890085.2. Taxonomy (NCBI): domain Eukaryota; kingdom Metazoa; phylum Chordata; class Mammalia; order Chiroptera; family Hipposideridae; genus Hipposideros; species Hipposideros armiger. The sequence continues at coordinate 1,700,955 of NW_017731649.1, read as the reverse complement.
AAGACTCAGGACAGCTGAGCCGGCCCAGGGACGGCCCACTGAACGCCGGCGCGAACCCAGCAACCGCCCAGGTGAGCTGCCGGAAAGCCCCACTGCACATGGCCTGAGTCTGCCGGCTGTTCTCAGTGGTCAGAGGGAGAAATCTTACCTTCTGGGGGAAGATTTGATTTAAGGAGGAAGCCAGCCTAGAGCACAAGTAATAAAGCTGAGGGATGTACTTGGGGTTGAAAACGAGGTCCGACTACAAAGGATTGGGCGTGGTGTGCTTTGTGGTCTGTTAGCCAGTCCTGAGGGCGCGGTGGAGGTTTGCACAGACACGCTCCCTGGGAGGCGCAGGACTTCCACATCAGCTCCTTGAAAAGAACCGCACACACTCAACTCACCCAAGGTCAGATGTGCTCCTTGAAATTCAGCCTCATTATTTTAATCTTGTGTCAGATGACGCCTTCTCCCTGCCCTTTATTGGACTGGGAACAGCAGACACGTATCTGAAGCGGCTGCCCCATGTTTGGCACACGCATGACACACGCTGCCCCACGCGCACGTTCACGCCCATGGCAGGTACAGTAATTGGTGATGGCACTCTCCCATCTGGGCCCGCGTCTGCTGTCACAGAGCAGAGGAGCTGGCCCAATAGGGGGGACTCACTTGTTAGCCCTGCAGGAGAAGCTGAAAGAACCCGCCCTGATGAGATGCAGACATGCCAGGACGGGCCCCCCCGAGGCTCCGAAAAGCAAGAACATGGCCAACGTTTCTCTGTGACCAGTGAATCAGGAATTCTTTGAGTTTGCCAGAGAGCAAGCCTTCTGGAACTAGATTCATGCACACTAGGCAGCGATCACAAACAGGCAGAACCAGCAGGACAAATCACAGCCTGGCACAGCTGCTGGGGCAAACCCAGCCCGCGGGGCGAACCCAGCCCGCAGCCCGCCCCGTGCTAGGAGCTCGGCTGAGGCAGAACCACACTCCGTTTGCTGGCTGTGGCTCTACCACTGCTGAGCAGTTGTGACAGAGGCTGCAGGGCCCACAAACCCTGAAATGTCTGCTCTCTGCCTTCAGGAAACACTGTGCCCCTATTCTGAGTTATGGCAGTTGGGGAGACCCCTAGTCACTCACACACCGCGAGCTCACCGGCCAGAGCTGTGTTGGACCAATGGACCCAGGTCTACTTCCCGACCTTGTCAGGGACCAACACAAGCTCAGGGAAAACGCCAGGGGTACAGGCTGACTCTCTGGACACTGAGGATAGCGAAGACTGGGCTAGAGGCCCCCTGGGTGCCAGTCCTCCTGGGCGGCTGCCAGCTGCCTCCTGTCACTCTGATTTCTGTTCCGTCAACAGTGTCAGACTAGTCTGGCTGACACCACAGGACAGGAGACCCCTGTGTGTTCCTGAAATGCAAGCGTCGGGGCAAGTGCTGAGCAATCAGCTGGTCTGCACCCTTCTATTGTAACCGGGGCCCCATGTGCCATCTGTGTCCGGGGAGACCGCGGGCTCTCGGGTGGGGGACAGAGCTGGAGACGCAGAACCAGCTCGGCTCTTAGCAAAGGTTCCCAGAGGCTGCGAACCCTCTGGATGGCGGTGGCTTTCTGCACATTGCACACTGCGGGCACCAGATAGATGCCTGCTGCTCAGAGGAGCGCCTTCTCCGGCCTCTGTGGCAGGCACGATGCCCGATGGCACCCTTGCTCCTGCCGGGAGGCTCTTGCCTACTCAAACGGCCGGGAGGCACTTGGCTCGAAGGTCAGGGGCACAGCTTTAGGGCACGTCCTGTAGCTGAGCCTGACCTGGTGGATAGAGGTGCAGAAGCACCTGGCTTACATCCTGACATCGCAGTGGGGAGCCCAGTGAGCACAGAGGCAGCGAGACCCAGAAGGGCATCTGGGTGCCCCCGCGACTCCCCTAAACCTTGTGTTGTCTTTCCTCCCCTGCGGCATACCCACACACCTGTTGTTTGCACCCCCAGGGGCTCCTTGGTGCTGTCATCTCATCTCCAGGGAAGGCCATCCTGACCTGGAAAGGCAACCGTGGGGCTCGGGGGACCCTGGGATCAGGTTCCCGGCTGACCCTTGCATGCCAGCCCACCTCCCGTCCCCCTGCTTCCTGGGGAAAGCTCAGAGTCCAGCCGTCACAGGCCGCCCAGGCACCCAGGATGCCCCATCTCCCCTCACAATTCTCTGCAGGTGGGTTGCAGCCAGAGCCCGGGGCTGGATGCCTGCAAAGCATTAAACACGAGGGTTCCCGTGTCGCCCAGTTCACCAGAGTGCGCTCGACACAGCAGGCGCTGACCCCGCGTCCAGGAGGAAGAACACGCCCTGGACTCTGCAGCCATTTCTCAGGCGTGTGAGCTGCAGGTGCGGGCGCCCAGCCCCCAGCCACCAGCCCCCTTTGCTGCTACTCCCACCATTCTGGAGCTGTCCACAGCGTTGGCCCTTCCAACTGGCCAGCAAGGTGGGCAAAGCTGGTGTTGACCCTGGTTGGGTGTCAGGGCAGACAGGACACAAACGAGTATGTACTGGGTTTCCCCCTTGTCACTGGGAGACAGTTGCAGGGACACAAAACCAAAGGTGCATCCATTGCCATCCGTCACGCGGCAGAAAGGCTTGCAGAGCTGAGCTGTCTCTGTGCATGTGTGTTCCATTGTTGGGAAAACAAGAGAAGGAAGTTAAACATAGAGACAAAATCGTTTCCTCAGACCAAGGTCTAGATTTTAAGCTGTTTTTCCCATAACACTGCATTCTCTTTGTTAAATATTTAACACAGATGTGAAACAGATGGAGTCCATGTGTCCAAGCAGACACGTGTGTGTGAAACAGTACAGCGATGTAATATTGTGTGTAAGTACTCCAGACTAATATTTATCCAAGGATAAACGAAGTAGCTTAGAGACGCATTAGCCATTGTCCCTGATTACACAACGTCACAACCAAAAGAGCCCTCGCATTCTGAAAGTGGGTTACTATAGTAAAAATAGAAAATGACGTTTCTGTCCACTCAAGCCAACACTGACCGCGAAACGGGGTGTGGTGGCCCGTGAGACAAGAGCCACTGCCATCTTTCCTCGTCGCTTCCTCTGCTCCTCCCGTCCAGCCCGGCCTGGTGACAATGTGAGGTCACCGCACCACAGCTGGCTGCATGCACAGCCCCGGGGAGCCCGCTTCTGCCCACAACACACCCAAGGTTGTGTTTTTATGTGAAGGGGGCCCTCCTCCCGGCTGTGACTCAGGGACGCATCCTCCAGCTCCGACTCCAGATGCCACGGTCACAGCGCGAGGAAGAAAACGGAGCAGGCGCCCAGGCTCCCACCCGATCTGGACTGACCACTGCGTTGTCTCCTGTCCCATTTCACCAGGTGCACTGTGTCTGGCAGGAGGGTGTGACCCAGAGCAGATGCAGTAACGGCAATGACAACGTTACATGGGCTGTCATCTGTTTTGCGAAAGGCTGGAGCTTACTTACCCTGCACGCACGGCCCCATGCTCCCCGCCGTGGGATCACATGGCTTCACCCATGCACACGCCTCACGCAGCTCGATTGCTATCCATCCACACGGGGGAGGCCCAGGCTCCTGCTGGGCGAGGCCGTAGCTCAGGTCCATCCACTTCTAAGCCCAGAACTGGAACTGGGGATGAGGTCTGCGTGGGCCCCATGCTTGCCTGTGGTCCACAGGAGACGGCACCTTGCAGGCCTGGAGGCAGAAAGCCAGCCCCAGGAGGCCCAGGAAGGCTTCAGAGCACGGTGTGGAGAGACGGGAACCATAGGAGAGGGACAGGCGGCGATGAGTGAGGACTCTCCTGCAGCCATGTCCACGCAGGGGGTGCAGGACGTGCTGGACTGAGCAGGGTGTCCAGGGCCACGCTTAGAAAGTGCCAGAAGCCCCAGCCTGGGTGTGGGTGGCTAGGGGACGCGCCTGTGGCAGCTGCCGCATGCTGGCCTCGGGAGGTGTGGCCTGTGCTCTGGGGACACTGCAGGTTAACAAGATGCTGCTGTGAGGTCCTGGAGTCGCAGGTGAAAGGGGCTGTGCGGACACAGCACTGGGCTCTCTGGACGCAGGCAGCAGCAGACAGGGTGCTCGGGGCCCAGTTCCTCCCCCTCCCCCTGCTCTGAGGGTTCCAGGAACGATGGGCTCATCAGCCGTCGCAGCTCCAGGGGATAGGCAGGCCGGCTGCGGGAGCCCCTGCCTCAGAAAGACACCCCCGCCACAGGGAGTGACTCATCGAGGAAGCCACCGGTCATGGGAAAGGTCCCCTCGGACCAGCGGGCACACGCTAGACAAGCACAGCCACACGGACGTGTGTCCTGATGCTCAGGGCGGGCGGGAAGCAGGCTCCGGGCTCCAGGGAGCAGCGCGTAAGAAGTGCCAACAGTCAGACTCGGGTCTGTGAGCCGGAGGACGAAGCTGCAAAGGCGACGCGCCTGTGGTCCCCACCCGCCGCCCCAGCCGGGTGGGTTCAGCTGCTCTGGGAGGACGCGCTTCTGTCAGGGGCCATCCGGGCCAGCCAGGCCGGGCAGGGGGGCTGGAAGCAGCCGCGGTCCCTCCCGGGCTCACTGTTGCTGCTCTCCAGCAGGCCAGTGTGCGCATCACAGCCGTGGCCTGTCTTCCTTCTCCAGCCCTGGACCAGAGGAGACACGTGCCCATGCCCGAGCTGGCGGGTGCTCCACAGGACTCCGCACACAGACCTGTCGCTGTCCCC
>NW_017731649.1:1687983-1692308 GCF_001890085.2 Hipposideros armiger | reverse complement strand
AGGTGGTGTTTGTTCACCAGCATCCGTGCGTCTGTGTCTTAGGCTCCAGGTGGCACGTGACACCCAGGGGCAACTCTCCCCAACAACCCCACTCTTGCCCCACATTTTCCTGGCAAAGCCACAGCATAGATTTTATCCTTTAGATTTGCATCAAGTATTTTATTTTCCAAACTATGTTGTTACTTATTTTAAACAAGCAAACAAAACAGCCCTCCAAAACAAATTGCGAAGCCAAAGGATCTAGGTTATTTCCCAAGCATTTACTCAAAACCAGTTGGACTCTCTCCAGACAGGCTTTGTGACCCGTTTTCCTCTCTTCACCAAATATCAGGCCTGAAGAGCAGGCCAAGCACGTTCCGTAGCGATTCTACAGGAGCAAAGTTGAAAAAGTGCACTAGAAGTTTGGGGAGCATTTCTTCTGAACGTCCACCTGGCGGTGCAAGCCATTAGACATTTTAAACAGATGTATTTAAAAGACATGGTGTGGCCTTTTGAGCCATAATGCACAAGAGACACAGGCGAGTTCCCATCGACACCCGTGTGCCCATGAAAAGCGTCTTACGTGGAGCAGAGCCCGCAGGTTGCACGAGCGTCGCCCTCCACCCGACCGTGGCCTGAGGCTTCAAGTCCAGTGTGATCTGGGAACCGGAGCAAACACTCGGCCGTCCAGCAGGGATTAGCCCTGTAGAGACTGCGGCAACTCCCAGCGGCATCTCACAGAGGCCTACTTGCCGCAGACTCCGACACAGTGACCCATAAATGTAGTTGAATCCCCTCAAATCCTTTACAAGAAGCACCCAGGAGGGGCTGCCTCTAACCACCTCTAAGCCACTGGGTTGTATTAATCAGGAAAAGCAGTCTTCATCCCTCAGTAAATCCTCCAGAAAACTCTGAGACACCCGGAATTAGAGGATTCGTCAAGGTGTGCCCAGACAAGCCAAGCAGATCCAGTGACACACAGGTACTCACTCTGAACACGTTTGGTTAGCTCAGCCCTAAACGTCAACAAGCCTCTTTAGAAGCTGGACCACAACATGTCTTCAGACAGGATCTCTCAGGAGCCTGGGAAAACTACTCGGGACCGAGCCGTACGCAGTTGCCTCTGGGTGAGGACTGGCAAATTCGACCCACTGCCTGTTTTTCTAAACAGGCTTTTCTTGGCAAAGAGCCCGTTCTCTTCCATATCTTGGCTGGTTTCTCAGAAGTTGCGATAGAGGCCGTGTGAGCTGCAAAGCCTCAGACACGCGCTATCTGGCGCTTCCCAGAAGAAGCGCGCTGACCTTGCTTGCTCTGGGTCATCAAGTCACACATCCTTAAATGAGCCGCATCCTCCCCGCAGGTCCCTGGGCACAGAGGAGAGGCCGTTGCAGCTTCGGGGCTTTGATGGTGGGAATTGTGTTGTCAGCGCATCTCTTCCATAGCTATCAAGCACCTGCTGGGTGCCAGGCACTGGGCTGGGGTGGGGGCTCAAGGTCAAGTGCAGCGTGACCCCCACTCCCAGGAGTGCTGTCTGGGTAGGAAGTCAGCAAGGTTAAGTAACAAGGCACAGGCAACATGGCCAGGTGATGCTCCGATAGAATCGGTGCCTAGTGTTTGCCAAGGGCCACCGAGAGAGACCACAGGGGGTCAGGAGGCCTCTCAGAGGACATGACGCTGGAAGCTGGTCAGTCACTTAGTCAATGAGTCCGTCAGTCCGTCAGTCAGTCAGTCAGCTAATCAGTCAGTCAGTCAGTCAGTCAGCTAACCAGTCAGTCAGTCAGTCAGTCAGTCAGTAGCTAGATGAAGTAGAAAAGACAAGGAAAAGGGTGTCATAAAACCACATGACAAGCTCTGTAACCACTGTTGGTGGTACTTACGTTCTATAAAGTTGATGCAAACACTGAGTTAGTGAGTCCTGAACTCTGCTCCTGGGAGAAATACAGGGTTAGCTTCCTGTGAGCCTCTGGCCACATTTTCACCCCAAATCAGTACATAACCTTGTTTTGTGAGTGTGTCTGCTTAGGCTCCGTATCTAACACACATTATCGGTTCACTACCACTGAGCTCACAGCCGAGAGCTCTGCAAGCCCATACCTGGGTGACGTTCGCTCAGGACAGGGTCTTTCTCCCTGACGCGTCACAGCCTTTCTGCACTTAGGAACACGCACAGCTCTTCAGCACTACGCCCAACGGCCATTTTAAACAACACAATCACCAGCAAAAAGCACAAAAATGCAAAAACGTAGCACGAGAAACCACCACAAAAAGGATACTTGTTTATAGCCTGAAAGCTACAAGAAGTTGCCTTACTTCCACCTCAGCTGGGACACGCCCATCTAGCAACTCAAATTTTTCACTGGTTTAGTCCACAAACGACCTCGAAAACACCATAAGTATTAATTTCAGGGTTGCAAATACATTTTAGGAAGCAGGCAAACTCACAAATATTCACAAATACAAAACCCACAGATAACAAGGATCAGCTGTACTTACATGTAACTTGCTACTGAGAAGAGGAGCTTGTGAGGGTGTGAACTGGACAACTTTCCAGGTAGTCTGCCAAAAGAGGGTTTATTCAGGAAAAGCAAAAAGCAAAACCACAGCAGCAATGTGAGAATGCGTAACTGCNCCCCCCCGTTAGGGAGAATTGTGACACGTGACACAGTGACACCACAGCCCACTGCAGGCGAGAGACAGGGCATCGCAGGTGGGCTGAGGGCGGAGCTGGGGCCGGCCCTGTCCTGGAACCACGGGAAGGACCTTACATACAGACCCATCACGCTCAGAGGCCAGAGGCCGAGATGGCAGCGCGGCAGGGCGAGGTCGGCACCCCAAAGCCTGGGGCTCGGCCGCCTCGTCTGTCACAAGAGGAAGAAGCGGCCTCTGTAAAACGAGGCGAAGGCGACTCGACTCCACCCGCAACGGCGCGCGCGGTAGCAGTCCCCTCGGCTCGCGCACGCCAGGCCTGCACCTGAGAGGAACGGGGAAGGGGCTGTTCTCGGGGTCTGGCCGGCCCTCAGCGGCTCGCCTTCGGAGGTTAGGGGACACGGCAGGGTGCAGGGTGGCGAGGTGTGAGCAGTGTCCGCCAAGCAGAGCTCACGGCCGTGAGCCTTTCAGTCCTCACTGTCCAAAGCACTTCCTTCAATGATGAAAATGTTCCATGACCTGCACTGTCCAATATGGTGGTCGTAAACGCGACAGCCAGGGGCCTGAGGAGCTGAACTGTGGCTTTATTTTGTTCTAATTACCTGTGACTCCTGGCTAGCGTACTGGACAACCCGGCCGTCTCGGAAACCATAGCGTTATCTAAGGGCTTTCAGGTCCAAAATGTTTGATAGGGTCTAAAGGTGACAAGGGGGGACACGTACATCAACCAGGCCAGAAGCAATATCTGGAGGAGACTGATGAACACAAAAGCAAGTGGTAAGCTTTTGTATTATTCGCTTGGTATTTATTGTTGTCACTTGGGACAGTTTTCCTCAGGATTTCAGTCTTCTGATTGGTTGCTGCCGAGTCCTGACCACTGAGGCCCTTAGCAGGGCTGTGCAGGGCTGCACGGCAGGCAGGTGGCTCCTGCTGGGCCTCCTCCCTACGGAGACCTGCCCAGCTGCTCTCCTTCAGCACAGACACTACAGGCGACAGGCCAAAGGGTCAGGCTCCACACCAGTGGGGTCTGCACAGGACGACAGAATCAGGGAGCTGCACGGGTCCTGGTGAGGTTACTAGTCCAGCCTCTGCTCTCAGTGAACGGGACTGTGCATTCGTCACCATTGCTGCATAGCAGGTGACCCCCAAACTGAGCAGCTTAAACCACAAGTAGTTCTTACCTCCCACAGCTCATAATCAGCAAAGGTCTGGGTGGCTTACCCGGTGGTCCCTGCCTCTCTCCTGAGGCCACAGTCATCAGTTGGCTGCGACACAGTGTGCTGCCATAGGTCCCTCCCCAGGATGATGGGGTGTCCTCACAAAGAGACTGTTGGCCTCCCCTGGAGCTAGAGATCCAGGACTGAGAGCGAGAGGGAAGCCTCAGTGGCCTTGGTGACCTAGGCAGAGTCACTCACTCACCACCTCTGCGACATTCTACAGGCCGCACAGACCAATCCAGCCAGTGCGTGAGCACCAGGAGGTGGGGTCATGCAGCTCGTCTCGGAGTCTGGCTGCCACAGAGCTCATATCTTCTTATATCCATTCTCGTTGCTGATTTGGACTTATTTTAAATCAATCCAAGTTTAGATAACACATCACCCACTTTTGAAAGAAGAAACTTGAGGTTACCTCCATGAAGAAAGTCCCTCCTGGCTTCCCGAAGCCTCATCAAGCTGTTTCCCCAAACCCACCAACCCCCC
>NW_017731649.1:1645440-1683703 GCF_001890085.2 Hipposideros armiger | reverse complement strand
GTTTTATTGATGGTTTCCTTTGCTGTGAAAAAACTTTTAAGTTTGATGTAGTCCCATCTGTTCTTTTTTCCTTTTACTTCCCTTGCCCGAGGGGATGTATCAGTAAAAATATTGCTCAGCGTCATGTCTGCGAATTTCTTCCCTACATTTAGAACCATAAAGTTTTAACAGGAAGCCAGGACTAGAGAGTAACAGGAAAGCGCGGCTTTGTCCATAGACCTCCTGTTCTTGGGTTAGTTTTCTTAAAATGCCAGTTTACTTTTATCAAGGAAAAGACAGAAAGCAGGCAATGAGTGAGCGGTGGTCGGGTCAGATTGCGGCAGCCATATTAAGCTCAGGGCTTTGTAGCCTGAAAGCCCAGCAGGCCATCAATGGCTTCGTGACCGGCTTGGCTGGACTTGGTGTTTCTTAATGAGGCTCTTTCACACATTGAGACTTGGCCTGAGCCGCTGGACCAGGGTCAGACCCCATCCCTGAGTTTGAACATTCAGATCAGGCCACTCCACCTCCCATGCGTGTTGGGGACATTGGCTTCAGCTGAGAGATGCTCGCCCTCAGAACACAACAGGGACGCTTTCCCAGCGCTGAGAACAGCATCGCTGGAGTCCACGAATCCGTTTCCTGAGGGGGGCAGGTGGTTCCGTTATCCCTCCCTTTCACATGTGCACTCAGGTCAATTCTGAGGTTGACATCACTGAGATGTGTCCCTGAGTCCCCACGCTCCTCCTGGAGGGCAGGTCCCTCCCTGTCTGAATACCTACCTGGCCTGGGAGCCATCACTGTGGAAGCCCTGACAACAGTGAGGAGAGGGCACGGCAGACACGTGCGCACAGCAGGCCACAGCTGCCTCTCCTGACAAACACCCGGGAGACAGAGAACAAGGGTTCAGTGCGTGGCTGACCCCCTCCTGGCTGGCAGGGGGCATTTGCCACGAGACCCCCGGAGGCCAGCTCCCTGTCCCTCAGACTCCACAGGGCACTGCCTTCATGTGCGGTGCCACCGTAAGCCCCGCCGTGCCGAGTGCTGTTCTGATCTGGGCAGGTCCACGCTCTCGTCCAGGCGGGGCAGGAGACGTGCCATGCTGGCCGCCTGCTCCCTGGGCCGCGGCCCTGCCCGTGTCCTGGGAAAGGCATACAGCTCTCCAGTTACAACGTCCCTGACGTGCGTGTAGGGACGGGTGTTCCAGGTGAAATGGGACAAGGGGTTTTTCTAGAGAGAAGAGGCAAATGCTTGGGAAGTGTGTCCGTGGGCAAGTGACAGAGCGCGTCCTGAGCACCCTCAGGGTTGGGACTAAAATTGTGCAAACATCCAGTAGTCAGCATCTCTTCAGCTTTCAACGCTGAGCACTGAAGCACTGTGGGTGTTTGTCACACGCACAGGGAGCCTGAGTGGGGGGGCCTCCAACGGGGGAAACACCGCAGATTAGGACCCACACGAAGCTGCTTCCCCAGGACACCTGTGCAGATGGGGCCACACCCTCACTCAGCCCACGGGAAAGCCACCACGAGAGGAGACCGGGCAACGTCAACTGCGGAAGAGGCTGGGACCCAGCCCGTCCCACACTCCGGCCATCTAACACTCGCATTATAACAAATCCGTAACTGGCACCAGAGCAAGCGGCCCCACAGCTGCTTCTTACGCAGGAGCAGCCCCCCGAAGACCTGGACGCCCCAGGGGTGCTCGCTGCCCCAGCCCCTTTCCACTGCCTCACGACTGACAGTCTCCTGTACTGGAGATACATTTTCATTTTTTTCTCACCTCTGGCCTAAATCGTTCTATGAATCTCCAGCTGGTCCCGAGAACCAACGAAAATGAAAAACTCCTGCACAGAGTACCACAGGGTTACCTGCAAAATATGAGTGCGTTTCCCACAAGCCCTGGAATGTCCCACAGAGCGTCATTAACGGGCCTCCACATGGGACCCGCCAGGTGCGCGACATGATGTGCAGTGTCTCTCATCTTCCTCGAGTCCTTCGCCATTTCCTTCTCTTTCCCTAGTTTTGCTCCTTGCCTCAGGTCCTGCCAACCTCCTCCCTTTTATGCAGAAATAAACCCTACACTCTAAAGACAGCCACAGGCACAGGCAAGTAGCTCGGGGCCAAAATGTCCACCTTCAAGAGAGACGAGAGCCCTGTTTGGAGTTTTCCTTTATTTGAGGGGAACACAGCCCCCCCCCCGCAAGTTGCACCCTCTTTCTTTCATCTGATCTGCTGACCTGCACGGCTGGGAGCCTCTGCTCAGCAGGGGCTCAGCCTGGGCCCGCTCTCTTTCCCGGGACGGAATGGGGTCCACTCCCTCGGATTCCTGCAACCCAGCCCTGTTTCTCTGCCCTCCCTCGGCCACCCTTCCTTCTGTGAGTTTTGCAGCATGTATGCAGCCCCCGGAGTGCGGGAGGTGCCAGCTGATTAGTCTCATGCTTTGAACCTTGAACATGTGCCTTCTCTGAATTATGGGTTTCGTTTGGGTCCCCAGTAAGTCAGAAGATGGCCGGCCTCTCTCTTCCATGGGGTGTCCGCCCGGCTCCTGCTAACCGCCCCACATCCTGAAAACAACAGCCCGACCTCCCTCAGTGAGGGCCAGGGCAGGCAGAGCACACCCGCTGGGTCCTTCCTACATCGGGAGCCCCAGCCCAAGAGCCAGAGCTTATACAGATATAGTGACGGAAGAGACAAAAATAAGACCTGCACCGACACCACCCACAGATCTATGAAGCCACTCACTGCTCGTGGTCTAGGCCGGGGTATACCGACAACTAGTCGCCTGGTGCCCAACATCCAGGTGCCATCGTTAGGGTGTCCCAGGGCACAGGTCATGTGAGACTGACCAGTTCAGTTGTTAGTGCCCCCCAAGCCGGCACATGAAGAAGGACCCACGGGGCAGCTGTGCCCCAGCCTGCCCGACCCCCGGCCCGAGCCGTCTTTTCTCCGAGTGCTGACACACCTTGCACGTCACTCACCTGCTGCTTCATTCTTCTCTGAATTTACCCATTTTTTCATTCATGTTACATTTGTTGAACCCCACTGTGTGCTAAGCACACAGTAGGACATGGAGTTCACTGTCTGCAGCTGCGCAGGAGGGGTAGAAGGCCCCATGTAGAGCCAGCTGCTCGACAAAGATGTTTTTAACAGGGTTAATCAGTCACAGCAATTATCCCCCAACCTTGTATTCTGTGTCAGATGAGAACCAGGGAAGACGTTGTAGGAAACAACACATTTCTCTTTAACAGCCTCTAAAGTTCTGGGATGCTCTGAACACCCCTAATCAATACCTGTTACCTTTTGTTACCACAAATTCTTAGACCTGTGTTTGCCAGCAAATTACGTCATAGTATTTGGGACCGTTTCGTAGGGTTAGTATTGCTTCCTTTTAGCTATGCAGCTCACCCGCCATGCAGTCCTTCAGGACAGGTTTTCCACGGGTGTCTACGAAGTGCAGACATTGTGCTGCCCACCTGCCAGCACGTGCACGAGGCCTGCTTCTGGGATCTGGAGTCTTGCTAATCAGAGAATGACCCTCACTTGGCATCACCTGGGGATTTTGGGTAAATGCACAATCTCGGTGTCACTCCAGGCACATAGAATCCATCTTTATTTTCACAAGATTCCCAGGTGATTAGTTGTCCATTAATGTTTGAGAAACACTGCCCTAGGGAAGAGATCACACACATTAACGCAAAGATAATTTGGCATCAGTGCTTCGACAGAACCTCCCGCGGGGAGATAACACAGAGCACTCCCTGACTCGGGCTGATCTATGCGTCCCCACAATTGGATCTGGTCTTCACGTGGCCACAGAAGGAGAGTCTGTTACTGTGGAGATTCACCCGCCGTAAGCGGCACGACGTGGACCCAAGCCCAGCTTTGTCCAAACCCACATGTTGACACATCTCCAGTGACCTTGCTGTAGCTGGAGTTGTATGGTTCAAGAACACCTGTCTGTCTGCCTGGCTAAGTGCCCCGTCTCACTACCTGTGCCTGTCCGGCGTGTGGGAGCCACTACAAAGCTATCGCTAAGGCACAGTCCTCAATCCCAGTCCCGACCAGTAGCCATTCTCCAGCCCCAGTCCCGACCAATAGCCATTCTCCAGCCATTTTCTCTGAGAAATATCCACCCTGATCCTCTGGCCCCAGAACTACGGGGCTTCCTTGGGCCACAGTGATGGGTTGACTTCACATCATCAGGGAAGCAGCCCTGGAAGAGGGCAGGATTAGGGGGGCCGGAGAGCCGGCGTGCGGACCAGCCAAAGGAAAGGAGGCCCTCAAACAGCCTTCACCTTCACAGAAACTCAGACCTCGCCCTGTCCTTTAGTGACCTTGCTGGAGCCGTCCGAGCGCCTTGGTCCCCTCTGTGCTGCCACGTAAGGCCACTGCCCTGGGGTGACGCCTGCCTGTGGCCCAGCTCCTCTCTCAGGCTCCCGTCTGCCACAGGCCTTCCTGAAACTGCACAAAGGAAGAGTGATCGGAGAGCACGACCCAAGGGTGGTGAACACGCCATGCGGTCCCCGTCTACCTGCGAGGAACCCATTAATCTGTGAGTTTCCTGGGGCACAAGCAAGAGTTTATTGGTCCATTTCGACATTGCCACACTATAAATCTGCGGGCTTTTTAACACATGTGCAAATGTGGTCTATAATTTGTCTATGATTATAATATTGTCCATATTTATTTACATATTAAAATTTTCACTTTGTGTTTTGTCTCCAATAAGTTCCAAAACATATACTCACATCATGTGACATTTCTTGTTTTTTTATTTAACTTACTTACATACAGTTGTCTCTGCCGATTTTATACCAAAAACATGTAATCTCATTTACACTTGTGTTCTCTTGCTTTTTATTATGTTTTATCTCAATTTCAGCTGACTTCCTAGTAACAAATACAGATGTCATTTTAATCCTGCTTGATATAATCATTAAAGAGAAAACTGTCTCCTCTTGGTAGAAAACTGTAGCTCACAGTGGAAGCCAAACCACAAAACATTTCACTTTTCACAACAGTGGGTTTTTCTTGCTGCAGCTGACAGCACTCTGAATGAATGTGATCACGTGCGGGAAGGGACGTCGGGGCGTAACAGCTGGGAGGAAAGCATGACACAGGTGTGGGCCTGATCACAGCTTCTCTGATCCACCAAAGGTCTCCTAAATAATTTTATTTTAAACAATGTTTTTATTTAAATAACTGTATATTTTAAATAATTGCATTTATAAGAAGCCAATTACACTCAACTTTTTCAGAACTATACACCCACTGAGTAATCAAGGGGCTTCTGAAATAATAAATATTGGATCGACAACTCTCAGAAGAAAAGTCACCATATGTACACACCTTCATCATCCAATCACACAGCTGATCCTTTCATTGACCTTCGAAGTCAAGGTGACAGGAATAGTAAAGGGCACTGCTATAGTCTTGTGACCGTTCAGCTGGAGTGAAACCCTCCACTAAACAATGTCAGCTCTCTATGCAGAAACTGAGGTTGTACACAACGGATCCTAGGACATAGTTTCTGTTTTCGTGTGTGTTGGCCGCCTGCTCTGTGTCCGGCGATTCACTGGGCTGAACGCTAGAGTTTTTTCACATCCTGTCTTCTCCAGACTTGGAAAAACAGTCAGCAACCTGGTAGTCATTACTGTTAATTGGTAGCTATGGAAAGAGTCGCTTTGTTGGCCACGATGATATGAACGAGCCTGACCATATACTCCCATGTCTGAGTGAAAATAGCAGTCATGCCGCTCTCCAACCCACGGACAGCCAACCATACGCCACCCAAACCAAAGCACTTGGGAGAGCCCCGCTTTCTAGGAAGAAGGTGGGGAGGCCCTGGATGCCTCACATTCCTGGTTTGCCGAAAGAGTGATCAGGGAGGAGCCCACGTGTCTCCCCAAAAGTAGCCCTTGAGTAACGTGACTCGAAACCCCACTGTGACGTATGAGAGGCATGGGAACCCAGACACCTCCTTAGGAGACGTGAGGGGCCCGCGGGGCGGTTTAGCTGGAGAAGCCCCCAGCCAGCCCTCGGCCGTTGCACGCGAACCTGCGTGCCCGTTTCCTTCCACGAGGGGGCGGAACACAGCTGTGCGGTGGTGCCCTCTGCTGGGGGGGACGTGCAATTGCAGCGTGGCCGGATGACCCAAATCCTCGTTTTTTTTGGAAAGATGGAGACGCTGGTCAGCTACCCCCTGGGGGACAGAAGGCCAAGAGCAAGGAAGCGAGGACGGTGCGAGTTGGTGACAAACAGCACGCCGGCGTAGGCCTCCTTCACTCCTGTCCTCGGAGCGCCCCGGGCGATTTCACCCTCTCGGCTCAAAATCTCACTCAGAAGGATCAGGAAGTGTTACAGACACAAATGAATTAAAAAGGTCAAAATGAGTCAAGTGAGAGTAGAAGAAGAAGAGCGGGTCGTGAGGTCACAAGATAACCATACATTTAATGCCTCTGTAAATTTTCAGATATTTATAGAGGTTCTGTGATGGGAAAAGCTATAACTAATTCTGCAAAATACCAGCGCAGTGCCTGTTGTCAGGAAGTACCTTTGAGGATCGTAGGTGTGAACAGGAGAGATACATATAAAAAATACACTTTGCAATTTAGCGTAGCATTTAAATTCCAAATTAGTGGTTTAAACAATAATTGCTGTTACCGCTCAAATGAGAGGAAAATCGTTCTGGACTCACACGGTCAACAGTGTTCATAGGAGATAACGGATAGAAGGGACCGATACGCAGTCCACATAAATGAAAGGAGTCGTGAGCGCAAACGAGTGGCTGGAAGCCGTGGGAGCACAAAGCTCCTCCCCGAAGTGTGTGCCTCACCCGCCCGAGCTCAGAGTCATCACCCCGAGTCATCCAGCGCAATCCAACCAACGTCTACGAGAATCAACGGCCAGCTGCTCCCACTGGCCTGACGAGTCTCTAGTGAAACGGAATCGGTCGGTGGGGCAGGCCTGTCTGGGGCTCTGAGCCCTGCCACTACAGCTCCTCCTGAGACCAGGCCCAGGATGCAGCCAAGGATGTGGCAACAAAGGTCAGCCAGGCCTCCGGGGGCCAGGAAGACTTCTCACCAGTGAGTACCTGCTACTCACTTGGAAGGCCCAGTGAACCCGAATGATTGATTGATGCCACTCAAAATACAGCGTGGTGTGGTACAGCCCAGGGAGCCCCTGCGATGCCCTCCTCAGCATCTCTGAGGGACACTTTTCTTCCAAAGTGCCAAATGACCGGGGAATGCTTGAAAAAAAGGTGGTCTCTCCAGAGACTGGCCTCTGGCGGTGAAGCGGCTGTGGGAGAGTCAAGTCGGGGTCTGGGCAGATGGGACTGGAGCCCAGATCTCCCAACTGTGTCCCGTGGGCGGGACTCCCGAGTCCCCAGGGCATTGCCCGTCCTCAGAAGCCCGCGGGGCTCTGTCCACAGAGGGACCAGGTCTCCACAGAGAGGAGCCCTCATTGGGTTCAGGTTTTGCCCCTTCGTATTCTTTACTGGACATCGAAAAGGGAACCCATTCTGAGGTTGTGGCTCAGGTGACGGCTGCAGGTAAACAGACGGTGGCAGGGCGGGGAAACATCGCGATGTGGGTCCTCGCACTTAAACCCGAAGCTGAGCAGCAGCTTGGGATTTGGCCGCAGCAAAGCGGGAGGCGGGTAGTCTGGGAGTGTTGTGTGAATATAGGCGGGCTGACGGATGAATGTAGGTAGGTCATTTTCAAAAGAGACCCTGCAGCAAAACCAGAATGTCCTAAAAACAACCCGTGGGCTGATGCCAAGTCACTCCAACGTGATATACCCGCCTTCATTTGGCTGTCCCGAGCTTATCCTGCTTAGATGCTGTTGCTGGTCCCAGACCAAACAAGAGGGCAGGTGGCCCAGCACAGACAGAAGACTGCCCCCACCCTGCCACATGAGCGTGCAGTTCCACCCTTGTTATTTCTGGGCCTGTGGGTGATTGGGCTCTGGACAGGCTGTGATGAGGGGAGTCTTCTTAGGGGGGACAGAACCGCCCGGCAGGTGGCATGAGAATGCGTGGCCTGTTTCTAGGCTGGTTCCCATGTGGCCACGTTGACCATGAGCAGAAACAGTTCCGACCAGGCGCCCATGGTCAGGGGAGGGCGTCCTGGCATTGCTTCTGCTGGGTGTGTCAGTCCTGCCATGCCACGTGGATAGCGCCAAGGTGGGCACATTCCCAAAGCTGAGTCCTAGCACCACAAGGAAGGGAAGGTCCAGAACCGTGCTGGACTGACAGCCAGAGGCCGTCCGCTGAGAGCGGCGTTGCCTTATCCAAAAACAGAAGAAAGTCAAACATTCAGGCAAAATTAGTGGCAGGTAGATTTTAAGGAGAGTGTTATGTTTTCTGCAGCTCCGAAGTCACGCCCAGCTGTAACACAGATCCTTAGACCTTAGAAAAGAAAAGTGATTTCCAGAGGTGTCCTGATATTTCACAGTCATAAAAAGACAATATTCCAAGTGGAGGAAGAACAGCAGCTGTTGAGTTGAGTATCTTCTTATCAGGTCTCACACTTCAAACTTAATACATCGTGTGATGCTGAAAACAAGACATGAAGAGTCAACTTCAGTGATCTGGCTGTCGCTGCTGAAATGATCAGCTATCAGATGGATTTCAGGAGGAGCAAATTATAATAAAAATATGCCAAAATGTTTGAGGTGACAGAATAGGCAGCATGCCTTTCTTCGAGAACCAGGAAGTCACCCAGGCAATTGAGTGTGCTTGACACAGTACACCAGACTAATAAAAGAGGAGTCAGATCACGCCCCAGTTAAAGACAAAATATCCTAAGAACCAGCTAATCCACAGATAAGGGAAAGAAATAACATAAAAATTGGGAAAAGGCAAAGAAGATTATTATTATTTGCAGATGACATGATAGGATCGGCTGGAAACCCTATTATAACAGGAGAATGCAGGAAAGGGCTTACATATAAGTTCATAAACAATCAGCAGTGAAGACCGGCTGGGAAGCCCTCAGTGGGCCTGATCAGAGCCGTGTGCACGGAGGGGTGCTGGGCAGGTTCCAGGGGCACTGTCCCGATGACCAGGGGGAACGTAGGCACGGCATAAGCAGGAGAATATCATGAACTGATGCCCAAATTCCAAAGATGCCCTTGACAAGTGCGTGGAGGGTGGATTGAAGTGCAGCATAAAGACCAGTGAGAAGTCACTCTGTGGTCGAGTGGGGTTGGCGGTTGTGGGCAGAGTTGGGGTGCACTAGGGGGGCAGCAGGATTGGGTGAGAGAGGACAGGGCAGTGAAGGAACAGTGGCATCAGGTAGGGGACCCCATTTCCAAAGTCCCGCTATGTGAGCCTAGCATCAAGGGGACACCTGCTCTAAAGAGGGGCCAGGATGGGGAGCCCTGGGGGAGGGTGGTTTAGGGGGGGCAGGAGCACCCCCCTCTTCTTGTTCGGGTCCTCTTCCTTTGGCCAGGGCGTGCACCATGGACTCACCCTTCTGTGGGCTCACGACACGGCTGCAGCCTCAAATCGGTCAGCTGGTGACGAAGCCATGCTGTCACTGTCACGGCGCAGAGCTGTGTGTGAGCAGCGGGCTTGAGTCACGCCAGCTGCCATGGCCTCCGCCAGCCCCTCTCCCCGCCTTCCCGCCCTTACTTTTCCTCCTCCTGCGGTGGGATCCCTGTCCCTGTCACCACTGTCCCTGTCCACTCCTGTCCCGGCCTCAAGGCCCGCAGGGGCGTGTCTCTGCTTCCTTTTCCTGTCAGTGCATTTGGACACTAGCCCCAGGCACTGCTCCCAAGCCTCCAGCGACCTTTCCGGAGCAGTGCCTGTTCGCTGCCCACAGGTTCCACACATTTCCGGCGCAGGTTTCGGGCACCGTCCGCATGGCAGCAACCCGGGAGGGGGGGGGCGCATTCTGTCAGCCGAGGCATTTAATTAACTCATTACAACCTGCTGCGGTGCACACACAGGATGGCTTGTGCAAAGCACAATCTCTCCTTCCAAGTCACTTATTGTGAGCCCCCGGAACATCTGATAGGCTCTCCCGAGGGGCGGGGTGGTAATTGGCCCTCCCATCTGCCAGGGTGGCTGTGAACCCTTCCCAAAGCGGGGTCTGGGGCTCAGAGTGGGAGAGCAGCAGAGGGACCCAGGTGGGACCCAGGCGTGTCCTGCATGTGATTAGCACTCACCGGCTGTGAGCTGTCCTAGAGGACCCACCCAGGATGTAATTATCAGTGCGAAGTCTCTTCTTTTAGGCAGATAAGCTTGGTAATGACTTGGGTATGGCAGCAAACGAGCTGAGGAGGAGCCAGAATAATGATGCTTGTGTCCTGGCCCCAGAGGCGGGTTTTCTCATCATCAGGAGGAAACACAACCTGCCCAGGGTCGTGTTTCAGCTCCTGCAACCAGCCCCCAGGTGGGGCCGCCAGGCTGCAAGAGCGTGGCAGAAACCTCCCTCCAGGAGTGACAACCCAGTCTCTGCACGTAAGTCTGCAGGGGGGTGCGCAGGGCCTGGTGAAGGACCCCCGGCCCATGCGGGAGACCACACGGGGAGAAGCCATGCCGACAGCCAGCAAAACGCCACCATTCACATCTTCCTGCCATGACGGTAACACCAACCCAGTGGCTTAAAACAATGCCAACTGCTTGTCTTACTGCTCCACCGGTCACAAGTCCTCAGTGGGTCCCGCTGAGCTAAAATCTAGGTGCTGGCGCTGCTGTGTCCCTGGAAGCTGCAGCTTTTCCCGCCTTCCCAGCTTCTCGGCGCTGCCCACAGGCCTGGGCACAGCGCCCCCGCCAGCTCCAAAGCCAGCAGCGGCCGGCCCAGCCTTCCTCACGACCCATCCCTCTGACCTCCCCCACCACCACCCGACCCGCTTCCACGCTCGGGGACCCTGCGATTACCCTGGGCCCACCCTTGTCTTCAAAGGTCATCTCCCTATTTCAAGGTCAGCCGACTGGCAGTGTTGATTCCATCTGCTTTACATCTTGTTGGCCAAGTAAACTAACGTATTCACAGGACTGGGCATTAGGGCACGAACATTTCTGGGGCCGTTGTTCTTCCCACCCCACACCCTCGGAAAACTTGAAGGTGAAAGCTTATAAAATTGCAAAGGAAAAACTCTATGAGTGGCTGGCAAGAAGGATCAAAGTTCTCTATGCTGACTCATCTGAAAAATCTGTGCCTCACACATGGTATGTGTTCCATAAATAGTTATTGTGCCAGAGAAATTTTTAGTAGTCTACACTGAGGGTAAACGGCTCGTAAGTTAATACATGATGAAGAATAAACCAGGACATATGTTTGTAGCTTAAAAAGTAAATTCTTCCCAATGTATGCGTGCTTTCTTTTTAAATTTACATACAGGAAAAGATGCTTTTCTGTATGATTTTAGTTTTTCTTAACTTAAGATTTTTTTATTAACCCAACATGGTGTGTCTTGGTGACTGTTTCACAGGCACGTAGAGGACTGCATCCCGCCGTTGTTTGCTAGAAGGTTCTAGCTCTGTCTGTCACATAGGCCCAGCCGGCTGGCGAGGCGGCTCAGTCCTGCGTCCTATCCCAGGGCTGCTGTCTGCCAGCTCCGTCAGCTACTGACAAAGCAGTGGTGAAGCCTCCAACTACAATTAGTGACTCATTGTTTCTCTTTCTAATTCTATCATTTTATATTTCGTAAGTTTTGATGGTCTCTGTTAAGTGCATACGCATTTAGGATTGCCATGTCCCCTTGGTGAGCTGATGGCTTTGTCATTGCATACCTTCCTTATCAATACTAATTCTCCCTGCTCTGAAGTCTACTTTGTCTGATATCAATGAAGCTGTTGCCCTTCCCTTTTATTGATGTTTGCATGGTACTCATTTTCACCTTTCTGCATCCTTATGTTAAAGTAGGCTTACTGTAGGCAGTATAGTTGGGTCGTTTTAAACAAATCCAATCTGATAATCTCTGTTTTTTAATTGCTACACTTAAGCCATTCGTATTTGATAATTGGTATGTTTGGGTTTAAGTCTATTATTTTATCATATATTTTTCTCTTTTCTCCTATTTTTTTCATTCCACTATTTCCTCTTTTCTGTCTTCCTTAAAATTATTAGAATTTTTTTAATACTATATGTTAATGTCTCTACTGGGGTCTGGTCTATGTCTCTTTGTATGGCTGTGTGGGTGTGTGGCTGCTGTAGGAGTTAACAATTTACAAGTTTACCTTTTCACAGTCTACTTAGAGCTAACGTTTTGCCAATTCATGTGAAATAGACCCTCCACCCGCCCCTGTATACTGCATCGCACCTACACGGACTGAAACACCACGCATAATGTTACAGACTTTGCTTTCATGCTTTCATTCATCATGCATATTTTAAAGAAATTAAGAGAGGAAAAGGGCCTATTTTATTTATTTATAATTTCTGTTGCTCTTTACTTCCTGAAATTCCAGGTTACCCTCTGGTATCATTTCCACCTGAACAACTTCCTGTAGCGTTTCTTTCAGCACAAGTCTGTTGGTGATAAATTATCTTTTATTTTTCTTTTTTGTTTTTCTTTTCTGAGAATGTCTGTATTTTATTTTCATTGCTGAAAGGTATTTTGGCTGGAGGAAAAATTCTAGATTCACAGCTCTTTCCCTTCATTACTTTACACCGATTGTACCACTTCTTTTTGGCCTCCATGGTTTCGGAGGATAAATCCACAGTCATTTGAATGGTTATTCCCTGTATGTAACAGGTTTTCTCCTCTGGTTGCTTTCAAGATTTTTTTCTTTGTCTTTGAATTTCAGCTGTTTAATTCCAGGGTGTGTGTGTGTTTCTTTGAGCTTATCATTTTTGGGATGGCTTTATAAATTTCACAGGCAACTTACCCATAATTTCTTAAATGGCTCATAGTGATTTTTAATTGGCTAAAGGGAACTCAAGAGTCTCAAAGAGTTGCTCTTTTCCCCCAAAAGTAACTGGTCAGAAAATCAAGAGCAATTTACCATTCTTATACATATGTAGGCCAATTAGAAATACAAAAGGAAGAAATGTTACTTTTTATTCTTTCAGAGCAGAGAAGATCACATCTCAGTTTGACCTTGGGTCTTCCTGGTTACTTGGAAGCTCTGCAAAGGACAAGCGGCAGGGCGAGGGTGATGGTAAGTCTCAGTGAGGTGCTATGTGAGCTCGCGGACGCAGGCAGTGTGTCTCACAGCCACAATACCAGCTGACGTTTACTGAGCATGATTATGTAGAAGGCATTGTGTGAACCCTCTGCATGTTCTCTCAGGGAATCCGTGTAACGACTCTGTGAGGTGAGTATTATAGGCCTGATTTGCAGGCGAGGAAGTGGAGGCATAAGTAACTTGCCTTGGGACACATGACTAATAAATCTAGGAGGTCCCATCTTCTTAAACCCTAAGATGAGTCCTATTGCATTCTGAGGAAGCACTGTGCTGAGCATGTTAAACAAGTTATCTCACTTAACCCACACACTAACTTTGGAGGGTGCATTCCCTTATCTCACTGTGTGTTTTTCTTTTTACTTGGGAAAAAAAAGAGGTTTGGTTTAAACCAATCTATCTCAAAAGACACATTTTAGAAGAGTAGATATTGCTTACTTTTTCACATATTTAATCATGTTTGTAAAACCAACGTGGACAAAGACGGTGCTCTGATTCTGTGTGCTAGGGCACAGCTCTTGGATCCTCCGTCCCAAATTTCCTTCCTTCAAGGTCCAGAACCACCAAAAGGCATTCAATATGCAATCAATATATCCTAGCTGCTTCTTTAACAAGAACTCTCCATGTGTAAGAGATACACACCAAGGTATTTACATAAAATGAGGTGACGTTTGGGATAGCTTTAAAAGACTCCAGTCCAGATGGTAGGAAGACAGGTAGGTAGGTGGGTAGTTATGCAGTGTGATAAAAAAAATATGGTGAATGCTTAAATTAAAAACATATATTACAGTAAAAGACACATTGCCATTAATCCCCCTCAAAATGTTCCCTCCCCCCACTTTGAACACATTTATCCCATCGTTCTTGCCACTTTCTGAAGCAGTTCTGGAAGTCCTCTTTCGTGAGAGTCTTTAGTTGCGCTGTTGTGGCTGCCTCCATGTCCTGAATCATTTTGACTTTGGGGAAGAGACAGATGTTGTACAGTGCCAGATCCAGTGAATAAAGTGGATAAGGACACACCGTAATGTTTGTGTTTTTGTTTTAAGATCTTATTGGGGAATCGGGGGAGGGGAACAGACAAGTTGCTGTCGTTTTGTTCTTCATTCTAGTTGTGGAGGACGTTGCTTCACTGGCCCATGTTGGTATTATGATCATTGCGCTCTTCTTGGCCGAGGCAGATCAGTCACCGGCTACTGGATGACTGTTTATGGTGGCTCATGGCCGCTCAGGCTGATTGCCGGATGCTCACGGTAGCTCATGGCAACCCACTGCAGCAGGGGCTGCAGACTACGCCATCGCTGGCGACTCACAGCAGCCCAGCTCCAGGTCGAGCTGTTGTTCACCATCTTAGCTGTAGAGGGCACAGTGTCACTGGCCCTCATGTGGGATCCGAACCAGGGCCCTGCTGCTCAGAGCTGGCATCCCAAGCCAGCTCTTAAACAACTGAGCCACTCAGCTGGCCTACACTGTAATGTTTTTTTTTTGTTTTTTTAAGATTTTTATTGGGGAATTGGGGGGATGGGAACAGACAAGTTGCTGTCGTTTTGTTCTTCAGTCCAGTTGTGGAAAACGTTGCTTCACTGGCCCAAGTTGGCACCATCATTGCGCTCTTCCTGGGAGAGGCAGATCAGTCGCCGGCTTCTGGACAGCCGCTCACGCTGGCTGCTGGCTACACACAGTAGCCCATGGCAACCCACTGCCACAGGGGCTGCAGCCTACGCCGTCACAGGCGACTCAGGGCAGCCCAGCTCCAGGTTGAGCTGTTGTTCAGCATCTTAGCTGTGGAGGGCAGTGACACTGGCCCTCATATGTGGGATCCGAACCGGGGCCCTCTGGCATCCCAAGCCAGTTCTTAACCATAGCACCACTCGGCCAGCCCTGTAATGTTTTTATTTCACAGAAATTATGATACACCTGGGCCGGCTGAGTGGCGTGTTGGTTAGAAGTTGGCTTGGGACGCCAGCTCTGTGCAGCAGGGCCCCGGTTCGGATCCCACATAAGGGCCAGTGACACTGTGCCCTCTAGAGCTAAGATGGTGAACAACAGCTCGACCTGGAGCTGGGCTGCCGTGAGTCACTGGTGACAGCGTAGGCTGCAGTGGGGCTGGCCGGCAGCGGGCGTGAGCTTTTGTGAGCTGCTGTGAGCCACCGTGAGCAGCCGTCCAATGGCTAGTGAGCAACTGCCTCACCCGGGAAGAGCACAATGATAATACCAACATGGGCCAGTGAAGCAACGTCCTCCACAACTAGACTGAAGAACAAAACAGCAATTTGTCTACCTGTCTATTCCCCTTCCCCAGTTCTCCAATGCTGTTCCCCTTCTCCAATTCCCCAATAAAATCTTTTAAAAAAAAGAAAGAAAGAAAGAAAGGAAGGAAGGAAGAAATTACCATATACCAGAAGTAATGTGTGACATGCAGTGTTGTTGTGATGGAGGATGAAGTAAAGACACACATGAAAGAGGACTTCCAGAACCGCTTCAGAAAGTGGCAAGAATGATGGGATAAGCATGTTTGAAGTGAGAGACAGTATTTTGAGGGGGATTAATGGCAATGTGTCTTTTACTGTAATTAATAAATTTTCAAAAATTTAAACATTCACTGTATTTTTCTATCACGATAGATGATTGATAGATAGATGATAGATAGATAAAAGAAAATAATGAACAGAGGCAGAGATCGATGAAAGAACATCCATCATGAGTTAATAATTGTTGAAGGGAGGTGTGTACCTGGGAGTTCATTATACACTTCTTTGTATATTTGCATGTACTTTTAAAGTATGAAAATAAAAATTTAAATTTAAAAAATAGAAAAGAACATATTGGGTTTTGGAAAAGTTATGATGCATTTTTGCAACGAAAAACAGAAAAAATATGTCATGACTTTTCCAACAACCCATTATATAATGTATATGCACAGAGAGAGAGAGAGAGAGAGAGAGAGAGAGAGAGAGAGAGAGAGAGAGCTCTTTTCTGCACTAATTGTCCTGGTGAAGTGAGCGGCTCTATAACAGCCCTCAGTCTCCAAACCCATGGGTCTGTTTGGGGGCTTCTTCACATCAAGGCAGCAGCTGACACTGCTCAGACCCTATTGGCACCAGCTGGCAGCCTGGCCCACGTGCGCCTCCATTGCGGGCTGCTTGGTCTCTGCCATTCCTCAGGTGTTGGTTTATTTGAAGTCAGGCCCTTCGCTTGCATTTCTCCACCGTTTTTCCTAAAAATGGTCATCCTTTTGCCTGACTTCACTATTACCAACTTTCTATCTCCTTTTTCAAAGCAGCAAATAGTGCTGTGAAACGCTGGGTCCTGGGGAGTGAACTGCACTCTGCTTTCTGAGGAAAACCTTCTCACACAGTAACAGCCGCTCCTGCTGTAACACCGAGATGGTGCAGCCTCGAAACCTCAGCCCTGTTGTCCACTCAGCATCCTGCAAAGGCTGGCAAGACCCTGATCCTCACCAAACCCAGCCTGTCCCCTAACTGGAAATCTCTTCGCAGCCAGGCACAATTTGCGAGGTGTGGTTCCATGGCCTTTTCCATTTCATTGATCGTGAATTATTAAAGCAATACCATTCACCTTTCAGCCAGGCTGAGGTCCCCGTGATGTGATTTCTCCCAGCAGAATGGAGGGCGAGTGGGGAGAGGTTTCTTTATCACTTGTGCCTGGGGATGCCATCTTTGACATTTGAGAGGTAAAAAGAAAAGCTGCCATTTCCGTGATGTCCTAACACAACTATGAGCTTGAGAGCTGGCGGGTTCAGCTCGCCTTTCAAGGGTTTCATTCAGGACCAGGCACAAGAGTGAAAGAATCCACGCCAGCTGTTTGAGCGGAGAAATTTAACGTAAGAGCTGCTAGCATGAAGAACCGTTAGATAGAAGGGTTGTTAACTTCTTAATAGAAGACACCAGGAACAAAGGGACAAGGTTGGAGTTGCCTCAACTTAGACACATAAGGAAGGGCCCATGGACCTGCAGAGGGGGTGCCAGCTGCTGTTAGGGTCCGGAGGGGTGGCACATGCACGGATGGGGCAAAGGAACTGCTGCAGGAAGGAAATGCTGCAGCTGTGTGGTTCAAATAGTGTTGCAGGGTCAATTCACAGCCCGTGATGCATGGTGGGCAATCCATGATGGGTGATGCGTTATCAGGGTGATGAATGGTGGGTAATTCATGGTGGGCGAGGTTTTCAACTCACTTTGCCCAGATCCATCAGGGGAATCACTGTCTATGGCAGCTAGAGCCTTATGAAATGTATTTCTTAAATAATAAGACTTGAAAATTGAAATGACTCCCTGACCCCTGGGCTGCAGAATGGATGCCGTGTTAGCGGGCATGAAAACAACATCAATGTCATTGTCCGTCTCCATCAGAGCTCTTGGGTGACCAGGTGCATTGTCACTGAGCAGTCAGATGTTTAAAGGAATCTTTTCTTCTGAGCAGTAGGTCTCAACAGTGGGCTTAAAATAGTTAGTAAATCACATTGTAAACAAATGTGCTGTCATCCAGGCTTTGTATTCCCATTTACAGAGCACAGGCAGAGTAGATTCACATAATTCTTAAGGTCCTAGGATTTGCAGAATAGTAAGTGAGCACTGGCTTCAACGTAAAGTCCCAGCTGCATGAGCCCCTCACCGGAGAGTCAGCCTGTCCTCTGAAGCTTTGAAGCCAGATGCTGACTCTCCTGTCTAGCTGTGAAAGTGCCAGGTGGCACCTTCTTCCAATATGAGGTTGTTTTGTCTGCATTGAAAATGTGTGGTTCAGTGCAGCCACCTTCGTGAATAATCTTAGCTGAACCTTCTGGATAACTGGCTGCTTCGCTTCATACTTTTACTCTATGGTGACAGTGTCTTTCCTTAAACTTCATGACCCAGCCTCTGCCAGCTTCACACTTTCCTCTGCAGCTTCCTCACCTCTCGGCCTTCATAGGGCTGAAGAGGGTTTGGGCCTTGCTCTGGATTAGGCTTTGGCTAAGGGGATGTCGTGGCTGCTTTGATCTCCTATCCAGACCACTGAAACTTTCTCCATGTCGACAGTAAGGCTGTTCCTCTTTCTTCTCATCCGTGTGCTCACTGCAGTAGCACTTTTAATTGCCTTCGAGAACTTTCCTTTCATTCACAACTTGGCTCATTGTTTGGCACAAGAGGCCTAGCTTTCGGCCTATCTCAGCTTTCGACGTGCCTTCCTCACTCGGCTTAATCCTTTCTAGCTTTTGACTTAAAGTGGGAGCCGTGTGACTCTTCTTTTCACTTGAATATTTAGAGGCCATCGCAGGGTTAACTGTCCTGATTTCAGTATTGTTGTGACTCAGAGAATGGGGAGGCCCGAGGAGAGGGCGAGACACAGGGGACAGCCGGTCGGGGGAGCAGTCAGAACACGCACAGCGTTTATCAGTAAGTTAGCCTTGTTATGTGGGTGCGGTTGTTTCCATGGCAACAAAGAGCACCGATCCCAGATCACCATACAAATACAATAATAATGAAAGAGTTTGAAATATCGTGAAGATTGCCGAAATGCAACACAGAGACACGAAGTGAGCCCGTGCTGTTGGAAAAATGGCCAGTCGACTTGTTGGACGCAGAGTTACCAGAAGCCTTCAATTTGCTTAAAAAACATGCGCTAAAGTGAAGCCCAATAGAATGAGGTACGCCTACATCATCATCACAGCTCTTGCCGGATGGAGGAAGGGTCTCCATAGCTGGAGGATGTTCTAGGTGGCACCAACCCAGAGCTCGCAGATGCTGCTGCGGGGCCGCGCCTCTTCGGCTGGAGGACGGAGCTCGGGGCAACTCTGCGGGTCTTGGCACCATCAGGCCTGAGAAAGTCTCTATGGCGCTTGAGTGGGTGGGATGCTGCCTATGTTTGTTTTAACACAACCACTCGACCGGGGGAGTTCTGGCCGCTCGGGGAGGCAGCAGTCCAGCCAAGCCGACCAACTAGCAGTTCCAAAACCTACTGCCATAAGAACACTGAGTATGTGTCAGATGCCAGCAAAGTGAGCACATGAGCAACAAAAAAAGGCAAAAAAAGTACAGTTTGGATAAACTTACAAGAATGTTGCAATCAGAAAATCTAGGGGAATTTCTTAAAATTTCATCATAGTTTAAAGTTAATTTTATTCCAAAAAAACCTGTATTTGAATTAGCGCCATGTGATCCCTTTGGTGTGGGGCTGGAATGTCCACATCTGGCCCTGCCAAAGAGGACCCTGGAGGACACGCAGCTCCCAAGACCCTCACCTAACAAACCCAGCAGGCACTGCCCTTTGCACAGCCCAGTGGCCTATCCTCTTCTGAGACTCTCCGCGTGGTGACCGTGACTTCTGCCTACACGCTGGTTTTCAGGTGTTCACCCACGGCCCTGTCCTCCCCCCAGACGCGCGGCTGAGTGTGAGCACGGCTGTCCCCCCTGCCTCCTGCTACGCTTGTGTGGCTCTATAAATGACTCCAAAGCCACCCAGTTTTTCATCTCGATTCCACCATTTTCCTTATCCTGATTCCACTAGCGCCACCAACTTTAACTCCAGAATCTGCCACCCTCCTGTGGAGTCCTCCCTGGGCCCCCTACATGCCCGCAGCCCGAGCGAGCACGGAGGGCTCTGAAGGTATCTTAAGGTGCACAGCTGGCAGTGTGTCTGTCCCTTTTGCCCACTGACCTAGTCAGTAACGTGGGAGTCAGGCTGCAGGTTGGTCTAGCTGTGGGCCAAGGAGAAAGGCAACAGCGGTTTGGTCAACATGTCGTGTTGTCTTTGCTCAGAGTGTGGAAACTTAGACTGGACCATGTCCCGGGCTTACTTGGCCATCACTGGCTCCTGCCCGTCAGGAGATAATTCATGCAGATGGTGGGGAGCACGTTCCCTGCAGAAAAATGGCAGATTGTGGACCAAAGATGCTATGACCTATGACCTTCCTCAGCAATGGGTGCAGCTGCTCCATCAGGAGAGACGACAGTCTATTTGTTCCTTAAAATTTCTGACCTGAAGGCCTGATAACCCTCCTTAGGAGCCGTAAGTCTCCTGTCTATGCCATTTATGTGCTTGACGGGGACTCATCCCAATCATGTAGGAAGACACCAGAGCACAGACAGCCTGCCCACCCGCCATGGGTGCTGGGAGGCCCTGACACCGTCCAAACACAGAGGGAGAAGACACAGGTCGCAACAGAAGCAAGCAGAGCAGTGTGCACGTTTTCTGAACAAACCTGACCTTGTTTTCTCTTGCTTTTGGCAAAATAACAACAACAATATATTTGTTTCATTCCAAAAAAATGAGTCAAACTTCTTTAGGTGTTTACATAGAAAGAACTCTTGGTACAAAATTGGTACAACATGTAGATTTCTGGCTTCTGAGATCAGCTCCGAATTCAAGAAACTGGGTAGAGTTTCTATAAAATAAGTTGTTAATTTAGTGGTAACCAATAAAACTAAGGAGAAATAAGTTCTAAATATTTCATCCTGGGGCCGGCTGAGTGGCGCATTGGTTAAGCGCTGGCTTGGGACGCCAGAGGGCCCGGGGTTGGGATCCCACACTGAGGGCCAGTGACGCTGCCCTCCACAGCTAAGATGCTGAACAACAGCTCAACCTGGAGCTGGGCTGCTGTGAGTCGCCGGCGACGGCGTAGGCTGCAGCCCCTGCTGCAGTGGGTTGCCATGGGCTACCGTGTGTAGCCAGCAGCCAAGCCAAGGTGAGCGGCCAGCAGCCGCTGTGAGCGGCCGTCCAGAAGCCAGCGACTGATCTGCCTCGCCCGGGAAAAGCGCGATGATGGTGCCAACTTGAGCCAGTGAAGCAACATCCTCCACAACTAGACTGAAGAACAAAAGGACAGCAACTTGTCTGTTCCCCTTCCCCCGATTCCCCAGCGCTGTTCCCATCCCCCAATTCCCCAATAAAAATCTTTTAAAAAATAAATAAATAAAATAAAAATAAAAATTTCATCCTAAGAGTAATTATTTAGAGGTTTTGAAAATGCCTTTCTTCCTAAAAGCTAAAACATTTTAATCCTATTTGCTGTGTTTTCACAATAGAGAAGCCAAGACGGGCGCCTTTATCTCCTTTGTGATAAAAGTGGGAAATCTGAGGTAAATAAAAAGACCGTATCAGCAACCAGCAACCATGGTTCAAAAGTTCGAACTTCCCATAAATTAATGACGAAAATCCAGTAAATATGATCATTTTCAAAATACCACGGTGGCCCAATCCTAGGTGCCGAGTCTGAGCCACCTTCATCATTATTTCTTGGAGCAGAAATACGGTCTCAGAGAGGTGCCTAGCACCTCAAATTGGTGCAGATTCAAGAAGAACCCCAGATCTTTGACCTAATAATCTCCATGGCAACTGACCCAAAACACAGCATGCGATTCTAATGCGTGCGAGGCCAGCTGTGCTGTTAACAGACTCTCAGTGGAGAAGCCACTCCTGCCTGAGGTGGCTCCGAGTTCCCCACTTGTGCTGCCCACACGACACTGTCCCGTCGTGTCACAGACCTCCTTATGGCTTTGGTCATATCACTGACCAGTCACTACTTTCTCATTGGATTCGTGCTCCTTACAAAGGTCACGTGAATGACTGCAGCAGTCTGGCGAGCAACTTCTGGTGGCAGGTGCCAAAATGGGACGCTGCAGCCCATGGCGGGCTGGGGCTCAAACTGGCCAGGTGTGGCTGGAATGCATACAGGTCAGTGCGTCGCAGGCCATTGACAGCTGTTTTGTGAAAGTCACAACAGATTTATTGGACCTGAGTGATATCGGACGATGTGCAGCTCAGATTCCTCCAAGGAGGAGCCCCGAAATGTAAAGGCCTCCAGGAAACAAGGCTAAGCACTTGCGTGTTTACATTGATCTGGACGAAACAGCTGGGTCTCAGACCAGGAGCACGCACACACGCGCCACCTTCTCTCAGCTCTGGTGGCACTGCTCTGCGGAGGCCCCGCCAGGCACCAGGAACCCCCGACCTCCTGACAAGCCGGGAGCTGCCTCTGGTCCTGTTAGGACACGGGGCTCCCAACCATCACGTTCAAGACTTGAACCCCCAAATAAAGCTGTGAAACCATGTTGAAACCATGACTACATGTTCAATGCACACCTGCTGCTAACAACATCACGGTCGTGTTTCATCACCCATCTCGCCCTGCTCTGCAGATGCTGCTGGGAGCTTGGGACTCGGGCCCTGGTCAGCATCTCCCATGCCCATGTCCCAGGACAAGTCCCTGCAGGAAGTACTGAACGGAGAGAGGCACACTCTTCACTATCAGTGAGAAACACAAAAATTCACATCCAATCATCGCTTTTACTAGTAGTCATGGTGTCACCAGGTGTTGTGCTGTGCTCACCACGCCTCTGGGACGGGCCTGAGTTTTGCAGAGGACGAGGCAGAGAGCAAGGACCTGCAGCTGCAAAGCGCTGGGGCAAAGAAGGGGGTGGCATACGCCAAGTCCCAGGGTGCTGGATGACAGAGTCCAAAATTTGGAGGACCCTGAACAGAGCCACCTCTCCATGACCCAGTGTCCCCACTGGCCGGCAGAGAGCCACCGCCTCAGTGTGCAGACAGGATGGGGGGCAGCCCTTTAGCCTCCATGCTGGGACCAATGGTCAGAAAGTTCCTCAGGCCCCCGTGCTGGCCATAGGAGGCCATGGAGCCACCTGACAGCCGGGCTGCAGGGCTGCACACAACGCCCAACAAAGCCAAGAGCTTGAGGCAAAGTCGGGAACTTTTGTGGACCGCTGTCCACACCAGCAGGGTTGTACTGCTGAGGGGGCCAGGCCGTTGCGCCCAAGGCTACCTGCCCACCCAGGCCTAGGAGCCCCTTCCCACAGTGTGACAATGTGCGCAGATTGCCACATGTGGGAAGCCCTGTGTCTCAGATGTGCTTGGCTTTCTCGTCTGGCTTTGCGTTTGGAGCCACCACTACAAACGAGCCACTGTCCTGCTCAGGGGGGCCTTCCCTGAGGTCCCACAAAGCCATCTGCCCCGCCACCACCCCACATGCTTGGTTAACAACAAGTTTAGGAATCATTTCTTAAAGCTAATTTGTGGGAAAACACTTCCCAAATTCTACAGTAAATATTGGCCCCACCACTGGCATTGTTGTATTTCTGTCTAACATGTCAGCGTGACCATGGCACTCTCAGGGCCGAACCTCCGGTACCCCACCTTGGAAACGGGAAACCAGGGGCCCGCACCACAGCGCAGTTTTTCCTGCAGGCAGGGCTGTGAGCCTAAAATGCAGTCTCAGTTCAGCTGCGAGCACGGGAAGTCCTGCTAAGAACGTGGAAATGAGGGCCAACCTGGCGAGGAGAGGAGGCTACGCAAGAGAAACGGAATCACAGCAAACTACAGATTTTAAAGCCTGACACACACCACACGCATCGCAAAATCCAAAACAACAGTGTTTTTAATCAGCTGCCCCACTCTTCTAAATATTACTTTTCCTAAACTTTCTTGGCTTCATGTCTTTGTCTCCTCATGTGACCGTTTTCAGGTATCATTTTCTATGAGGAGGCCAGAGATAGCTTAGCCCTTCTTCTGGTGGGGTTTGCAGTTTGTTGTCACTAGGAATAGCTCAAAACAGCCTTCATACCTGTTACTGGTCTAAATTCTTAACTATTCCTGGAAGGCATGCATGCCCCAGGACAGCCAGCACCCCCACAACGGTGTCCCAACCAGGCCTAACGTGTCCCTAGCTCGAGGCTCTGCCCCTGGTCTTCACGCCGTGAGGGGACGTGATGCAGAGGAAGGTGCTGGTAGGTGTCATCCCGCCCATGGCTTTGCGAGTCACCACAGGCAGAGCTGCAGACATGGAAGCCTGCAGGCCCCACGGAGAATCAGCGGGGGCAGAGAGGCCTGGGGCTGGGAGGAGCCCCAAGATATCAGCAGAGTCGGGGGCCCCTGCCAGTCAGTCGGGGTGAGAAGTGGGAGTGAGCCGCGCACACCCGTGAGGAGTGGGCACCAGAGGAGGTGGCGGCCAGCTGAACTTGGGCGTCGCTGTGAAGGAAGAAAGAGAACGCTCGCCGGGGACAGTGGCCACGCAGGGTGTGCAGCTGGTCTGTGGCCTGGAAGGGGTGAGCTCTGCAGGAGAGGGCCGGTGACAGAGAACAAAGGGCATGAGCACCTCACGTCCCAGGCTCCCTGTGGAGACAGGCGGCCTCCGTCACACCAAAAGCACTCAGACGCTTCTGGGCACAGCTCTGGCAGCTCGCTCAAGCGCACGCAGCAAACAAAGGTCCTTCCGGACTAACCCCACTGGAGAGCGGGTGGCACAGCAGCCACTCGTCACTTCTCTCTACTGACCAGAGGGCACAGATGGCCCCAAGTGCATTAACTCTCCCGATTACCAGGGCCCCACCTGGCAGAGGAGGGGGGTCTGTTCCCGCAGACTGTGGGACGTCTGCACCGTCCTGCCACCATGTCCTTCGTGGGGGCGGCCGCCAGAGAAAAGGCAGTTTAGATCTGACTTGGTGGCCCTGTGGGTGGCTCTGAACACAGGCGACGGGGAGCGGGGACACCAGCTAACATTTCAGGGCCCCCCCTCCCTGGCTGGGCCTACAATTTCCTTTATTTGGCTCCTGACAAATCCCATTGTCCCACTAAGTCAGCCGGCAAAGCTGTCCGAGAACGCCCCCAAAGCCATTAAAGGACGGC
The DNA here is from genome assembly GCF_001890085.2 of Hipposideros armiger. Taxonomy (NCBI): domain Eukaryota; kingdom Metazoa; phylum Chordata; class Mammalia; order Chiroptera; family Hipposideridae; genus Hipposideros; species Hipposideros armiger. The sequence continues at coordinate 1,658,959 of NW_017731649.1, read as the reverse complement.
TGTCCAGAGGCACAAAGCCCACCCTCACCCCAGCCGCACGCCCCGGACAGCCTGGGACAATGCCACCTACTCCCTCTGTCCCCAGCCCTAACTGCAGCCCTCTGCTATTAAGATTAAGATGCTAATCCATGCTTCATCTCCGGCCCTTTGAGGCCATTTTTAAAGGTAATTCCGTGCTACCCATTTGGGGACCTGAGACACAAAACCTTCGCAGGAGTGACCTTTGATTCCGTTCGGCGGCGCTAACAGGTGAAGCCTCCCATTCCGCCCGACCACGTTGATTGATAACACGGAGCTAATCTCTCGCCTTTGTTCCTGGGGGCAAAGGTTGGGGCTGCGCCTTTGAATCTGGGCCTTTCAACTCCCCAGCGAGTAAATCGGACCAGGACCTGCGGCCCCGGATTAACTCCCGGCAGGAAACTCTCTCCTGGTCCCCTAACGACCAAGGCCGCTCCTTGCTGAACACGCCTCTCCCCTCCCTTGGCGCAGGGCGGCCCGCAGCCCCAGGCCGGCGATCCGCGAGAGGCGGGTCAGGGTGAGCGAGTGCGATGATCTCAGGGTGCAGCAGTTGACCTGCTGACCTGGGTGTGACGCTGGTGGCCATGGTCAGCATGCTGACAGTTCCTGAGGGTGCAGGTGCACAGCCCTCGGGAGACACAGGACCGCGTTCTGCTCTGGGGTCAGTGCTCGCTGAGCGACTGCTGGGCACCCAGACTGTGTGGCCAGCTCCAGGTCAGGAGGCCCTGAGGGAAGGTCTTCTGGTTGACCTGCGAGCTTGGGCCACAGGATGGGAGCTCAGAGCTGTTGTTTCGATGCCCGTGTGCCCTCTTCACACCATGCCGCACCTCTCACCTCAGTCCTGGCTGCTGACACAGCTCTGTGCCCGGCTCCCCTCCGGCCGTGGCTCTTGGCTTCAGCCCCCCTCAGCGTCATTCGCTTGCAGTACAAGTTCAGATCTGCAGGCTCCGAGGAGTCCCATCCACATTTCTCCATCCAGCCATGGAGATAACCTGTCCACCACCACCCCCAGTCCTGCCCACTGTGACGTGCTGCAGCGGCCCGGGCAGGATGCAGGAGGGTAGGGCTTGCAGGCCTGGGGGTGCTGGCCCAGGAGACCATGCAGGCGGCAGAACCCATGGCAGGCGGGGGCTGGCTGAAGGGCGGAGTGACACAGGGAGGCAGGCCCACTGAGGAGGCCAGGCTGGGGGTCTGGGCTCGGACTACATACCATGTGACATCGTCACCGTGGTCTGAGCACAAAAGTGATGTGAAGGGCCATTGACCATTTCCATCCCCATGTGGATGAAAGGCCTGGGGGTCAGAGATGAAGCAGCTACCACTGGGGATGCAGGTATCACATCCCACGTGCCCTCGGCAGACAGTGTGTGACACCCTCAGACTGACTGAGAGCAGGGATGGACTCCAGGTCTACATTCCTGTCAGGCAGTCCCTGGGTCTTTAGCATCAGAAGAAAGATCACGCAGGGGCTGTGTGTCTAGGCGTGGAAACTACGCCCACAGAGGGTCATGCAGCTCATAGGTGGCAGGACCAGAACGTGGATTCTGTGGAAGAAAGACTTTGGGGTCAGGCGGAGCTGGGTTCAAATCCAACCCTTCCCTGGAGGTGACATTCCAGAGCCTAGAAACCTCATGGTGCCTCTGGGCTTGTCTCTGAGCCAGTGGGCAGTACTTGTCTGAGAAAAATGATGGTGGCAGCCAAGAAGGGACCAGCTGCTCCAGGAAGATGACAGGGAATGTTCCGAACATCATTGTCGGGGCCACATCCTATATGACAGCACATACCTGAGAGGATACTGTGGACGGACAGTGGCCATGTGTGTGACTCAGGGGACGGGTATGCTCGGTTCCTTGGGAGAGTGGATGGAGTGGAACTGAAGGTCATAACCTACAGGTGACTGTGGGCTGCCCAGAATTTAGAATTTTGACAAAGGACGTGACAGCCGCAAAGCACATCTTAGGCCTCCAACAGCCAAGCATGACTTTCTGGGACAGCTGTTCAGTCCCATTGTCCCCAGGCAGTGGCTCTCCTCGGGCCATCAGTCAGAGGCTGGTGACTCAGGGCTCCTGCAGGAGCAGTGTCTCCCTGCTAGGGGACAAAAGCAGGTGCCAGAGGGAGAGAAAAGTGTCCCTGTCACGTGCAGGGCTGCCACATACAGACCTCATGGGATCCAGGTCCCCATGGAGGAGCTGTGGGGCAGGGCCAGCCTGGACAGCTGGCGTGGTGGCAGTTGGGGTGGCGGCTGGCAGGAAGGCGGGAGATACACAGTCCAGCACAGACTAATGATGTGCGATGATTAAAGGCTGTGTGGCGGGGACACCAGGTGAAACGCGGCTGCCAGGCACGGGGATGCTGTGCACACAGCAAGCGAGAGAGAAACATTAACCAAGTGGCAGGAGTGCCATTTGTCTTATTGTTGCTTCAGGAATAGGTTACCTTTCAAACAGGCCACCTGTTCCTGTAAAGCTTCACCGGGGCTGTTATCTTGCTCAAACATTCCAGAAGGAGCTGTGGGGGTGGGGGGCTGTCCCTCAAGCCAGGAAGCCGCGGGGCCAGCCTGGGCTCAGGGCGCTGTGCGTGGCGGCCATGCATGGCTCCCTCTGGAGGGTTCAGGGTCCCCGCTGACTCGGGAGGCGGTGTCCCTGTGTTGGACACGGATCTGTCAGGGAGATCAGTTCCAATTTACACACGAACATGTCACCACCTCATCTCGCCCTCTACCAACTTGATGGCAGGTGCGTGTCCTGAGTTTTCTGTGATGGTGAATAACTGACACCTTACTGTCCCCTGGCCCACAGGAGGGCAGCTGCTCCTGGTGGGTGCGCGCTTCTGAGCCACACAGGTGCTCCTCTGGCCTCAGGTGTTCTGGTCGCAGCACCTTCACGAAATCCAGGCCGAAGCCAGGGGCTCGGCTTTCGGACTGAAGTTTCTTGCGCTCAGAGAAGCCGAGCTGGCAGGACGGCCGCGGAGGACAGCACAGTCCCCGCGCCGAGCACGCGGTCCTCTGAACACCCGTGCTTCTGCCGAGCGAACCCGGAGGGACACGGCGACCGCGCTCACCCTGCGGGGCGCACCCGGCGGGGCTGGCCTGTGGTTCCGCATGGGCACCGCGGCCTCCCGAGGGCACAGGGGGCGCCGTGCTCCCCGCAGGCCGTGGAGACGCCGCCCGGTGGCAGAACGCGTGCGGTGCGCGCGGAGGGCCCCACGCGGTCCACGCCTCCAGGGGACGCAGGCCGGGTCTGGCTGACTCCGGGGAACCACCTTGTCCAGCACCCCGTGTCGGTCACGTTCCGTGCGTGGCTGTCTGGTTTCCCCCACGTCCCCGGCTCGGCCTGCGGGGTCCCCGCAGGACGGGGAACGGGCCCTGGGTGGCGCGTGTTCCTGTGGTTAGCGGCGCTCCCCGTTTTTGGAAATGGCACTTTGACACTCGTGCCACCAGAAGACACCGTGGCCCGGTTTAAGCGAATCCGGGCTGCGCAGCGAGTCCCGGGCCCACCGGCCCCACAGGGACACGGACGCTCAGGGGACGGAGAGCGCCATCGATCTGTCGCTGAGCGAGGGGACCCCCCTGCGAGGCGACGTGTTTATTGCTAGCTTCTCTGCAGAGGAGACGAATAAATAACCCAGATGTCAGGGTCTGTAGCTCGTTTAAAGACGCTCCGCGGCACATGGAATATCAGAAACGGGATATCGGTCGTGACGCTAGAGATTCATGAGGCCAGACAGCGACAGGTCACCTTGTGCCCCGTGGAAGTCCCAGGAGAGAAATATTTTTTACGTCCTTTTAATGGTCAGCGCCTGCTCTGTGCCTCGCAGGGAGAAGAGCTTTTCTGCCCGCGGTTCCCAGCCGGCACCGACCCACAACGTGATTCTACAGAACGGAAAAAAGCTCAGGAGACGACGGTGGTGGAGGGTAAAGTGGACGGGGCAGCTTGTCCTCAGTCCTCCGGGGCCTTCACTCGCCGTTGCCATGGAGACCAGAGCAGGGCAGGCCCATCTTAACAGTGAGCATGGCTTCCCACTTGCTTGCTTTCTTCTTTCTCTTTCTATTTAAAAAGGGGTTTAAAAAGTGTGCAGCGTGTGCATTTTCATTTACTGACTTAATTTTTATCTAATCTCTCTACCTATTTACATACCAACCTCTGCCCACCCATCCATGCATGTCAGCTTTGTTCAAGAAAGAATTTAAGGTGGCATACTGTACATTGCTTTCCTCATTAAAAACATATATTTCTATTACTTTTCAAATTCCGAGCAAAATGTAAGCTTTCAAATGGTGGCATGGCTGCACTAGTCCTACGTTTTTCTGCTACAGTATTTTGTTAAATGCATTCAACATGCTATTGAGCTTCAAGTGCTTTACAGCCGGGCTCTGGACGGCATACAATACAGGGAGCGACTGCGCAGTCACATGCCCAGATACAGCACAGACACTGTCAGAGAGCTGTTTGTGGGTAATCTGCCTTCCCTTTCAACAGATCCAAGGATATAAACATAGGATCGTCTTTATGGAAGCTGAAAAAGTGATAAAATTCAGCACAATAAACTTTAATAAAACACAATTAGATAAATATGTTCTACACATGGTAAGCTACATATCTCAGCCCGAAACGCAATAACAACTGAAAACCTTCTACAGACGATAAATAAATTTAGTAAGATACCAGGGTACAAAAGTAATATAGAAAAACCAGTAGCTTTAGAAGCTATAATGGAAGAAATTGGCCCCATTTAATTAGTGAAAAGCCAAGATGAGGTGTGTGGGGATAAACTGAGGTTGAGATGGAAAGGAGACACTGTACGGAAACACGTACAGGTGACTCATGATGTTTTTCAACAGGAAGATTCAACATCCAGAATGCCAGTCTCCCCAACTTATGTTATAAATTAATGCAACTTCAATAAAAACAATAAAAATCCAGGGTTTTCCTGGATCTTTGTGTTTTATTGTGGGATGAGGACTTAGACGATCTGATTCTAAAGTTCAAATAGGAAAAGCAACAAACAAGGATAGAAAATCCTGTAAAGAAAGAGTTAAGAGAGGGAGTTAAGCCCTCCAAGTTCCTAAACCATCTAATGGTTTTAACAATTAAAACACTGCTTTGCTGGCTTGTGCATAGACATACAGAACAACAGAAAAACACAGAACAGGCAGACACCAAACATGTGGGAAATTAGTATAAAATTAAGGTGACATCTTAAATAAATAGCAAAAAAAACGACTATGAGAAATAGCATTAGGACAACTCAGCTGCTATCCAGCAAAATAAATAATAAAAGATAAAAGCTGCCCCGATATCTCACACTGTGGATCAAAACAAATTCCAAACATGTCAATTATTTAAATGTTATAAATAAAATCATAAAAGTATAAACAGAAATCAGGAACAAATTCCTTTACAACTGTCATCAAGGAAAGATCCTTTTAATTAAAACTAAAAATTCAAATGCACTAAAAGAAGGGTTTATAGATTAAACTACACAAAAGTAAAGCTTCTGCATGAAAAAACTGCTATTAGATATTCATAAATCAAGACAGACAATGAGAAAAAAATATATATATTTCACCTCCTAGTACAACCTATAGCCTTAATATATAAAGAGATTCTAGAAATCAATAAAAAAGACAAAAACCAGCAACTCAATAGATAAGTGGGCAGATGTTTTAACTAAATAATCCAGTGAAAAGAAAATACAGAGATGCTCAAGCTTATTAACAACAGAAAACCTATTAGATTGGCCAAAGTCATTTTTTTTTTATCATAGACTGTGGAGATAGAGGCATTTTTACACATTAGGGGAGTAAATTTTATAACCCATTTGGAGAACAATTTGGAAACAGCTATAAAATTATAAAGACACATATCCTTTGAGGAACTGATTCTAAAGATATGTGCAACATGACATACACACAAGGCTTTCCGTGCAGCACTATTTGTTATAACAAAAGATTTGAAACAACTTAAGTGTCCATCAACAGGAAACATCCATATAAGGGAATACTACGCAGCTTTAAAAATGGAGACGTTCTGCATGGGCTAATATGGGAGGCCTCCATATCACCATCCAGCAAAGGAGCCAGGTGGAGTGCAGCACTGTCTGTCTGTACAGGGAGAGTGCAAGTGACCGTACATGCGTGCATTTGTTCATATATGCGTTAGGAAACTCTCAGGGTACACAAGAAACTGGTCACAGCTCACACCCTTCACATATAAAGCGCTCCAAGAAATCAATCAGAAAAGAATTTCTTACATAGAGGAATGTAGAGAAACTGGATAGACAAGGAAGGGGTGGAAAGCAGCCTTCATGCTGAACGCCTTTTCAGGTTTTTTATTTCTGATTCATGTGAATTACCACCCATTCGACAGTTTAAATGTAAAAATTAAGTTTTAGAGGGTAAAATTATCTTTTTTTATTTAAACACCACTTTCTTTGATGTTTGGACCTCAAATAATCAGTATTACTATTTTCCACTAAACAGACTGCCATTGACGTCAGAGACCAGTTGTTTTGGCACTATAGACAACAAAAGTTAATATATTATGTGGTTTGCACTTACTAATAGGTAAAATCAATAGAAAACATCTTTTCAAACATGACAAAGTGTATTTCCTTACTCTGTGGTTTCCTGTTTTCTCTTTTTCTCTCAGCTTACTGATTACAGACTCAGCAAAGCCACTTGACCAGCTAGTCCCTCAGAGCTTATGCTTGGTCGCTTCCTATGGAAACTAAAGCAACTTCATCAATCGTCCCCAAGGTACCAAAGGCCGGGTTCTACAGGTGACAGGTAGCTGGGCACTTGTGGTCATTCTCTTCAAGGTGCCGGCCCAGGCGTGGCTCACTGAGAACGCGGCGAGAGAGTGACTCCTGAGCACGTGGAACCCGGAGAAATTGTGTAAATGATGGAGCCGCGCCTGCACAGAGAAAGGGCTCAGCGTCTCGGAGGGGTGGCTCGCACGTGACACACGCGTCCTCAGCACACGAAGAGGTCAGGTCAACATACAGCGAAACTGATGTGAAGACACCCCGTCCCCTACACCCCTAAGGAAGCCAGAGATGCGTGTGTTCTAGAACAGACATGGGGAGCAGAGGGGAACGCCCTGCGAGCTGAGGGGCAACTGCCTCACAGGCTCGGGGTCACACCACCCACCGGACCGATGGGGAACCTCGGCGGTGGCAAAGGCCATGAAGCCAGGAGGACACTCCTGAAGGGCTGCTTTTTCTTGAATGAGGGTTTGATGCTCCGCGGATGTGTCTGTTAGGGGTGCCAAAGAATGACAACCCCCAGCACATAAAATAGTAAATACCAAAAGATATAAGTAGTACCAAATCCACATAAGTAGGGGGAGACCTACCCTATGAAGAATATAGCTTTTCTCCTTAATGTTAAATAAACCAAAAAACCCCCCCAAAACTAACAACAAAACATTTCTCACAGGTGCTCAAAATTCCAGGGCTGGGGTTCTTTGATGCTGGAGTATTTGCCTTGCTCACTGTGAGGGGAGTCACTGGGGTTCCTGCCAAGCCGAGCTGGCACGTTGGCCCTCAGGGCTGGCCTGGGGGGGGGGGCGGTGCTGCCTGAGGCCGTGTGAACAGGAGACAGCAGCATGGCTGGACGTCCCAGCCGCCATCTGGACACCACACTTTAAAGGAAGCAGCACTGCCATTTGTCTCTGCCTGTTGGACGTCACACCTCCGGGCTCATCTCTGGAGCCCGCAGCCTCACACGTCTCTGTTTGTTCCCGGGTGGGGGACACGCAGCTGCAGGTCCCGGGCAAAAACAGGCACCAAGCTCTCCCGTCCGCAGGCCGGCTCCTGGAGATGGTGGGCCAGACCAAAGCCAACGTCCACTTTCCAGTAACGGGGCTCCGCGTAGAAAAGGCCCGGCCACAGCCTCCCAGGACGAGCCTGGTGCTCTGTCACTGCGCCCAGCTCCACGCGGCCCTCCAAGCCCCTCCAACCGCTTCATCCTTGAAAACCGACTGTCTGCCCGCTTCGTGGGCTGAGCTAGCTCACGCCTGTCTCACCCCCCTTCCCCTCCGCTGAGGCTGCCCAGCCGGGCTCTCGGGGCAGCAGCCCCCCAGGTGGCTGGCACACCAGCCTGTCCCCCCTCCCGGCGCCAGGACGCCTTCCGGAGGCCGGACATGCGCTCGGCTCTGCCGGGCAGAAGCCCCTGTGACCCCACATCCCCGGGGGGCGCGGCCTGTGTTCCCTTCTCCCCTCAGCCCGCCGAGACTCCCTGAAATGGCTCAGCGTGGCCCCTGGCGCCAGAGCCTCGTCCTCGCTGTTTCGGGGTCACGTCTCTGTTCGGCGCCCCTGGGCCTCCCCTCTCTCTGTGGCTACAGTCTTCCCACCTTCTTTGTTGTCGCACGTTATGCGTTTGGTGGCCAGGCTGCCGAGTGTCCTCCCCGGGCCCTGTCCTCCTCTCGTCTCACGTGGCGGACAGCCTCTCCCCACAGGACAATCCGAACACAGACTCCAGGTTCAGACGCGACGCGGGGAGAGGAGCCCGAGGAGGCGCTGGGGCCCCGGGGTCAGCCCGCCCCCCGCTGGCACAGCCCGGCCCCCAGCCCTCCGGCCCCGGAGGCCCCGGCGCTCGGCCTCCCCCGTCACTGCCCGGCTGCGTCCGCAGCATGCCCCCCGGGACCCCGTTCTCAAACATCGTGGGACCCTTCAGGCTTCCCAGCAGAACGTTCTACACAGAAGGAAACAAAATACTTATTTTCTGATTAATTATGTCTGTTTATGACGCAACTTCCATCCAAGCCAGAGAAATCAGAATTATCAACTATCATAGGGAAGCAAAGCAGACAAGGCTGGAAACGCAGGGATGGGGTCCCAGCCAGATGGGCCCCGCCCCGAGCGCAGCGAGCGCAGCTGTCTGCAAGGCGCCCAGGGGCAGGTGCTGGGGACGCACGTCCAGGGGCCGGAGCCGCCTGCGCCCCGCGGTCCGCGCTGCAGGCCGGCCGGGCTCCAGGCCTTCGGGCCCTCAGGTGGAGCAAGGCCGTGCCCCGCCCCACGCGCGCCCGCGGGGATGGCCGGAACCTCACACGAGCGCGGGTCTGGGCACGCCCCCCCCAGGTCACAGCGGCCTCCTTCCCACGGGCGCCGTGAGGACCGGTGTCCGCAGCAGCAGCCCCGGGCGACCGGCCAGCGGGGTCAGCGAGGCTGGCGGAGAAGCCACGTGGCTCGGGAGGCGCCTCCGCCCAGCGGGTGTCCCCGCCCAGAGGACCCCGGACACCCCTGTCGCCTCTTCCCTGCGAGGCCAGCAGCCCTCCTCCTCCCTCGTCACCGAGTCAGCGACACGTCTGGCTCAAGGGCCGTACGACGTGAACAGTGAGGGCGCGACGCTCCTGGGGACGAGAGCGTGTGCTCAGCCGCGCGCGTCGCTTGCGGTTCCATGTCCCGCCTGTGCCGCCGGCCTCACAAACCACAGGCCCTGGCGCAGGCGCAGTTCAATGACTGGCTTTCTGGCGCTGAACACAAAACACTCTTACTTAAAGGTAATCAAAGGCTGTGTCAGAAGAACCCCGCATTCATCCCGGGTCTTACTGGGGTGAATTTAGGGTCTGATCTTGGACCGAGTGTCAATAGCCCCACATTAACTGACAGGGACACCACATCACCCACGGTGCCCAGGAAGCCGGCGGACCGGCCGCATGCGGGTCGAGGCACGCGGAAGCGAGTGGCTTCGTGTCGTTGCAACCTCAGGGTGGCCGCAGAGGAACCGCCGCCACGCCCTACGCGGCGTGACCCGCGCCTGGCCCGGAGCGGGGCGGCCCCAGCAGGGATGGGCCTGTGCAGGTTGTCGGACAAGGTGAGCCGCCGGAAGCCCGTTTCTGCAGCGGGCCCGTACCTGGGCACTGTCACCTGCAGGAAGCCACCCCGGCTCTCTGTCCCCAGGCAGCCTGTCCTGAGCTCCACAGAGGGGCCGTGCACGGGAGAGGCGCCCGACTGGCGATGGGCTGACACCTGGCTTCTGGTGCCGGCCCCAGCGCCGTGTGTCTCGCGGGGGCGCCGGTCCTCTGCGCTGGGAGAGGCTCTGGACATTGGCTCTGGTCTCTCATGAGTGACCGGGTGGGGCCGACTCCGTGCTGGGGTACGGGTCCCTCAGCCCTCGCTCGTGGCTTCCGGCCCAGTGGCTCTTTTCAGCTCCGGTGACCCTTTCCTGTCTGTAGCAGTGAAGAGGACACATGCACCTGAGCGGATGAGCGGACGAACACACGGGCGCGGTCCCCCGCCCCCGACCTGGAGCTCAGTTCCAGCTGCCAAGCTGCTGCTGCGGCCCGGCCCGCTCGGTGCGTTACCAACGAGCGCCACCACGCGGCTCTCCAGGGAAAGTGCAGCCCCAGGGCTGACGGGTCTCAGCAGCAGCTGCTCTGACACCCCGGGTTTATTCCTAACTGCGGCTCCCTAACACGAGTCACCGCTGGTGTCCTACCAGTCACCGGTACGGAGCTTGGGACCTGACGGCCTGCACTTCCACTGACAACCCCTTCCCTGGAGGGTCGCAGACGGCAGAGCCCCACTGTGACGGGTGTGGGACAGACAACATGCTCTGCCCACCGAAGTTCCAAGTCAGAGTTCAAAAAGCACCTCTTAGCTGCAGCCAGGGCGAGGGACAGCTGTGACAGGAAGAGGAGGACTTGGGCAGCAGCTCCTTTACCTGGAACTCTGCAGTGACTGAGACCGGGCTGGGGAGGGCTGTGCAGATGGTTCCCGGGCAGCTCACTTCAGACAAGAACAGCCTTGGAACCTGCACGGAGTGTCACCTGTGGACAGAGTGAATCCAAATTCTTTCTTTCTCTGGTGGAACAGAAAGGTCTGGAACACTCACTCGGGCAGTGTCAGGAGCCGGCCTCCGGCCCACAGGAGACACCGGACGTCTCCCTTTCGCCTTTCATGGGCTGCAGCCTCTCAACTCTGTACTAATCTCGCCCACAATGGGCCACCTGGCCCTGGGTCTTCCTCTTCTAGCTGCAGTGGGCTCTGCTTCCCACAATCTCAATTCCAAAGGCTAAAGAATTGCTTTGGCCAACTGTTTTCTAGAACTCTCTCAAGAGGCTGGCCAGCCTCTGGATGGGCTTCCCAGCAGGTGTGCACCACTAGTCCAGCCGCCATGGCCAGAGGGTCATGGTTGGACCGGAGTGCTCACTGACCACTGGGTTGGAGGTAACTGACAGGGACATGGGCGAGGCGGGCTGCCAAGTTTAGGGCAGATCCACACACCGACGTGGGCTCGCAGCATAGTAACTGCTCATTCAGAATCGTCTGGAGAAAGCAGTCCCATATGTATGTGCTCCCATCTTGTTCTTTTCCTAATTACTGTCTTTTGTAGAACTGAGCAGACCCTGCTCAGGACAGTGGAGCACGGCTTTGCCTAGAGGCTGGGGGGGAGGCCCTACTTACCTGGGTGCATGCAACCACAGCAGGGTCCCTGGCATGTGGCATGCTCAGCACATGCTGATAAGCTGAAATGGACACGGACGTGCCTCGTTCAAATGGTTCCCCTTCAGGTAACGACTGGCACAGAACAAGTTGGGTCCTCCATAACCTTGGGACACCTGGTCTCACCCACACACCTCCCGTTTATTAGATGGGCCAAATGAAAAGGTGTTTTTTTTTAAAACTTTATTGGGGAACATTGTGTTTTTTCAGGACCCATCAGCTCCAAGTCAAGTTGTTGTCCTTCAATATTAGTTGTGGAGGGCGCAGCTCAGCTCCAAGTCCAGTTGCCATTTTCAATCTAGTTGCGGGGGTGCAGCCCACCAACTCATGTGGGAGTCAAACCAGCAACCTTGTTAACAGCACGTGCTCTAACCAACTGAGCCACCCGGCCGCCCTGAAAATACTTTTTTATTGGCCTAAGGCTTGTCATTTAATGTGCTCAGTACAGCCAGGAAGGACATCTTTTCTTTCGAGAAAAATGACAAAAGGTAAATGTAGAAGACATGGCAAGAACATCATTGCTTTATATCCACCAGCACTGGTTCAGGCAAGATTTCCCAATGGACGCTAAAACATGGAAGAAAGGCTAGTGGGAAAATGTATTCACAAGGGTTCAAAGTAACTTCCCACATCAGTTATTAATTACAAATAAATGTACTTATGATGAAAAAATCTGGTCCTATCCACCTTAATAGCCAAGGAATCAAGCTTCACATCACCAGAAAGGGAAGAGCTTAACAAAACCTGCCCCCTGGAGCGATGCACCGAGGGGACGCCTCCTCTGGACAGTGTGCAATGGGGCAAGGGGACCAGAGCTGCTGCAGCCCTTTGGTTACCGCAAGGGACTCGCCTGAGGGTCACCCTGACGACTCAGGAAGAGCAAGTCAGCAGCCTGCAGAGAACTGGACCTGGAATCCTGATCAAACACCTGGGACCCGCCCCGCCTCTGGATTTCCAGTTTACACGCTGTAAAGTCTATTCAACACAGGATTTCTTGAGTCGTTAAGTGTTTTCACAGGACTGCTTTACTTGTGGATTTCTTCGCTAAATGCATTAACATTTGATTCTTCTCACTAAAAGTCCACATCCTCAGCAGAGCCGTGTGTGTGAGCCCGATCGTTTCGATCCACTTGTTCTTTTCGGGGCTGGTGTGAGCCACCAAGTTCTCTGTGTACTGCAGGATGGACTTTAAGAACCTGTTAAAAAATTAACTTCTTTATCTAGGCCGCTACAAAATGCAACGATGATTTCAATGTTGTCTCTGCATTTTAACATTACAACTAATGTACTGGACTTGATTTTTGTCTGTGAATTCAAGAAAAATCAGCACATACAAAATGGAAACAGAATACAAATTAGGTAATGGGGAAAAATGCTGAATGTCAATGTTATTGAAGAGGTGGATGGACTCCCCATTTCATACACTTAAGTGCCTTTTTATACCTACTCTCAAATCCAGACAAGACGTTTCTGTGTGACAGAACTTAATTCCAGAAAGGATCTTAAGGCTGTCTGGATTAAGCCGACATGTAATAAACATGTTATGTGCGGTGACGCATGGGCCAGCCTTCCACCTGTGCAGGAATCCTGCGGACAGCATGCCTTCCATTTCCACCCTGGCCCTCAGCGTCCATCCTCCAGAACAGGGGGTCTACGCCACACAGTGGACACACTCCACTTTGAGACAGCTTGGTGTTAAAAGTTTTTCCTTAAAGAAACTTATCAAAATGTTCACAGAGGGTGACGGGGATGTCATTTTTACATTTTCGAAGTTCTCCACAAAGTTTCCCAAGTAGTGTAAAATTTTCTCCAACTTTTAACTTCTGAAAATTTCCAAACTTAGAGAAAAGTTAAAAGAATAGTACAATGAAGATCCACAGATCCTTTGTGAAGAGAATGGTTCTTAACTGGGAGTGATTCTGTGCTTTGGGGGATATTTGGAGACATCTAAACCATTCTTGGTTGTCACACTGGGAGTGTTATTGGTATCTAGTAGGTAAAAGCCAGGGATGCTCCAAACATTCTACAGTGCGCAGGACAGCCCCACTACAAG
>NW_017731649.1:1604116-1644929 GCF_001890085.2 Hipposideros armiger | reverse complement strand
CAGGACGGCCCCACTACAAGCCCCCACCATGCGCAGGACGGCCCCATCAGAGAACCATCCAGCTCAGAATGCCAGTAGTTTGGAGGCTGCAAAGCCCTGACTAGACTGAAAACAAATACCAACTGCTAACATTTGCTACCTTGTTGTCACCTGGATTTCATCTTCTAATAAAATGCCAGGGTTATGTTTTCATGTTCATTTTAACGTGTACTGAGGCACCTGCTAGCTGCCAAGTTTAGCTTAAAGTCAAGAAAACATGAGGGAGTTCATGGAAGCAGGTTGTGAGTGGCCCTTGGACACCGATTTTGCAGCTACTTCTCGTAGGGTCACCTCAGTGCTGGAATCTCTGCACGGAAAGCCAATCGCAGCGGTGTTAACCTCCTCTCATACCCCTCGATCTGGGCTCCTGAAAAGTGGACTTCCCAAGTTGGGAAAATTAGTTGCAAAAACACATTTGGTTTTGGGCCATGACCCCGACTCAGGGTGCCCACAGACCCCCTCTAAAGAATTACTCTCTGGATGCTGCCATTGCTACTGAGAGGGAGGAATTCTGAGAGCATCCACACGTAAATCACATTTGATTTTCTGAAATGTGATGACAGGGGTGACAGCTTCAAAGGTTCACAGACTTCTGTTGAAATCCAGGAGGGACAGTGAAGGGCCAAGCAGACTGCGGGGTTTTAAAAAAATCACCAAAGGGCCGGCCAAGTGGCGCGATGGTTAAGAACTGGCTTGGGACGCCAGAGGGCCCCGGTTTGGATCCCACATATGAGGGCCAGTGACACTGCCCTCCACAGCTAAGATGCTGAACAACAGCTCAACCTGGAGCTGGGCTGCCCTGAGTCACAGGCGACGGCGTAGGCTGCAGCCCCCGTGGCAGTGGGTTACCATGGGCTACCATGTGTATCCAGCAGCCAGCGTGAGCGGCCAGCAGCCACCGTGAGCGGCCGTCCAGAAGACGGCGACTGATGTGCCTCGCCCAGGAAGAGCGCAATGATGGTGCCAACTTAGGCCAGTGAAGCAACATCCTCCACAACTAGACTGAAGAACAAAACGATAGCAACTTGTCTGTTCCCCTTCCCCCAATTCCCCAGCACTATTCCCATCCCCCCAATTCCCCAATAAAAATTAAAAAAAAAAATCACCAAAGAAAATAACCAACAGAAGTGAAAATTATTTAAAGTGACCAGAACAGTTCATTTCTCCTAGGCTGACACACTTACTTGAGATACTGCTGATACTCGTAAGCACTTTTTCCATGAACCGCATGAATGTTGACCAGCTCCAGGGCAATCAGCAATAAAATCAGGAGGAGCACAGGAGACAGGAGCTTAATACTACAAACAGATGAAATACATGAAAGTTTGTTCAAGAAAATATTCTTCAGTTCCACAATGAAGACAACGTTTCACCTAAACTTCCTAAACTTTTTAGGCGTCCTGAGGTGCAAACTTCTCCAGAGAACCCTCTGCAGCCCCAGCCGCAGGCTGCACCCGGAGGCCCTGGGAGAAGCCAGGCCACCAGCCAGGCCCTGCCTCCCTCTGTCCCTCTCAGGGTACCAGCACCTTCGTCTAATTCTGGGCCGGGGGCTGACGCTGCCCCTCAGGATGGCGGCGACATTACCAGAAGCATCCAGTCCTTCCACTGCGCCTCCTGTCTGCATGTCAGCGTCTTTCTTACAATCTGACAGTCAGTGAAGGACTCACAAGAAGAGCGATACAAACAGCCTAACGTGAGCTGTGTTGTCTACAGGACTCAAAGAAATGCCAATTAAAGTAAGCTATATCTTTCCCATGAAACTGGTAGAGAGCTTTTTAAAATATCCTGTTTGGGGAAGGACAGAATGTAACAGGCATCTTATAAACTGCTGCTACGAGTATAAACTGGGTGAACCTTTCAGCAGTAACCCAGGAATTAAAAGCTTTATAGATACCACTCGGATCAAAGTGCTAGGCATTTGTCCAAAATGGTAATTTCTTAAAGACGCAGCACATTCTAAAACGAACGCTATACGAGGAAACCGCACAGCTGGCATACCCAGTTCATCGCCTATTGTATCTGAGATCCAGACACTTGTTTGGGTCGGGAGAACCCGGATTCCCACGTGCCGAAATTACAAACAGTATTTTAAAATAACATGCACCATACATCACGTTCTCTAAACTAAGTCTTTCTCTGAAGGCAAGCCTCCCACTGCAGCCAGTGCCTCGCACCTGCGTGACATGTGCACGAAGTTCTGCCTCTGCCGCGAGCGCAGGGTCTTCTCCACCCACTGCCGGCATCTCCGCGCCCAGGAGGCCGCGACCTGGCGGGACACGTGGGCGCAGCGCCTGCCGATGTTTTGAAGCACAGCAAGCACTTCCAGAACGGCTCTGGGGCAGAACAGTGTTGGGACGCGGATGCTGCAGAGTTCACGGAGCGGCCAGGGCCACCTGCAGGTCAGAGCGAGACTCCAATGGGCCTTCCTGTCACCGCCAGGCAGACCTACTGGGCTGTAAAGTCCGGCGGGAGGCCTGCTTTTACCCTGCGGACCCACGGGGACACCTGGCAGGGGCCCGCCCGTGCAGGCTCACCGCGGGCGTACTTGTGGTGAGCTGCCATGGGCACCGGCGCGTGCAGGCAGGCTCCCGGGGCTTACCTACGAGTCCCTCTGGGGAACAAGAGGGACTCTCGCTGAGCCTGCCGTCCCCATTCACTTGAGGAGTGTTTCAACAATTTTCAGGATGTCCTGAAACTTACTTATCAACGGGAAGGTGGTCCACGCCAGCACACACACAGTGATTCTCAGGTATGTGGCGGTGCAGCTCATGCGCGATTTTTATAATCAAAGAGTCGCAGGCATTTGTTTCAGAACTACCTTCTAATCTGAAAAATAGAAAATATTTAAATATGCATAACAATAATTAAGGCTACAAAATACTATTTATGCTAATGGTTCACTGAGCAAAGCACTTAACCTGCAACTGCTTCCCCCAAAATAAAATGAAAAGGCCACCATCAGAGGCGGTGGTAAAATCAGGTGACACGGTATGCTAAAAGCTAAGCACTCTGCTGACAAAGACGGCCTGTTCGTCCAGTACCGTTCCCACCGCACACGTCTGCCGATTGTACGATGCGGAACTTCTCTCCCCAGCGCCGGACCCCTGCTTCCACTGTCACTGAGTACTTCTGAACGTTCTCAGCCTCCGCCAACAGCCCTGCCCATGACCGGGCCTGAGCTGGGCGGTCACCTGTGCTCTTCCCCTCGCGGCTGCTCCACTGCTCACCAAGGCCCAGCGGTGCCAACTGGGCTTCTCCTCTTCCACTGGCCTTGGAAGACCCCTCTGGGGCCTCCAGCAGCCGCTGCTATGACCACCACGAGGTCTGCACGGGCACACAGCTCACCTGGTCACTTCCGCTTCGGCCTCTCTGGGCAAAGGCAGCAGAGGCCAGGCCCTGATGCTCTCCTCACAGCTCATCACCTGAGGGGAAAAGGTCTCACTGCCTTTAAAGATCTCACAAGGAGGTTCTAGTAAATACGTTTTTAAACAGTTACAGATGTTGCAATCACTTCTTTGAAAACTAGGTGGTGGTGTCAGCTATTCGTTATAATCAGGTAAGGGGAGGCTGGAGAAACTTCGAGGGGTCAGTGGGTAGTTCCTGTCCACGTGGCCGTAAAGCGTGTCTGCAAATTCTTCCCACGACCCTCCCATCAGGAGCTGGGGCCACATACTCCCCAAAATTGGGACTGGCTTCAGCGGGCGTCCTGTCACCAGGAGAACAGAGGTAGTGAGGCTGCCGGGTGACTTCCGAAGCCAGGTCAGAAAAGGTGGTGCCTTTCCTGCTTCTCCAGGCCACGTGCCCTTGGAGGCGCCGCCTGAGGCCTCGGCCGGCAGCCCCAGCTGAGTGCCCAGCACCAGCTTCTCATCTTCTCGGAGGGGACAGCAGCCCAGCAGAGCCTGTCCCAAGCTTCCAACCCACAAAAGTGTAAGCAAATTCAGTGGCTGTTGTCAACACCAACTGTAATAACCAGAGCATGGCCTGAGAAAGAGCAGGCCGCAGGACCATCTGCTGAATAAAAAGTGAGCAAATATCAGATGGCAGGGCTGAGAAGCCACCGGAGAAGGCGATGGCCCAAAATGCCGAATGTGGGGAAAGCAGGGGGGCTGGGCCCGGGGCAAAGCCTGCTTCCGAAGCAACTCTTCCCTCCTGCGCCTTCTTCCTTTGAAACTGTCCTTGCGCCCTCCTGCCGTCCCTCTGTTTCTTGGAGCGGGTGCCCACAGGCAGGGTCTGGTGTCCTCCCTCCCAGGCTTCTGTCCTTGCAAAGCTCAGGCTGCACAGGCCCAGCTGGTACGCTGGGCGTGGTCAATGGGACCAGATGCACAGCCGTGCACCGTCGCCCAAGAACCGCCTGACTTGCACACTCGGCTTGAATTCTTCTCTCAGAAAGCATCGGACCCCAACGCCTGCAGGATTCTCTTCTCTGTGCTGACAACCCCTTCTAACTGACGCCACTTTTCTTACGCGATCAGCACAGTTGGTCTTCCATGGCACCGTCCCCTCAGCGACCTTTGCTCTCTCCAGACAGCAGGCTCCCCGATGAATTTCTAAGTCAACAACTATCATGATCGTGCCATCGGTGGGATGAGCCCATTCCTGCCCCCTGCACCACCTTCATGTTCTACAATATGTTGGATCAAGAACCTCAGCAGATTTCCAAAGCGGAACTTCCTAGCAGGAATGCTTAAAAGTTTGCTGTTTACTTATTTAATTTATAAGTTAACAAAAACTGTCAATATGAAAATTGACATTTTTCATCACTGTCAAGCAAGAACTGTGACTAGTCCTGGGTTAATGATGATAATAATAGCTTGTACAGCACTTTCCAACAGTCACCGTTTTGTACTAAAAACACCCGACACAACACACACACACAGTACCATTTTTCACCTGCTGCGTGCAGAACCTGGGGCTCGGAAAGACGAGCAACTTGGGCAAGGCCCCGCGCCCGAGCTGCCGTCACACCAGGCCACACGCCTGAGCCGTCACGCCAGGCAGCGCTCCCGAGTGACACACTATAGTTAGAAAGCCAGATCTGCTGACCCTGAAGTCCGCCTTGACCAGGCTGGCCTGGAGCCCTCAGGCATCTCTGCACGGAGGACACGCATCGCCTGAATGGCTCAAACGCTACAGACCTGTCTTCTCAGCAGAGACACGGGATGGAAGCAAGCACTGTAACCTTCTGCCAGACGGACCAGTGATTTTATGGCTGCTTTTTCCTAGTTTAAAAAAAACAGACATTAAGTTACTGCAACTTTGGTTAGGCTTCTAATTTTCTTCTGTTGAATATTAAGTCACACAAGAGTTCCAACGTCTCATCATGCGCTTCACGTAACTGTATTCAGCTATAACAAAGCAAAGCTCTTCTTTAAAGTAGGTTTGAGATAATATTCAAATCATAACCAACAGAATTATTTTAAATGAAGCCAATAACAATGATAAATTTAAAAGGCCACGTCCACTCTCTTTCACAATGCAACAAAACTAGAAATAAGAAAAAAAAAGATTCCAAACAATTGGAAAATTTAAGAGATTCTTCTAAAAAATATTATGAAACAGTAGAAATTTAAACAGTAAAATCAATACAACTAAAACGGAATTACATAGCTCTAAACACATAATTGGTAAACATGTAAATATGGAAAAAAGAGTAAAAACATCATTATTTAATTATACTGATGTAACGATGTAACTAGAAAATCCAAGTCATCTGACTAAAAATTATTAGAAGCAAAAAGAAAAATCGGTAAGTTGACAGCTTTCAATAGCTTTCCTACATGTAATCAGTACCTACCAGAATTCTCGGTAGCACACGAAGAATAACTGAAACAGCGAGGTGGTAGCTGTGAGCCCCTCCGCTCACTCAGATACCCAAGGAGGCCCACTGTGCAGCAGGGACTGACTTGGGCTGTGTACACAAAACGGACCAAAAATGCGGCCTCGGGGTCCACATTCTATATTCTAGTGGGGCAGCCGAGCCACAGGCCGTGAAGGTCAGTGATGACTGGACAGCTTGGGGCCTGAGCGCCCCCGTGCGGCTCTGCAGCACACGTGACACCACAGGAGGCTCCTGGCAGGGAGGAAGTGGGAGAGGACCCCTCTGCCTGCTGTGTTGAGTGGAACCCCACGGGAGACCTGCCAGAGCCTGTGACATCCCAGGCGAAAGGTTAGGGGGTTTGCCCAGGTGGAGGCATGGCAGTGGTGGGAGACACAGGTTTGGGGCATATTTTTATAGGCGAGGACTGAATGAAGGTGGGATGAGGCTCTGGGCCTCAGCTGCCTCTTGGGAGGGAGGTGCTGCCTGACGCTCAGGTGAGGCAGCCTAAGAAACGGGGACCGTGTTAGGGAGTAATGTTCGGTAATATAAAAAATGGCCATTGTCCCCCAATTAATCCATCAAGAACTCATTCCTATATGTTTTAAACTGAATTCCTGAGGACTTTCACTTTCTACATTAATTTTTCTCCCTTGTTTGAACTTTTAAACTTTAACAATAACTGTTATATATATATATGAGTATATCCTGAAAAAAATTAAAACATCAATAATATTCTAACCCTCATTATTTATTTTAATAAACAATTAATTTATTGATAAGTGCAAATATTGCACCCACCAATTTAACAGACAGCTGTAAAAAATGTCCATTATATTTAGTTAATCCTGTTTAATACTCTTTGGTTCTTTGGTTTACAATTTCCCATGGCTGTCAAAAACAAAGGCAAATGTGTTTTTAAGAAACAGGCTAAATTATTTTAGATTTGATTACGTACTGTTGATTTACTTGTTATAGAGAATACATGCATACATGTAAAGAGTCACAATTATTTGTTCTGATGGTGGTATACTGTAACTCAGATAAATTAAGCAAAAGAATTAAGAGGTAAGTACATTTAAAAATGAATGATATCCTTTCAAAGCGGACTGTGATCTCGCTAGCTGTATCCTTTTCTACACCTGACCTTGAACATTGATGCCAGCTCTTCGTCAACAAATCGCAGCAAAAGTACAGTGGAAAACGCAAGCAGCTGGTCTGTGACTTCTTTTGGAAATTCAGGTAAGTTGATTTCCCCATGGCTTAAACGATCTCTTACACGAGGACCCTGCTGATGGTTCAGGAAGTCCCAAAGAAACTCCTTTCAGAAAATAAACACAGAAAATATTTGGTCAGTCTTCTCTGCAGAGGAAGGGAGCGCCAATGTCCATGCCTGACACGTTCAAGGAGCACAGTGATCGTTTACAGACCAGAGAGGTGAACCTCAGAGACCAGTGCACAGTCACACAGCCTCAAAGAACCAAGCTGATGTTCTCTCAGGAACCCCTGTTCTCTCTAACCGCACCCCACTACCTCAGGCAGGGCTCTCCCTGAAACCCCTGTTCTAACTGCACCCCACTGCCCCAGGCAGGGCTCTCCTGAGAACCCCCGTTCTCTCTAACCGCACCCCGCTGCTTGTGGCCGGACCGACAAGAGGACCAAGGAGTCTTCATCTCTGCTCTACGACAGCTGTGTGGAGGGGTCCATGCGCAGCGAAACACCCCGCCTTTGTCTCAGCTCCTGCAGGAATGGGGCCATGTGTCCACATCTGGGAGCCAAGGCCCACAGCGGTCAAAGCAGTCCCACTGTGCTCCTATGCGAGTGGACACAGCCCCTCTTCCTGTCTCCTCGTGTCCTTGCTTGCATTTTTGGAGCGCGATTAAGACAGCTGTTTCCCCCAACGGCACAAGCCCAAGGCCTCTCCCACAGGGTAGAGGGAAAAGCGCCAGCAAACTGCGATGGACGAGACAGTCACCGATCCAAGATGGAGGAGAGTATTAGACAAATTAGCTTGTCAGCCTACTTTCCTGATGGCAGCAGTGGACGCCCACCCAGCATATGGAATCGGGCTAAGTCACACAACAGGAACTGGAATCTTACTTTGCCAACTCCCAGTTAGAAAAAATAAATGTAAAACTTCTATCTATATCCCAAAGTAGTCGTGGTAATAGCTTCACGAAACACAAAAACGGTAAAGAAAACATAGCTGTAAATAATTCATAATTCTCTTTTCATCCGACACTCATCTTCTTGGTCTCATCTGACTGTTGCAGTTCCCACAGCAAATACAGTCCCTTGTACCAGCACGACGCACACACTCGCAACCCACACTCAAATGCTGCTTGAGAACAGGCCTTAGAAAAAGTGCATCTGAGTAACTAGCGATGCCCAGGGCCCACGCCGGAGTCAGAGCTCAATCTGCCCTTTCACAGGTCACAGCTCATCTCACTTGGGAGAAGTGCTGGTCACATCCATACACACAAGACTGAGGCTGGCAAAGACCTCTCACTTTACCATTGTAGGCTCTCCAAGGAAAAGAGGAAGTTGGTTGATTTCGCCGTCACTCAAGTGTTTCGCCAGAATCTGAAACACCGAAAATAAACAAGCTGATTAACTGGTACACACACAGGCTCATGTACACGCATGCGTGCGCGCACACATGCACACCTCTCTGAGTCAAAGGACACAGTACCGTTCGTGTGACATGTCAAATAAGCCCCAAGCCACCTGAATGAAAAACCAGCAACCCCAGTCCCCAGTTCAGGAAAACTTCTTAACCTGTATGACTTTATGTATCTTCTTAACTGTGTAGGGTGTGTGTTTATGTACAGTTAGTTATGTGTATATATGTGTGTGTGCACCTGAGTGTCTGTGTACTTATATGCACACGTGTTTACGTGTGCTTGTATATGTGTGTTTACATGTGTACATGTATGTGTATAAGAACCCACCAGTCACTTAATGACTCACTCCCTAACTCACCCCGGGCTGTGGAGCTGGCCATCCCCTGCACCCCGCCAGGCCTGATCCCATACAGCTGGCTGCACTGTCTGAGCGAATCCTCGCAGTTGCAAACATATGACATGGGTAACAACTGCCGGTTATTTACGGGATGGCCGGAACAAACTCTAGGTGAGCAGCACCTTTCTGAATCCACCTACCCCCATTCTCATAGGAATCTGACAGCTGTCTAAAGGCAGAACGGTCAGGACGCCCAAACCCCCACCCGACACTCCCCGTTTCCCCCGGAGGCCGCCTTTGTGGTGGCTGCCTTTTGGGTACATTAGAAGGACGACACATAAATATAAAAGCCTCTATGGTCTGCGAGTGATCAGAGAGATTGTCAGTGGTCATTTTTACACTTCCAGACCCTGAAAATACACAGATTAAATGCATCAGTGTACACTACGTCCTTATAACACGAGCTCATGTGTTTCCTATGCAAGAAAGGGTGTTGACCTTAAATCTAACATGTCAGCCTCTAAATCGTCACAGTACGGAACGTTGTCCCTCCTGCCATCTCTGACTTTGCCATCTCTGTGACTCAGAAACTCGGTTAATAATACTGGGTCTCATTTAGCCTGAAACCCATATTTAACTCTACAATAAGGTTTTTTAGGCTTATAAGGCTATCAACATTTTCCTGTAAGCATGTGATTTATGGTTGATCTTTAGTTTTGCATTTTAATTTGCACTTCAAAAGAATACAATGTTTTGAATTGTACTTTACAAGTTTACTTACTTCATCAAAGGTGGTATAGAGGGCTGTTGACTTCAGAAAAGGAAAGAAAAGAAATAATTAGAGCAAAATTTAAGTAGAGTGACATTATTCAAAGCAGGAAAAATTCCTAATACATGGCGACAAACATGAAGCCTTCTTTTGAAAACCATCTCAAGGTCACTGGGAAGAACACACGACACACACGTGACAAAGGCGTGGAGGCAGCTGCATGTCAGCCCCGCCCTCACGTGTGCCTCGCTCACACAGCTCGCACACGAGCACTCCTGCAGCTCAGCCACCGCCACCAACAGTGTTTCTGCCGATGACTGGTATTCGCTTGCAAGTGCCAACAAGCGGACATCCTGCCCAACAAACAGCCGCTGTCCCCACCCACACCTGTCTTGGTGTGGTCGGCACCATCTGGAGATAGGCTCTGGTGCCAGGACGCCTCAGCGCTCTAATCCCAACGTCAGCACGTTCTAGAAGGGAACCCTGGCACCTCCGCACACACAGGTCTGTCTGCAAACAGGCCGTGAGCAAGGCCCTCTCCAAAGGCCGTGGGGACCCAGCAGGTCTTACACATGATGTGGGGAAATCCGCAGGTTGAGGGAGGTGGCTGTCTTACCTACGAGTGCTTATCAGCACATTTTCCATTCGCTATTATCACACTCTGCAACATTTGTTACTACGCAGATGACTCTCAAGTCTGTATCTGCAGCTCCCAAACCCGTACTGCCAACCCTAGGATTTTCCCTGAACTCTGTTCTGACTTACCCCATTGCTACTAAATACCCCGGTGCTTCCGCAAAGAAGCTGGCTCTCCACTTATCTCCACAAACCATGAGCACTGCCCTCCACCTTGTTTTACCAGGAGAGGTCGAAACGTCTCCTCTCGCACGCCTAACACATGCACTTCGCATCTCCGCATCGTCCATTACCTTGAGGAGACCTCATGCCCTAACAGGCATTCGGTAAACAATAGCGTTTGCATAGCACTTTATAGTTTTACAAAGTATTTTCACAGTATGCGTTACCTCACTAATACACTAATGCTAAGCTCATTCTAGATAAAAGCCTGGGCTAAAACTTAAGCTATTCCTTGATAAGTTATACCCTCCGTGGAAAGTCATACTACTTATTTGTGCAGTCAAGTTACAAGTAATTAAGTCAATTTATTTATATGTCACAGCGACACAGCGGCTGACCCGGCTACCATGATGTCACTTCCAAGTGCACTCGAGTGGCAGTGGTGACAACGGGTTCTAGCTCTTCCTGCTGGAAGGCTGGTGCTTCACTCCACAACACTGACTGGGCAGAGCCTACGTGGAGGTACTGGGTGTGGCATCAGGGGACACAAACGTGAATGTCACACTCTCAAGCAGCCGGCACCAGAGATCTGTCCAAAAATGCGTGCAGCAAAGAGAACTGCGTCCAGGTTCCACAGGAAACGCAGAGAACAGTGGCCGGGAGTCTGAGCCAGCAGGGCCCGGGGAGGTCACGGCCATGGCCTGCAGCGGTCAGGCAGGGACAGAGGGCAAACCGGGAAAGGCACCCACATCAGGAGCTGGCGAGGAGCCTGAGCCACACGGAGAAGGCGGGCAGGAAATGCGCGGGAGGGAGGCTGGGCCGGGCCCTGTGTCCTCGCGCCCCGCAGAAAGCAGCGCCCTGGTGTGTGAGGCCGCAAGACGCAGCCAAGGCGGTCAAGCAGAGGCCACAGAGGACACAGGGATGCTCACTAGGGGCGACAATTGGTGGCAGTGTGAGGACAGTTAGAGAACGGAGAGAATGAGGAGGACAGGGTGGGAGGTGAGCTCAGGTCAGCGTCAGGAGGAGCCGCGGGGGGGGGGCTCAGTCTCAGAAAGAAGGGACACAAAGTAAATTGGGGGCAGAGGCAAGGGACAGCCCTGCAGACGGTGGGACGCGGAGGCGTCCGGGCAGAGAGATCGCGAGGACGAAGACAAGGAGGGACTGGGACTGGTGGGAGAGGAAAACATCTTCTACACACAGTAACTGAGGCGCCGGGGAAACACCAGGAAGCTACCCAGAGACCTCGCTCGGAGGGGGAAGGCGTGCGTCTGACGCCACTCGCTGGGAAGCACCAGCCGAACTGCTTCCGCTGCGTGGCAACCTGTGCCACGGCGGGCTTCCCTTTCCACTCGGTTGCAAGTGCCTCCTAACCAGTGTCCCCACACAGGTGACAGCGCTATGGCTGGGACTGTGTGAGCCCTTCCAAGGAGCAGGTGCAGAGAGGCCAGAGCTAACAGAACTCGGAGGGATGCACGGGAAGGGGGAGAGGAAGGCACGCCATGAAAGGCGTGAGAGCACAGGCCAGGTCGGCACGCGCTGCTGTCAGACCAGGACACGCGGCCCCTTCCTTACCGGCGCCCTCCGGCGCCTAAATGGGCATGTGGCCACCCAGAACACCTCCAAGCCTCCCCACAGCTGGGTGTGACTAAGTGTTAAGAGGGACATGCTGCAGACCCCGGCCCACTGTGGGGTTACAGTGGCACGCCAGCGATTACGGCTACAGAGGTAAAGTGAGAGCTTGCTACCTTCATGACATCACTAAGTTTAAAAGCCAACTCGGAAATATTATAGAACAACCAAAAACAATCATAGGTAAACACAAATGCTATAAAATCACTATACTAGGCAGTCAAGCCTTCCAAGGAAAGCTCTTCACTGAAAAGTTAATTTAATGGTAAATGAAAATAAGTCAGACATAAAGAAGTTGTAATTAGGCACAGGAGGCTGTCGCCTCAGCAACGGCCACAGTAACCATCAGTCGCTGGAGCACCTGTACCTCGGCTGTCAGAAGTCTGTTGGGACACTTGTTAACGGTGGCAAACAGGTGCCTAAGTCCGGTCTCGAGCTGCGTCAGTAACAACATGGCACAATCGGCAAACCTGCGAAATTGAAGGTAAATAAGCAAAAGTCCCCGCTGGGAAGGAAACACAGGTGCCAGCACTGCGTCACGGTGCTGTGCTCCTGTCCTGACCACTGTGTGCGATTCAAGGAGGGGACATTCCACTGCTAAGATGGGACACAATACAGAAGCAAAGGCTCCTCAGACTAGTGATTTTAAACTATCTCCCAGTGTTTTAATATTTGATGAGACATTTTTAGTACCTCAGTAGAATAAAACGTCATCGAAGTCTGCCTAATTTGTTTCATCACTTCTAAAACACACTCAAACACCAGGATTTCAGTGGGTTCTCAAGGTCCTCAAGTGAATGTACCAGGAGAATGTGACTGGGAAGGAATTAGGCCGGCGAGGTGCACATGCCCAGCCCCCAGGGGACTAAGAGGACGATCCTCACTTACTGCTCCGTGATTCTCTGACACTGGACACAATGTTTCACTCAGAGTAAGAACACAAACAATTTTTAAGTTGATTGTTAAAAATAATAGTCTTTAGCAACTGTACCAAAAGGATGACACAGGACTTTACACACACAATTACAGGAGCCTGTTATCGGTCACACGAAGGGCCTGGCTCAGCTCCGCCTGAGTCGGCCGACTTAGATTAACCGGGCGCCAGCAGCACGCAGGCCTGGAAGGCAGGGGCCTTCAGAAGGGGCTGGCCTCCACACTTCAAGGACCACCGTGCAACACCCCCTTCCATTACCTGTGTGACTTGAACTTGATCAATGCGACTTCCCAATATGGCAACATGGTTCTTACTATAAAAGTGGATTTCTTCATCACTTCCTCTAGTACTGAAAGTACCTCCTGAGTAACTTCTGCAAAAGAGCGAGTATTTTAAGCACAATCACACTAATCAATTGAAAACACGTGCAGACACTTAGGGAGTGTTGCCGAAAAGCGGCTTCTTTGCGTAGGAGCCGCAGCTCTGGGCAGTGCATGCCTCTGAGTAAGGAAGACCCCCTGAGCCAGAGCCAGCGGTGCAGTGACCGTAGGTGCCGCTGGAAAACGTGGGCATGGACACGGCATCTTTTTAGTGATTAGGCTGCAACAGCTTTGAGTAGAGGTGCTCAGGGTTGACCAGGTGACCACACTGACCAAGAAAATATCTTTTCAGAAGATAGAGAAACCGAGAGTGAACCCTAAGGTCAACAACAGTGGGCTTGGGTGATGATGACGTGTCACAGTAGGTTCAGCCTTGGTAACAAATGTCCTATCTGGTGGGGCTGTTGAAAATGGGGGTGCTGAGAATGTGTGAGGCAGGGGGTGAGCGGGAAATCTCTGACCTGCCTCTCAATTTTGTTACAAGCTTAAAACTGCTCTAAAAAAGTCTAAAACATATGTATGTATAGGCAGTCAGAAGACTGCCAAAAGGCCATCTTGGGCTAAGGTGGTCTGCGCCGTGTCCTCCACAACTCACGCTGGCAAATACAGACCTGACACCCCAACCGCCAGAGTGGAAAAGGACCTAGCGTGGAGCAAACACATGCTTTCATTGCTCTTTCAAAGTTCTGTGTCCCCCACCCTCAGAATTTGGCAAATAGCTCTGTCATGAGAGAAAAGAAGACGCGAGACGGTTACAC
This sequence comes from Hipposideros armiger, assembly GCF_001890085.2. NCBI lineage: Eukaryota > Metazoa > Chordata > Mammalia > Chiroptera > Hipposideridae > Hipposideros > Hipposideros armiger. Next base: position 1,630,846 of record NW_017731649.1, on the reverse strand, counting down.
TGCTGGCGCTTTCGGCATGACGATTATGAGCACGAAGGCACAAGAGGAAAAAAAGCAGAAGGGAAGGCCCGCTACGGATGGTCCCAGGCCACTGGGTGTCACCACATCTGCAGGCTAAACCAGGTCTCTCACGAATATGATTCACAGAGGATGACCCGCAAGGGCTCCCCATACCTGGAGGCAAGGGCAAGACGGAAGGTCCTGCAGAGCAGTTACAAGGTTCTTCATGTAACTTGTAAGGCATCTCGCTACCAGACAGTGACTATTCCATTTAAAGAGCTCAAGTCTGGATGCTCCTTAAGGACTCTGTAAGTATGTTTGCAGAGCTCATGTGGGAAAACGTGACGTGTAACACTTGCCAGGGAAAACGGCCCCATCCTCTAAGTCTGGGAGAGCGATGAGCGGTCGAGGTGCCCAGGTGAGCTCGCTCTGCTGAAGGTAACTCTTCAGGAGCTGCCCCAGTCCTGCCGTCAACACCACCATCATTGAACAGTACCTAGTGAAAAATGCCATAGAGATCTGTTAGAAAATGAACTCACTCATCCACATAAAACGCTTTGCTTTCAAAATAAAAAGCTTAAAATCAAGAACACAAAGCACCATTAGATTGCAGGAACCTCCTGGAGCTGCAGGGATGAAGCGGTGCCTCGCTGACGGCGGGGACAGGCCACCTCAGCCACCTCGGGGGCTTCCCCCACCAGAAGCTGCGCCATCACCACCCACTTCTGGTTTACCCTCTGAACTGCCTCCGGGTGCAGTCAGGGGAGTCATTGCCCGTCACCTCCAGTTACTCTGCCACTAATAACATTCAGTTTTATCTCCAACATCCTGTCCCCAAACTCTCTCATATTTTTCAAGATATATGCTTTCTTGTTGTGAAATTAAAGAGGAAACAAATCCTTGAGCACATCCAAAAAGAACTTACATGGGCGGGATTTCATGAGGGGATGCGAAGCCGTGCCACAAGACGTTGCGCAGGTTAAGGCCACACGGAGAGCCGACGAAGACTCTCAGCACGTTCATCTGCTCAGGTGAAAGGCAGCAGAGTGTCAAACAGGTACATAACAACGGAGCGGCAGATAAGACAAGTAACACGGGGCTAATGTCCTCTGTCTTCCTTAGAAGTAAAGGAACCAGCAGGGGCTGGTTTGGTTCAGAGTCACCGTCATCATCGTATTATAGTAACAATAGAAATAACAACAATAAAAACGACCAAGTAGTAATAACAATAAACAACATTTACTGGAGATTGGCATGTGATTTGGTGCATCTGCCTCTCAGTTGGCCTGTGCCGAGGGCAGCGCTGCCCCCCACGCAGAGAAGAGCAAGCGGGGCGCTCTCACACTGCACACGCAAGGTGCCTGACGTCTGGGTGAAACAGATAAGAAACGGAGAGCACGGCAAGGCCAGCGAGCGGCGTGGGCTCGGGCTAGAGGTGCGGAGGCCCGGCCGGCCCCGACTCCAAGTGCCCCATCTGTGAAGTGCAGACACAGTCATCACAGGGGTCCCCGCATCTCCGGGTGACCTCCGGTGAGCGGCTCACACGTTAGAAGAGATTCAGAAAAGATGGAACATGTTCAGACTCAGCACTGAACAGCACGCCACTTGAGAAGGGGCAGCTGAGCCTCCAGAGGCTCAGAGGAAGGCAGACTGTCTTCAAGCAGATGAACCAGATGCTGAGAACCACTCAGGGGCTCTCAGCACTCCCCTGAGAAGGTGGGGTGAGCCAGGGGGTGGGGTGAGCCAGGGGCGGGGCGGAGCCAGCGGTGGAGCGGGGCCAGAGCACGGGCATCATAAATGCGGTCCACCTGGTTCCAGTGCTCACTGGGCAGCAATTCATGCTGTTGCAGGTCTTCTCTCTCACGGTAATTTTAAGACTTTACTGTTAGTGACTGACCATTGCAGTATTTAATGCTATTCACTCTTAATTTAATATTAAATGTTAATTAACTGTTCATACCATCTGGGCAATCAGAAACACATATGCCCGCGAACTAGTAAAATCACCTGGGGGTGATAGTGACTGGAGGTAGGCAAAAGGCTGAGAGCACATTGGCAGACAAAGATCAGCTCAAAATAACAGTTTAAGAAGTCAGTGTGACAACAAGACACTTATACTTTTCTTCATTCCATGCTCTGCACGAAAAGAAACAATTTTCAAGGTGACAAGTGGTAAGGAAGCACTGTGAAGATGGAAAACAGACTTTCTGTCCACAGACAATGTGCCAAGCCTGTAACATACGATACGATTATTTGAAATGACTTCTTGGCCCAGCAAGTATCCTTTCCACATGACAGTTCCTGGCTTTCTTCTTCACTTTGACCCTGACCCTTGCAGTTTCCTAAAGGTTAGTCTTTTTTCTTTTTCTTTTTTTTTTTTTTTTTAAGCTGAGCCATCCTGCCACCTGTTGGCAGCTCAGTGGCTGCTCAGCTCGGGCCTAGACTCGAACCACTGTTGCTCAGAGCTCAAACTCTTGAGCGAGCTCTTAACCAACTGAGCCACTCGGCCAGCCCATAAAGGTCAGTCTTAAACAGTCACACCAGGGCCATCACACCAGGGGCCATCACAGCTGGGGCCATCATACCTGGGGCCATCACATCTGGGGCCATTATACTATATTAAGACTCAGTATAGGAGAGGTGTGTGTCTTTTGGCTGGAAGAGTGGTAATTTTGAAAGGGGAGGTGGGAAAGAAGAATATGCTTGAATCAGACATAATTAATTTTTCCTACTACAGCACTGTTTTTTGAGGAACAAAAGTACAGCTAACATTAACTGTTTTGTGTTGTGCCTACTCTATCAGTGTGGTAAACAAACTTACCACAGACAGCCCAAAGACTTGAGCAAGCTCCTTAGATGTTAGCAGATCTCTTAGAAGAAAGGGGCATTCTTTTCCAATCAGCAAAAATACCTAAAATTCAAACAGAAATCATGTAACAATTGCATTACAATGAGCCAAGTGAGGTTCAGAAAAAACATCCCCCGTAAATCTACTGTTTGTACAAATGAGGGGAGACAGATAATGAAGACACCAGCATTTTAATCTCATAATCGTTCAAAAGATATTTAAAATCTGTACCAAATAACTGCATTTTATAGGAAAACAATAATCAGAATCAAACAATCTGAAGGCGACTCCAGAATCGCTTCATGTGCACTCAGATACTTGAATGGCCCCACAGTGAAAGAATTCTCACACTCACATCACCCAAGGCGCGTTCTAGACACGCTGTCAGCTTCATTAAGCTGAGAGAAATAGCAGGAGACTGAAGACTTTCCAAGGCATCAAATACTTCAGCAAATAACTGTTTAGAATAAGATACAAGTTAGAATTTATGCTCAATAAGGAATATTTCACAAAGTAGCAATACTATTCATGAAATTCAAACCTCTAAAGATTTTATCATATTTTAATGACTTTTTTGGTAGAGGTGAACATTTTCTATGTAAATATAAAAATATCTAAAGAATCAAAAAAATGTTAATACCTATGAAGTTCTTTCGGAGTTCTTTATTTAAATGTTTATTGAAAGCAGTAAACGTGGCCTGTCAACTGATAAGTCGCTTACTTTGACCTAAATTTTATTTCCCATTTTGATTAGTTCTTAAAAATAAACCTAAGGCAGCTCACCCAGCCAATTCAGGGAGCTACTACAAAGGGCGATGCGCTGACCTTTCTGCTCTCAATTAGGAAATCCAAAGTATTTTAGAATTAGACTGTTAGAGTTACTGCTCTATTGTGGTCATTTAATGGCCCCAAACTACCCGCCTCCTTTCAATCCACCCTTAACAAGCCAAGCATCCCCACTTCCAGTCTCCGGGTCCCACTGTCTCAGGAATACCCTACTATCTGCCCAGAAGGTCTTTCTTTTTTTTTCTGGATCAGTCCACTTTACTTCTGCCCCAGGACCAGCACCACGTGCCAAGCATGCTACCTCTCCAACCACCATCAGCATGCTGCATCCCAATACGTCCTTTGTCAGGTGTTAGAGACTTTGCTTAAGAGTTCCAAGCTTCCCACACGACCCTCAAGCCTTCTTCTCAATTGGAGGAGGGCGTAAAGGAGAGCCCTTTAAAATTCGCAAGTAGAAGGGTCGCTACGCGCAATGTTAAAGTCTCTTATTTCTAAGGTTGAACAAAGGCCAAACCTCTGGAGAACTTGTCCACTGGAGCCAAGGTGCATACTGCATTTCAAACTGCCCCCTGGTCAGAGACGACAAATGCAAACGGACGGCCTCACACACGGGGCCCAGCAGCCTCACGCTCCCCCGGTAGTCCAGAGCCTGGGCTTAAAGGAAAAGACGACAAGTCAGCACCACAGACAGTTCCATACCATGTGACAAAGTCTGAATCATCCAGGAAAAAGTGCTCCAATTACAAAATTCCCATAAAGTCAAGTAGTTTACAATTGAACTTACAAAGAAGATACTCATATGTTTTTGAAAATAAATTACATAGTGCTTATCTGGTTATAAAAGAAAAATATGCTATTAGTAGAGAGTTTGGAAAATATGGGAAGGCTCACAGAAGAGAAAAAATATTTTCTTCAATTTCTTCACCTATATATAAGTTCATACAAAATCAGGTTCATACTTTATGTATTTTATCCTGATTAAAAAAAAATTTTTTAAAGAAATTTTATTGGGGAACAGTGTGTTTTTCTGGGTCCCATCAGCTCCAAGTCAAGTAGTTGTTTCAATCTAGTTGTGGAGGGCGTAGCTCCTTGGCCTGTGTGGGAATCGAACCAGTAACCTTGGTGTTATGAGCCTGCGCTCTAACCACCTGAGCGAACCAGCCACCCGATTTTTTTTTTTTACTTCACATTATTAGACTGAGAATTCCAACGACCTTAATTATTTTAGAACATTATTTATATTTTCATGTTTGGAGCTGAACACTCACATGTCCTCCTGGACACAAAGCTCTCCTTCCTAGAGTACGTATTATCATTCACTCCTTGTGTATTTGGAAATATTTATGCACATACTAGCAAACACAAATATATGTTTCTCATTTCATCACATAGCAGATCTCTGTATTGGAAAGACGGCCTCCATTCTTTTTCACCACTGCATAAACAGTCCACAGTGGGCATTTTTTCATAAATACCAAGCAATCCCCTACTGCTTGACGCCTGGCTGCTTCCAGTGCCTTTTTCCTCTCTGCTGTCACAAATGACACCATAAGGAGCGGCCTGGCACACACACTCTACCTGTAAGTGTGCCTGGAATGGGCCTGCTGGGCCAGGGCACGCTCATTTGTCATTTTTATAACTATCGTTAGACTTCTCCACCCAATCCCTGCTCCAAGACATGCACAAGGATGGCTGAAAGACACTGAAAACAATCATGTAGTCTGTCACTGGTGGTGTCATGCCCTCAGTTCATGACTCGTTTTTCAGCCATCTTCCACGTGGACTGCTGCCTGGAGCTGACAGCCACATCACCCACAGCTCCATGCACCCTCACTGGTGGGAACCCCACTTCTCACCCCTGCTTTTCTCAGCCCACCTCCCATTAACTCTTCAGTGCTTCTCTGGCCTTGTTCCCTCTTCTTTCACACTAATTCCCCTTCTCTCTTGAATTAGGCCTGTGTTATAACATCCTCTGACCAAAAACACCAATGGTCAAAAAGGGGAACTTTGCAGGTCAAGACATTTTAATGGAACAGTACTGACGGATGTTTAGGGCACAGGGCAGGTACAAATCTGATTGTGTATAAATCACACAGTCAAACCTGATTGTGTACAAACCTGATTGTGTATAAACCACACAGTCTGTGACGGACTTCCAGCACACTTCACCATTCTGAGTTACAATACTATTGATGTCACAACTGTCTCTTACTTCAAACCCGAGTTTACAGATCATATCATACACGGAGGGAGAAAGACATGTGGTAATAGGATCCTCTAATGATACCTGAAATAAAAAACATAAAAGAAACTGTTTCTTTTATGAAGAAACAGTTTATTAAAGAAAAGAAACAGAAAAATTAAAAATTTTTTTAATTTTTTAATTTTAAAATTAATTTTAAAATTAATTTTTAATTTTAAAAAATTAAAAAATTAAAAAGAAACAGAAAAAACCAGAGGAGTGTTAATTATACATTTAACTCACAAGAAAATTCTAAGTACAGAATATACTCAGGTATACCACTGTTAACGTACTTTGTGGACATCATGATTAACACTGTGATTAAGTATTAAAGACAATTTAGGTAAATGTTTTCAAATAAATGTTTAAAGATTTATAATAATTTTCTTAATCATAATATTTGTTAAGATGTAAGTTTACAGAAGCTCTGTGTTTTTATGAGTAGTTCATTATTCCTTTTAGCATTCCTATACTATCCCAAAGTTATCAAAACAAGCAACTTTTTTAACGGGGAGTGGGAAAGCAGAAAATCAAGCATAATGAACTAAAACGGAAAAAGCAGCAAACTACACTGCTTTTCCATGAAGGATTAAATAAAATCCAAATCCCCCTAATTATCCCCACATTACGCTAAGATCATCCATAAACCTGCAAAGTCATAATCTAGGTCTAACGCTGGCCCAGGGTCTTCATCTGACGTGTGAAGGCATGCCAGTGTTCTGAAGTTGGTGATTAAGCCCTGGCCGATTCCTAATTTGGCAGCGGCCAGTGTAGGTTCCGTCCCGTTTGTCAGCCACTCCCCACCGGCTCCAGCAGTTATGGCACTGCCCAAGAAGTCCATGTGAATGTCAGGGTCTCCGTGACTCTGCAGACCACACCCTGCTCAGCCAGTCAGGGCACTGGAGAGGGACAGGGCAAGAGGCAGGGGAAGAGGGGACGTGTTCCTGCTGCCTGCAGCCAGGTGACTTCCTGTTCACCTTCTGCTCCTTGGAGCACTGCCTTCAGCCGCAGCCGCTGAATGCAGTCTGCAGTGTTCCCAACACGTGTCGGCCCAGCTTCGCCTCCGGCCCCACCAGGGACACACCACCACGCGTCTGGTGCCTGCCTTTCAAAGGCCACGTCCAGGTGGCTGGGCAGCACCTCCCCACTCCTTAGAGATCAGTTTCAGGTATGAGGGACCCTCCTCTAAATGTCTAATTTTAAAAATTTCACCCACTTGATGGATTGGGGGAGGGGGGTTGTCACTTTGAGGGGTAAAAAGTATAACTATTGCACTGTGTTGTACACCTGAAACTAATGTTAAAAAATAAACAAAATTCCACCCACTGCCCTGCGTTCTCTCAGTCCCGCAGCTGCCACCTCCATACTTTTAGAGATGGCTTTTTATCAGTTCAGACACCTCGTCAACTCTTTAAATTCTTAGTTCAAAATCCAGTGTGCTTTGTGTCCTGACGGACACAGAAACATAATACTCTTAAGGGCTACTTTCACCTCAAAAGAGACTCTGCATGTTGAAAAGGCATTCAAACTCAAGGAATGAGCTGTATTTCCGGAGTGACAGGCAGCAGACAAAACCGGGATTTGTACACAAAAGCCCACGGGCTCCACTCTAAAGCGGACCCTAGATATGACAACATAAGTTGTAAGGAAACTTCTTTTTTAATTGTAGACGCGCCATCAACACAGGGCCTCAAGCGAACTCTGAGACCCTGGAACAGAGAGCAGGTCTTCTACAACCTGGACCCCAGCAGTAGCAGAGCTGCTGGCACACAGTAAATGAATAGCAAGAGGTACCTGAGACTGGCCCCTCTTACTCTCAGCTGAAATACATCTCCACAGCCTTCGGCTTTGGGGATGACTACATCTTGTCCCCTGCCAACAGATACACAATTCTAGAAGTTGGCTTTTAGTTTAGGTTATAAGCCCATACTCTCTTGGATAAGAAAAGACCTCACGATTAATTTAAAAATAAACTCCAACTTCAAATCAACAAGTATTAGATGCTGCATAAATTGTCACTCGTGACAATTAGACGCCTTGCCCTGTGTATTACAGCCACAAACACGCGTGTCCTCCCACTAGACGCCAGACCCGGCCTGTTTGCACGTGTGCGCATGCGTGCTCCCCCGCCCACGCCACTACTCTTTGGTACTTGGGTGTCCTGCCCGGAGCAGCGTGGGATGGCGACGCAAACGTTATTTTGGAGCAGAAAGGCTTAAATTTGAATCCATCCTCAGAATCTATCTCTTGCCTTGAAAAAGTTACTTATGTCTGAGGCTCGGTTTCCACTGTAAAACTGCAAAATATTAAAACCGCAAAACACCTTCTAGGGTTGTGGTCACTAGAGATAACGGCTGAAAAGCACCCAGCACACAGAGAGCGGATGTTGCTAAAACTGACGCTGGATGCTTGGTGATTGTCTGGAAAGGGAAGATAAAGTCCTTACTGCAAGGCAACCCGGGAGAACCCGAACTGCAGCCAGTCAATGAGGCCCTTGGGATTGAGTTTTGTTACCAAAATGGCTAAAAAGGTCGCATATAATTTTAATTTGCAAGTGTGAGCCGCGCAGGCGGTTGTTACACAGGACGGCCACGCGGCTTCGCGTGTACCGGGCAAAGCTTCCCTCCGGCACGGAGTCCGGTCGGAACCAACGCTGCGAGTCTCGCCCCGGGTTGGCGGCTCTGGGCTCGGGGCGGCCTGGCTGTCCCGGCGTCAGAGCCGGGCGCCCCCCACGCGCGCGGCCACCGCACTAACGCTCACACATTCGCCACCTTCGGCCTGGAGCCCGGGGGACTTGGGAGCTGGGCCCTGGAGCGCCCGCCCTCACCAGGGTCGCGGGCCGGGCTCGGGGAACGGGGCCAGGCCGCGCGGGGGCGTCGCAAACGGCCGGGCTCCGGGCGCTGCCCTCCCGCGAGACCGCCGAGGCCCGCCCGCCAGCGCCGAGCGCCAGGGTAGCGCGCCCGCCACAGCCGCTCTACCTCCATGACTTCCGGCTCCCAGCCGCGGGCGCCGCCGGATGACGTACCCGCCCCGCCCCCTCCAGCCGCGCCCCCGGCTGGCGCTGCGCAGGCGCGACACTTGCGCTCTCGCGGGAAGCGGCCGAGGCGTTTGGAGGCGCCCGCGGTCGAGGCGCTCCTGGTCTCGGAAGGAGGGCGCGATGGAGAAGCGGGGCCGCGGTGGCAACATGCCGTCGAGCCAGACCCTGCAGCTGCCGGCCACGGCGCCTCAGAAAGAGCGGAGGCCCAGCATGTTCGAGAAGGAGTCCGTGAGTGCGGCGGCGGGGCGCCCCGTTTCCCGGGCCCCGCCCCGTTTCCCGGGCCCCGCCCCCTGGCCGCGAGGCGGGGCCTCTGGGAGGCGGAGCCGGAGCGCCGCGGGCGGCCGTGTGGTTGGCCGAGGCCGCGGAGCTGCGCCTTCTCCGGCGGGAAGCGCCGTCACGAGGTCACCTTCACGCGCGCACGCGACCTGAGGCTTCCCGAGAGGAGCTCGGAGTCTGCTCTTTCCACATACGCGCGATCTCAGTGTGTGAGGTGCCGTCGTTCAAACCAGAGGCGGTGTTTCCGGCCGCAGAGGACAGCGCCTGTGCAGCGCTAAGGAAGGGAAAATACCTGATACGCCAAGCAGAACTGTTCAGTTTTTAAAAACAGCCACACTCAGTATTTGACTAATATAGGAGAAAACGGTGAAGTTAAAATATGTCCATTAGTTTATTACCTGAAACTAATGGAAAATGTTCAGTGTTACTGCTGTTATGACTCTAGGCTTTATAGAGGACTGTGGTCTGAAAACCATTATTGTAATCAAGACCCCATCTTTTTTATTTTTCCAAGGATACAAAACTTAAGTATAGAGCTGAGACTAGAAACTGTGTTCCGGTCCACTTGCTTGTAACGCTTTTTTGTTTTTGTTTTTTTATACCAACTTCATGGGATCTATCATTGATAGAACGAAGGAGAAATAACAAGTGAAACGCTAATTTTGAAAATCCTAAAACATGTTATACAAAAGGAATCCTCAGGGTAGTCATGGCAACATTTCAGGTTCTGATGACAGTCCTTTGGTGTCTTACGTTTTACAGAGGAAAGAACAAACTAAGGGAAGGGAAAATAGGCCATGTTTACACAACTAAGAAAAAGTAGAGCAAGGCTAGAAACCTTAATCTGTGGGACTTCAAATGTCATGCTCCCAGAGCTGCTGTATTGCCTGGCAATAAGTCTGAGTAACAGATGGGTCACCTGCGGTGGACAAAGGTGCTTTCTATAAGCTTACTGCCTACGAAAGCTCCAGAGTGGTCTTGGAAATTGAGTACACCTGAATCCAAGGGGAGAGACGCCAGGTGCACTTGGTATATCGGCAGAAATCTGGGGACGAGGGATCAAGGACCAGGGCAGTTCTTGCTGATTGAAATGGATGTGTTGACTGGCGAAAATAACTCCAAAAATGATGCACAAAAGAAAAGGGTTCATTCGGAGGAAGGGAAAAGAAGAAACTAACTACTGCCACGGTGCCCATGGGGAGAAAGGAGTGAGAGCTATCTCAAGATGCTCTTTCTATTTCTATCATCCCTTCCCCTGGAAGCGATCACAAAGTGAAACTTGGAGTCAGGGTCACAGAGCTAACAAGGGGCTGTTACACAAAATGCCAGTTCACTTTTATCAGATGTGATCGATCATAGCATAGCAGTCTTTAAAATCTAGCTTGTAGAGGTAAGAAATTTGAATAGACCAATAATTGCGAAGAGACTGAGAAGGATCCCACCAGTGCTCAAATGTCCTCAGGGACAATGAATGCACTGAGGAGTCATTTCTAACGTTTGGTTAGCTGATAATTCCCGTGTTCCTGAGCATAGGAAAAATTAAGACACAAATCAATAGAAGCATCTTTTGATTTTTATCTGTCTTGCATCTATTTTTTTCTAGGGGTAGCACCTCAGTTTTCCTTTGTAGAATTAATCCTCTAGCTTGGGTGGGACTGTCAGACACTTTTCTTAACTTTGTGGTGAAGATGAGACCAAAGCTAGGCTAATTATTCCTGGAATAATGCAAGAAAATGGTTGCGATTAATTCCAAATGAGGATGGCGTACTAAAGTGCCTCATGAGTCTGGTCCTTTAGCTTACTCTTTCATTATGTGGAATATCTTTCCAGTTAATTACATTTTTGCTTAACAAGAACAATCCCAAAACCGAAATCAGATTACCAAAAATTGAAAACTTGATAAGTTTCACTTGTGTACATACATTTGAAAATCATAAATACTAGCAAATGGCACTTAGGAATACATTAACGTAGTGACATCTCGTGACCAAGCTCAGTTTGTTCGAGGATTGTAATTAGGCTCAATGGAAGGAAATGCCATATCAAAGGGTTAAATAATTAAACTCAGGTTGTAGTAGAAGCAAAGAAGTTGATCATATTTAAAATCTATTCTTAATTTTTAGAAGTGATTACAAAGATTATTCCTTAAAGCGAATACTAAATTAGGCCAACATTATATATAAGGAAGACATGGTAGAGATGTGAGTTTTCAGCATATTTTCAAACCACGCATACATGCTCTATCCCCAAGGGAATCGTTGCAATTGGGAGCCACTGTTAATGATACAGTGTAGTTTTATCCCTTAAGTATATTGTGGGGGAAAGAAGATGGCAGTTACCCTAGAGAGAAGCATTCTCTTAATTAAAAAAATAATAAAGGTTTTGTTTTTAAGGGGTTTAGGGAGCCAATAATGCCTCTCTTCCCCGGCTAAAACAAAGCAGTCTGACATATGGTTAGAATAACAGATTTGTTTCTGATGAAGGACTTCTAGCAGCCAGCATGGAATAATGAACTCCTACAAGAAACTACAGAAAATAACACAATGTATGAAGTATTTGTTTCCATTGGTTTGATGAAAGGCAAGACAGGATAGTGATCTCTGAGGGAAGAGAAATAGCAAAGATGAGCCCCAAGATTCCCTCTAACTACTGAGGGGTCCCAGCCCACATCTCATGGAGAGGTCTCCCTTAGTGGAGAAGCATTTGAGAGCCAGGGTAAGTTAAGGTGGCATGAGTCTGCAGAGCATGATATTAGGAGGCAGCTGTACAAGTAGCTCCAGATATCTGCAGAGGATTTGCCTCAAGTTTCCAGCATAGTACAGCAATACATCTGGCAAGGAAACCACCTGTGGCCAGAAAAACAGTCACTCCAAAGGAGCAAAAAAAGAAAACCTTGACTCACACAAACCAGTTTGTGTTCCCACCAGTAAGAGCAAAAAACCATGTAAATCACAGGGCATTGATTAGAGTGCTAAGAAGTGTATTGTCTCAGCCAAGACATGGAGACAACCGAAATGCCCATTGGTAGATGACTAGATTAAGAAGCTGTGGTACATTTATACAATGGAGTATTACTCAGCTATAAAGAAGAATGAAATCGTACTATTTGCAATGATATGGATGGACCTAGAGAACATTATGCTAAGTGAAAAGTCAGATGGAAAAAGACAAATACCATATGTTCTCACTTATATGTGGAATCTAAAGAACTGAATAAATGAGCAAAGTAAACAGAAATAGTCTCAGAGACACAGAGGAAAATCTGATGGTTGCTAGATGGGAGGGGGGTGGGGGGAATAAGGGAGAAGGGTGGGGAATAGAAAGCACAAATTGGTAATTACAATATTGCCAGGGATATAAAAGATAGTTTGGGGAATATAATTAATAATGTTGTAAAGATTTTGTAGGGTGTCAGATGGGGACATGTCTTATTAGAGAGGCCACTTCATGGTGTAGATGCCTGACCACTGCTCTGTAAAGCTGAAGCTGAATAATATTATATGCCAACTATAATTTTATGTATATATTCATATATGTGTATATATATATATATATATATATATATATATATATCATGGGATATGGAGTATAGTATAGGGAATAGAGTCAATGGAATTGTAGATATATACGATGTCAGAGGATCAAGATTGGGGGAGTGGGGTTATCACTTTGTGAGGGGTGAAATATCTGTTACACTGTTTTGTACATCTGAAACTAATAATAATAAAAAAGATGTATTGTCTCAGTAATAGGTTGAAAAATAGCCCTAGACTTACAGATTTCTCTAGTCTGGCCTACCAAACCTTAAAAGCAAGGCTCCAGAGAATTAAACTGTTTCCAAGGTACTACATTCTAGAAGAAAATTCAAGAATACAGGATTACAAAAACACTGCAGATAAGGTAAAATTCAGTGTCTGGTGTCCAACTAAATACTAGCAGACTTACAAGAAAAACAGGAAAATACAACACAAAATAAGGACAAGAAACAATAAATACTCCCAGAAATAATGCAAAGATAGAATTACTATAAAAGGACACTAAAGTAGTTATTTTAAAACAATTATTGTATTATATTAGTTTTTATTAAAGCATCTATGTAATTATAAAACATTACAATCTGTTTAAGCATGTAGAGAAAAGACTGAATATTTTAAATGCAAGTCAAACTGCTACAGATGAAAAACATGATGTTGGATGTAAAATACACTGAATAGAGTTAGCAGATTTGACACCGTGGGACAAAGCATTAGTGAATTTAGAGATAGCTATGATAAGAAAACCTGAAAAAAAAAGATTAGGAGACATAAGTGAGCTATAGGAAAATTTCAGGCAAAAATTTTATTCTTGTATTTTGAGTCTCAAAGTGAAGAGAGGAGAGGGGAAAGACAAAAAATATTTGAAGAATTAATGGATAAGAAATTTCCAAATTTGATGAAAACTATAAACCCACTATAAATCCAAGAAGCCCAATGAACTTCAAGCAAAAGAAAATTATGCTGAGGCATTGAATAATAAACTTACTTAAAAATCAGTGAAGATTAAAACTAGAAGAAAAGCTTTTAAGTACAGAGGAACAAAAATGAAATGACAGCAGACTTCACATCAGAAAAAATGCAAGCCAGAAGACTGAGGCATCATCTTTACATTTCTGAAAGATAATATTTAAAGGTGAAAAAAACTACTAGCCTAGAATTCTACACCCAGTGAAAAAAGCTTTCAAAAACAAAGACAAAACAATGAGTTATTCAGACATGAAAACAAACAGAATTCACCAGCAGACCTATGAGTACACTATCAGAAACGTTAAAGGAAGTCCTTAAAAGGGATGTGATACAAGATGTAAATCTAGACAAAGGAATAGAAAGCACTACAAGTGGTAAATAAGTTGATAAATGTACAGGTTTTCCTTATTTTTAAATTTACTTAAAGATAGTTGATTAAATCCAAAGTAATAATATTGTTGGATTTATAGCACAAAGGCCAGAGAAATGGGAGAAGGGGAGGAAGTACACCACTGTAAAGCTCTTATGCTCTATGTGAAGTGGTATAATATGATTTGAAGGTAGACTGTGGTGAGCTAAAGGTATATACTGTAAGCCCTAAAACCACCACAGGAGAAGAAGAAAGCTAACAGGTTAATAAACGACATTAGATGGAACCCTTAAAAATACTAAATTCAAAAGAAAGTATAAAATGTACATGCAATAAAGAGCAGATTGGACAAATAAACAAAAAATAAGGATTAAAAAAATCATGTCAACCACATTAAATGTAAATATTAAAAACATCCCAATTAAAATTCAGAGATTGTTGGATTGGTTATAAAAGCAACATGAAACTATTTATTTTGTCTATAAGAAACACACTTTATATATAAAGACACAAATAGGTAAAATGAAAAGGATGAAAAAGGATATACTGCGTGAACACAAAAGAAAGCTGGAGTGCCTGTTTTAATATCAAAGAAAGTACTTTTCTAACTAAAGAATATTAGATAAAAAGAGGGTCATTTCAGAGTGTTAATAGATCAATTTGTCAGAAAGCCATAACAATCCTAAATGTTTATGCACCTAAAATCAGAGCTTTGAAATACAGAAAGCAAAAGTTCATATATGAGGTGTGATCAAAACATACGGTGAATGTTTAAATTAAAAAAATTTATTACAGGGCCGGCCGAGTGGCGCGTTGGTTAAGAGTTGGCTTGGGACACCAGCTCTGAGCAGCAGGGCCCCGGGTTGGATCCCACATGAGGGCCAGTGACGCTGCGCCCTCTACAGCTAAGATGGTGAACAACAGCTTGACCTGGAGCCGGGCTGCCGTGAGTTGCTGGCGATGGCATAGGCTGCAGTGAAGCTACAGTGGGCTGCTGTAAAGCTACCGTGAGTGGCTGGCAGCCGGCGTGAGCTGCCAAGAGCCGCTGTGAGTGGCCGTCCAGGAGCCAGCGACTGATCTGCCTCACCCGGGAAGAGCGCAATGATAATACCAACATGAGCCAGTGAAGCGACATCCTCCACAACTAGACTGAAGACCAAAAGGACAGCAACTTGTCTGTTCCCCTTCCCCAACTCCCCAATACAATCTTTAAAAAAAAAATTATTACAGTAAAAGACACATTGCCATTAATCACCCTCAAAATACTCCCCCTCGATTTGAACACAATTATCCCATTGTTCTTGCCACTTTCTGAAGCATTTCTTGAAGTCCTCTTTCATGAGTATCTTTACTTTATCCTCCATCATGACAATGCTCCATCGCTTCTGTTATACAGTAATTTCTGTCAAATAAAAACATTACAGTGTGTCCTCATATACTTTATTCACTGGATCTGGCACTGTGTGACTATTGGCTCTTCCCCAAAGTCAAAATGACCATGAAAGGTAAACATTTTGAATCAATTCAGGACATGGAGGCAGCCACGACAGTGCAACTAAAGACATGAAAGAGGACTTCCAGAACTGCTTTAGAAAGTGGCAAGAACGATGGGATAAGTGTGTTCAAAGCAAGGGGTATGTGTGTGTGTGTGTGGGGGGGGTATTTTGAGGGGGATTAATGGCAATGTGTCTTACTGTAATTTTTATTTAAACATTGACTATTGTTTGATTACACCTCATATGTCTTGCTGAAATAGACACCCATAATTACAATTGTAAATTTCAACATATCTCTATCTCAAAATAATTAGTAGACAAAGCAGACAAAAAGCTAGGATATAAAAGATAAACAGTAGTATAATCCAACTTGAACTGCTGGACTTCTATAGAGTACTCCATGCAACCGAGGATGAATAAGTGTTCTTTAGAAGTGCACATGAAACATTACTAAGATGTACCATCTAGGGACACAAGACAAATTCCAATGACTAAATGGATTCAGAGCATAAAGTATATTTTCTTGTCACAATGGAATAAATTATAAATCACTTTCAGAAATATATATGGAAAATTGCAAATCGATAACTAAATGACACACTTCTAAATAACCCATGAGTAAAAGAGGAAAACAAAATATTTTAAACTGAATGAAAATGAAAATTTCAAAAATTGTAGAATGTAGCTAAAGCAATATGTAGGGAAATTTATAGCCCTAAATATTAAGAAGATTTCAAATCACAGACACACCAGGGCCAAGCATGCACAACAAGATGATTTTCCTCAAGTTTTTTGTGAAGAGGCAGAGAGCGGGGCCTCAGGAGAAACCAACCCTATTAGCATCTTGATCTTGGACTTCCAGCCTTCAGGATTGTGAGCAAATAAATTTCTGTTGTTTAAGGCATCTGGTGTGGTATTTTGGCAGCTCAAGCAGATGAATATATAGATACAAATTACCATAGAAATAATAGATACCCTCTATAGCCTCTATCAAAGAAATTGAATTCATAGCTTAAAACTGTTCCGTAAAGAAAACTTCAGGCCTAGATGGTTTTTCTGATGAGTTTCTACCAAATGTATTCTCAAAATTGAAAAGGAAAGAATTAATCCTATGAGGCCAGCATTACCCTGCTATCAAACCTGGAGTAATAACAAGAAAACATCAATTACCCTCATGAACACAAATGCAAAAATTCTTAACAAAATTGTAGCAAATACAACAATGTATAAGAAGAATAAAATATATATACTGGGCCCAACATAGGCACATCTAAATATATAAACCAAATATTAACAGAACTAACGGGAGGAATAGTTAGCAATACAATAATAGTGGGGGACAGCAATACCTGAACTTATATTGATGGGTAGGTCATCCAGACAGAAAATCAACAAGGAAACATTGGTCTCTAATGATATGTTAGATTAGATGGACTTAGCGTATATAAAGAATATTCCATCTCAAAACAGCAGAATACACATTCAAGTGCACCTGGTACATTCTCCACGATGGATCATATATTAAACCACAAAACAAGTCTCAATAAATCTAAGAAAATTGAAATAATATAAAGCACCTTTCATAGCACATTGCTATGAAACTAGAAATCAATTAAAGAAAACAAACATTTATAAATATGTAGAGATTAAACAGCATGCTACTGAACAACCAATAGGTGAACGAAGAAAGAAAAAAGTGCTTTGACACAAATGAAAATGGAAATACAACATACCAAAATTTATGGGATGCAACAAAAGTGGTCTAAGAAGGAAGTTCATATTGATAAATGCCTACCTTAACTCTTTCATCGCATTAATTGATTTCAAGTTCTTTTTTCAAAATGTGCCAGAAATCCATAAAAAGACAAAAAGTTGATATTTTGACTATTTTATGCATTTAAAAACAAGTTGAGCTGCTTTGTATATAAATTACATTATTTTATGTATAAAATTTTCCCATTGTTATTCATTCTTGAAAAACACAAAAATATAGGAAAATGTATATCTGCTTTCCTAAAGTTCCTTCCTGGAAGTTTCTATCCACAGTCGGCAGATGGAAATACTTATTCGGATATATCCTACTGTCATGGCAAAAGGTTTAGGAAATGAGAAAATCTGAACCCAGCTTTACACTAAGTACCACAAGGAACTAGAAAAAGAGGAACAAATGAAGTTCAAAGTTAGTAGAAGGAAGAAAATAAAGATCTGAGTGGAAATAAATGAAATAGAGACCAAAAGACAATAGAAAAGATCAATGAAACTAAGAGCTGTTTCTTTGAAAAGATACACAAAACTGACTACCTACCGTGTTTCCCCGAAAATAAGACTGGGCCTTACATTAATTTTTGCTCCAACAATCTACATTTATTCATTTATTCATGTACAAAATCTACATTTATTCTAACAGTCATGCCTGGCTGACGATTTTAACTGGGGCTTATGTTTGAGGTAGGGCTTATATTAACGAGCATCCTGAAAAATCATGCTAGGGCTTATTTTCTGGTTAGGTTTTATTTTTGGGAAAACACAGTAGACTCACCAAGAAAAGAGAGGGATCAAATAAAATCAGAAATGAAAGAGGAGACATTACAACTGATACCAGAGAAATAAAAAGGATCATAAAAGATTACTGTGAATAGTTATACACCAACAGTTTGGACAACCTAGAAGAAATGAATAAATTCCTAGAAGCATACAACTTTTTAAGACTGAATCATGAAGAAACAAAAACTATCTGAGGGCCGGCCGAGTGGCGCATTGGTTAAGAGTTGGCTCAGGAATTCCAGCTCTGAGCAGCAGGCCCTGGTTCAGATCCCACATATGAGGGTCAGTAACACTGCCCTCTACAGCTAAGATGGTGAACAACAGCTCAACCTGGAGTTGGGTTGCTGTGAGTCACCGGCGACAGCGTAGGCTGCAGCCTCATAAGCTACCGTGAGTGGCCGGCAGCCGGTGTGAACTGCCAAGAGCCGCTGTGAGCGGCGGTCCGGTGGCTGGCGAGTAATCTGTCTCAGCCAGGAAGAGCTCAATGATAATACCAACATGGGCCAGTGAAGCAACGTCCTCCACAACTAGACTGAAGAACAAAAGGACAGCAATTTGTCTGTTCCCCTTCCCCTGATTCCCCAGCGCTGTTCCCCTCCCCCAATTCCCCAGTAAAAATCTTAATAAGAAAAAAAAAAACTTTCTGAAAAGACCAATTACTGGTAGGGAGATTGAATATAATCAGAAAACTCCCCAAAAAACGAAAGTTCAGGATCAAATGGCTTCACAGGTGAATTCTACCAAATATTTAAAGAATTGATATCTATCCTTCTCAAAGTATTCCAAAAATTAGAAGAGAAAGAAACACTTCCAAACTCATTTTACAAGGCCAGCATGACCCTGATACCAAAATTAGACAAGGACACCACAAGAACAGAAAATTACAGCCCGATATCTCTGATGAATGTAAATGCAAATAGCCTCAAAAATATTAGCAAACTAAATTCAACAATTCATATTTAGAAAAATCATACATCACGATCAAGTAGGATTTATTCCAGGAATGCAAGAATTGTTCAGCATCCCCAAATCAATCATTTAGATACACCACCTTAACAAAATGAATGATAAAAATCATGAGTATCTCAATAGATGCAGTAAAAGTATTTGACAAAAGTTTAACATCCATTTATGATAAAACTCTTCAGACACACAGACCTCAGGTCTGATTTCAGAACACATTGAATTCTTGCTTTGAGCTCTTTGTCCCTCCTATTTCCTGTTCCTTTTAGACTTCCTCTCAAACCTTCCTTCAGAGGGGCCTTCTCTGATTGTTCATTCTAAATTAGTCCCTCACAATGAGTTTCTATCAAGTCATGTGACCTTATTTTGATAGCAGTGACCACTATTTAGATTAGTTTGTTCATTTCCCTGTGTACTTTGTTGTCTGTCAGCCCTGCGCCCACTAAAATTATAACTCCATGAATGCAGTCCTTGATTATGAGTTAATACAGGTAGAACAGTTGATTTCTGGCTATTATAATGCAGCTCACCACTGTAATCCAGTACCTGGGGCATTGCTCTGGACCATACTAGGCACTAGCTAAATATTTGCTTAAAGAGTGCTGAATGTCACACAGTAAATGTTGAATATCAAAAGCATCGAATGATATATGCCAAATCAATACGCTTTTGTTATCTTTTCAACTTAAGACTTAGGAATGTCTTAATCTAAATATTGTATTATTAGAAGATAAATAACAGTAAAATAATGAAGAATATTATTTTTGTAACCTCAGGGTAGGGAACAGAGAGGTTTTCCTTACATACTTGTCTCCTAACACACCTTCCATGCACATTCTAAATATATGCATGCGAATTTGTATATTTGTGTTTCTAGATAGCAAATAGATTCTAGCTAGCTAGCTGTTCTTTTTTCTTCTTTTACCAAATCAATAGCAAGAGCTGGGTCAGTGAGTCCAAGATTCACCAACTGCATTGTCATAGAAGTGTGTTGCATTGGATCTCCAAGTTTTGTGTCATCCCAGTCCTGTTGTGCCAGGGTTCTGAGATCCGAAATGTCATTTTACAATTAAAAACTAATGTCTTGGGCCAGCCGAGTGGCGCGTTGGTTAGGAGTTGGCTTGGGACGCCAGCTCTGAGCAGCAGGGCCCTGGTTCAGATCCCACATGAGGGACAGTGACACTGCCCTCTACAGCTAAGATGGTGAACAACAGCTCGACCTGGAGCTGGGCTGCTGTGAGTCGCCGGTGACGGCATAGGCTGCAGTGGGGCTGGCAGGCAGCAGGTGTGAGCTTTCATGAGCTGCCAAGGCTGCCATGAGCATCCAGGCGAGCGATTTCCTCACCTGGGAAGAGCGCAATGATAATACCAACATGGGCCAGTGAAGCAACGTCCTCCACAACTAGACTGAAGAACAAAAGGACAGCAACTTGTCTGTTCTCTTTCCCTGATTCCCCAGCACTGTTCCCCTCCCCCAATTCCCCAATAAAATCTTAAACAAAAAAAAGTAATGTCTTCTCACATCTGTCTTTCAGTATGCACAGATTTTAAGAGAAAGACTGAAGGAGTCATCTCATGAAGTTCAGTATATAGAGCCTCCGTTTGATGATTCGATTACTGATATAGGAAAAGAATGGAAGAGTACCCTAGCTAAATTACGGTTTGCAAATTCATATAGAATGGAGCCACTGAAAAAATTCCAAGCTTATTCAGTGGAGACAAAAGTCCAGCAGATACTAAAGGTAGGTTGATAGATATGTAATGATAGCAATATCTTAGCTTTGGGGGGTATATAAACTATATGCAGATTTATGGCAGTGTAATTACCCTGGTTGACTTTTTATTGCATTTGCCTCAGAAAATATGAAAGTACTTTGTAGTTGGACTCAATCTTCACATTGATGCTATAAGCTGAATTAAAGGGAATCTTTTTTTATTTCATTCAGCTCTTAATAGTCCATAAATCATTTATCCCTCAGGTTTCATATTTCTCTCACAATTGGAGGAATGAATAGAAAAGAACATGTTGACTATGTATATATGTGTGAACATTGGTTCTGACTATGCGAAAACAGCTTAAGGATAGGCAACCCCAGCTTAGACATAGGTTGTTTTCTTCTTTAAACAGATGGGAATGTCAAGTTCACTTAAGACAGTTGTTTGAAGCTCAGACACATGTTTTCAGACTGGCTTTAAAAAGTTTCTTCAATTTAACAAAACTAACACTGCAATACTAATATTAACGTCAATATTATTTATACTAGTTTTGGTATCTAGTATACTAGTTTGGGGAAGTCTACACTGTTCATATGGAAAGAATTCCTTTCACCATCCTTTCTGATAAAGACCACATTGCAATTTTCATTTTATTACAGAAAGTTTGTTTGAGGGACCACATTTTCTGAATCCCCTTTTCATCTTTGGCCTTTAGTTCTGGGCACCAGGTACCCAGGTGACTTCTAATGACCAGATTCCTTTTGAGGCGCTCCGCCCAGCCTGATCCCACCCCAGAGGTGTTCCATTTGTGATGTGAGACTATGCATTTTGATGTGTCTCACTCAGCCCCACCGCACAGGCTGAGTTCAAATATATTGAATATAGTAGGATTTCAGATTGTATTTATATAGAGTTTCACTGGGCAGGATGGGGCCTGGAACAGCTTGTTGGATGTGGAGGTGGATGGCTGGAGATTTCCCCTTGGGGTCAGGGAACCGTGAACACAGCTCTAGACACAGAGACAGTGGATATTGATGGGGCTTAGGGTACCTCCCTCTAGGAAGTGCTCATTATTTATTTAAAAGGAGCCCTTAGCATTGTAATAGATATGTATGATATGGGGGGCGGGAGAGAGGGAGTGGGGTGGCTGATTGGGGGAGGGGGTTGTCACTTTGAGGGTTAAAAAGTATATTGCACTGTGTTGTACACCTGAAACTAATTTTTAAAATTAAAAAAAAAAGAGCCCTTAGCTAGATAAAGCCTGATATGTTAGGCAGAGTCAGAAGAGAATGGATGTGCCAAATATCCAAAAGATAAAGCCACAGCCAAACTCCTGAGGGGAGTAAATGCTTCCAGGCCCAATTTTAGAAACATTCTGGAAGGGAACCAAAACCCAAAGGTGGCAATTCCTTTGGTTTTACATGCCTGTAAAATAACTGGTTGGAGTCCATTTGTTGTCACTAGAGCGCAGCACGTCGGTTAATTTATCATGGGTCCACGCCAGTTAATCAAAGGCACGCGCTGTCCGCTCACCCAGGTTGGCGGTGGTTTGTAGGAAAGTGCAGTACACCCACACCTAACTCCCCCAGCTGTACGTTAGCTCATTAACAAACACGATGAGAAACCTTTGATTTCCTTGGCATTCTCCTGGAGGACACAGATAAAAAGCACTCGAGTGGGGCCGGCCGAGTGGCGCGATGGTTGAGAACTCGCTTGGGACGCCAGAGGGCCCCGGTTCAGATCCCACATGTGAGGGCCAGTGACGCTGCCCTCCGCAGCTAAGATGCTGAACAACAGCTCAACCTGGAGCTGGGCTGCCATGAGTCGCCGGCGACAGCGTGGGCTGCAGCCTCTGTGGCAGTGGGTTGCCAGGGGCTGCCGTGTGTGGCCAGCAGCCAGCGTGAGCGGCCAGCAGCCGCAGTGAGCGGCCGTCCAGAGGCCGGCGACTGATGTGCCTCACCAGAGAAGAGCGCAATGATGGTGCCAACTTGGGCCAGTGAAGCAATGTCCTCCACAACTAGATTGAAGAACAAAACGACAGCAACTTGTCTGTTCCCCGTTCCCCAATTCCCCAGCACTGTTCCCATCCCCCAATTCCCCAATAAAAATCTTTAAAAAAAAAAAAAAGCACTCGAGTGGGAAGCCATAGGGAGAGTGTAGAAAGAAGTGGGCTTTGATTCGAGGAGGCTGAGGAAGAGAGGAACCACAGGCTGCAGGCTCTGGGCCCCAGGAACCCTGGCTTTAGGGAAACCCACATCGGAATCTTAGCCAATACGTAGATTTTAAAAAGATTTATTTCTTCTACCTAAGGAGTCCCAGAAGCTTTCTTTTAAAATGCCCCTTGTGGGGCCGGCCGAGTGGCGCAATGGTTAAGTGTTGGCTTGGGACACCAGCTCTGAGCAGCAGGGCCCCGGTTCGGATCCCACATGAGGGCCAGTGAAGCTGCGCCCTCTACAGCGAAGATGGTGAACAACAGCTCAACCTGGAGCTGGGCTGCCGTGAGACACCGGCAATGGCATAGGCTGCAGTGGGGCTGGCCAGCAGCGGGTGTGAGCTGCTGTGAGCTGCTGTCAGCGGCCGTCCAATGGCCGGCGAGTGACTGCCTCACCCGGGAAGAGCGTCATGATAATACCAACATGGGCCAGTGAAGTGATGTCCTCCACAACTAGACTGAAGAACAAAAGGACAGCAATTTGTCTGTTCCCCTTCCCCCGATTCCCCAGTGCTGTTCCCCTCCCCCAATTCCCCAATAAAATCTTAAAAAATAATAATAAAATAAAATACCCCTCGTGTCTCCCTAATAACCATTTGATAGAGTAATCTAAAAAAGGGAAACTTATAGCTTAAGAGTTGGTAACAAAGAGTAGTTGAACATAATCTAGAAACCAAAGTAAATTTTCTTCAAAATTGTTATTGAATTAATTTAATGTTATCTGGTTAGGAATATATGTATTTTTAAAAAAAGTTATATGTATTATTTAGACACATGTTTTCTACTTGAATTTTTATTTAGAAAATATTTGGTTTGAAAATTAAAATATTTTTCTTAATTTTTTTAAGGAAAGTCTGAAAGATGTCAAATATGATGAAAAAGTCTTCTCTCATTTGTCACTTGAATTAGCAGACCGCATATTGTTAGCAGTCAAAGAATTTGGGTACTACCGTTATAAGTTCATTATAAAAGTATTATTTATTCAAAAGACTGGTCAGGCAATAAACGTAAGTACCCCACCAATCCAGCATCTATCTATCAATTAGAACTGTAAGGTGTCTCCTCTCTAAGGATTTTGCATTTACTGTGATGTCTCCAAGGCATTTCAAGACCTTGTGGTCCCTCTAGAACAGGGGTCAGCAAACTGCGGCTTGCGAGCTACATGTGGCACTTTGGGTACATACATGTGGCTCTGAAGTAAAATTGAAAATGAAAATAAAACTATCATAGTTTCATTTATAAAATTTTTAAAGGAAATTATTCACATAATGGTTATTTCATGTTTTTTATGGCTCTCAAATACTTTTTAAATTGTTGCGAAGGACTGGATTGGCTCTTTCGTCTCAAAAGTTTGCCGACCCCTGCTCTAGAATGAAAGGATAGTTTTGTTAAATATATATACTAACCTAGAAATGAAATTTTTCTAGTAATAACTTATTTAATTGTATAGGTAGCTATCCCTTGATCATACCAGTTTTGACAATTTAGTGGCATTTAATAATTAACTAGTAAATTTATTTTAGTCACTAATGGGTGGTAGGTACTGAGGAAATTACAGAGAATTCTACGACATGGACCATGATTCTCAAGGAGTTTTTACTCTAGTCAAGGAAATAAAGCAACACAGTTTAGAGTTTAAGAAAACAAAATAATGCTATGGTCTAACGGCCTGGGTTTAGCAGTCTCATTGGCCTAGATGTCAGTCCAGGCAGCAGCTCTCAGTGCCGTGGCCAGGGCTTTGTTTTGCTTCTGTAAAATGGGGATGAGAAAACCTTCTTGCTCGAGTTGTGAGGACTCAGTGAGGTCGTCGGTATTAAAGTCCTTAACATAGTCTCCAGCACAGAGCCCTCAATAAAGATTATTGTTATTGTTTTATTTTTTTACATGGGTAGATACAATTTCCAAAAGTAAATTGAGCATTTAATCTATGCACTATTATTGTATATAAATTACAACTCAGTTTAAAAAAAAGAAACAAAAACATGAAGAGATTTAGGTAAGTAAGGATGGTCAGGTATATTGTCAGCTTGGTCGTACTATTCTACCCTTGTCTGATGGGCTTCATCCAGTGAAAGATGCATCTGAAGATGCTCGGGGTTCTGAATTTGGGCTCTGAGGAATGACCTGTCACTCACATTACAGAGCAGCATGGAGGTGGGGGGTGGGTGTCAGTATATGATAAGTTACACCCCTAATCTCAGAAAATCCAAAGAATAGTTCATAGGTCGCGCTTTAGGAAGAAATGAAGAGGGTGTAGAAACTGTTATCCGGCAGGCAGTTTTGAAATCAACTGTGGGGATAAAGTGAGGATTTGAGTACAGAAAGGCAATATTTTGAGGTTCCTGAGGGAACTAAGAAGCTAAATTCACCCACTTACTTGGTAAGAGATATTCAAGCCGGAAACAGCTTTTCTACTTGAATGGCACTGCTATCCCTGAATATTACATCTGGAGGGCGACTGCCAGGACTTGGTTTAGGACAAGAAAGGAAATGAGACGCTATTATAATATGATTTAGCCACCACTGGAGTGAAACCTCCTTCACAAATCTCCAGTAACCTCTTAATTGCAAAATCCAGTTTTCAGTCCCCGTTTTACTTGACCTCTCTCTGTGTCAACATGGCCGAACACTCCTTGAAGTTCTGCCATCTTTGGCTTTCGGAATAATGGTCCCGCGTTTCCTCCCGTCTCTGAGAACCCCGTTTTGTTCTCAGAAGTCACTGCTTGTCTTCTGCCTGCCACCTACATGCTGGCATTCCCTGGGGTTCATGTCAATGCTGTTGCTATTTCCCAAACTCATCCAGCCATTTGATACCCTGTATCGTGCACGTGTTTCTCCCTGTGCCTGTAATGATCCTGTTTCCTTTTCCGCTTGGCTCGAACCTCCTTACACACATCGACTTACCTGTTCTTGACAGATCAGTCATTGTCTCCTCTGTTCTTGTGACACTTTGTTTTTAACCTCTATTCTAGTATCTCATACATTGTACTGTAATGATTTGTTTATGGTTTTCTACATAAACATTTGTTTATGCCTGTTTTTGTTCTTTGAGAGCAAGAGCCGTATCTCATATCACGTATTGTCAATTGCTGGAAAAGCGCCCTGCATGCGTTAGACACACATTAAAAGTTTGTTGCGTGAATTAAGCAAAGGATCATCCACTTGCTTTCTTCAGTCAAGGGGGCTGGAGTGATAAGGATTATCTCTCTCTTTCTCCAGGAAGCAGCCACATAGGAGGAAGTGGAGAAATGTAGGTGCATCAGCCAGGTTTCTCCACGAGCAGAACGAATAGGATGTCTGTGTGTCTGTAGGTAGATGCAGACACTGGGACGCGGTGTATTGTGCAGGGTTGGCTGTGCAGTTTGGAGGCTGAGTCCTGCCACCTGCTGTCTGCAAGCCGGGGGCCCGGGAAGCCGGAGGGGTGCTCCCTGTCCAGCCCTGAGGCCTGAGCGCCCAGAGCTGCGCTCGGGCAGGAGAGGATGGACGTGCCGAGTCCAGCCTGTTGTTGTTCTTTACGAATGAAAATGCGGTGCCGCGAGGCTGTGTCATTTCCAGAGTCGAGAGCACTTGTGGAGTTGGGCGCCGCTTCGGAGGCTTCAGGGAGGGACGTGCATGTGGACGGGCGGACAGGAGGACGGGGTGGACAGACGCGCGTCGTCGCACGGGGGTCCCCTCAGGCCCGGAGGTCGCGCAGTGTCACGTCCAATGGCCGGAAGCCGCCCGGTGCCGCTGACACCC
>NW_017731649.1:1595572-1603801 GCF_001890085.2 Hipposideros armiger | reverse complement strand
TGACGAGGCTGCGGAAGAGCCGCCGGGCGGGCAGCGCCTCCAGCTGTTTTCAGGAAAGGGGGGGATCAGACCGAGTAGGGGCTGTCGGAAGGTCATGGCGCATTTCTGCCACGAAAAACAGAGAAAAAATACGTCATGACTTTTCCGACAACCCACTACTTTTTAAATACAACTTTCTAAGATATTGATGCAGCTTTAAAAGAATCAAACTTGTGCGGATTTAAAAATTTTTTGCATTTTCAATCTAAAGTTGATCTTTTAAACATTTCTCATAGGTCGCCAGCCAATGGATCTGGGATGTTAAGTGGGACAGCTGGGTCGCAGCTAAACATGAAACGGAAACGTACGTGGCACTGGCCTTGGTGTTTGCTGTTTATTGTGAATAGCTCGCTGCATGTCCTAAGGAATGTTTACTTCTCGACATCCGTGAAACTTATAGATTTGTGAACGGCACAGTAGTTTTGATTAGGTATATTTTTATCTCTAATTGAAGCTTAATTGTACTTTTTTAACAACAAACAAAAGCTGGATTTTTACCTTTATGTTACTAGTTATAGTTATTAAAACGATTACCCTATATATATGAATATATGGATGGTTTAGTGGATTATAATATGAGAAAATTATTTATAATCCTTAGATTTAAGGAAATTATAATTTACTATAGGAAATTATGGTATAACCTTGTAACGTATCAAATTAAGCAAATGTTGAGATAGATTTTGGAAGATTCCTAAAGGCAGATGTATTTTGAATGATATGTTAATACATTGTGTGCATTCTTTTGAAAGGAATTACCAAGTTTGAAAGAAAAACGTTGATATTTAATATGTCCTTAACCTCTCTCCTCAGTCAAAATGCAGACAAACGTGTGTGGTCTTTCCCTTTGTGAGTCTGAGAGTTACGCTCTTTTTAGATGCAAGAATCAAAAAACCTAATACAATTCTTTTTAAAAAAGAGGAAAATTGTATTTTCCAGGCATTTGATCAAGGATCCAGGTACTTTCTGTCTTTGTACTCTCCCCGCAGAACTCTATGTACATTTGTTTAACTTGATAGAATTTAATCGCGTTCTCATGACTAGACTGGTCATAATTTTCTCCCTGGGGCTGGGGCCAGAGCCCACCTTTCCTGAAGCGCACAGCCATGTGAAAAGAGTGGGTACAGCTATAAATTGGAGCTCGTCAAGGAAGCACGGGGCGGGTTTGGGGGAGGCAACCAATAATGTGTGTGACAATCCATGCGATTTTCATAGTTATGTAGTCGTTTCCCATATAATGCCATTTTAGTCAGTGATGGGATGCATATATGATGGTGGTCCCATAAGATTATAACAGAGTGGAAACATTCCTATCGGGCAGCAACATGTGGCTGTCGTAATGTGGCATGACACCTTATAGCTGGCCACAGTGTTCAGTGCAGTGACAGGCTGTGCAGGCTCGTAGCCCAGGAAACAGGCAGAACCACACAGCTTGGGTGTGTGGCAGACTATACCGTCCAGGTGTATGAAGGTGCTCTCTGGTGTTTGCGCAACAATTAAATTGGCCGATGACGCATTTCTCAGAACTTGTCCCCTTCCTGGAGCAGTATGACTGTAAAAGTGGATGTCAGAGATATTGCAATAAAACAAGCCACACAAATTTTTGGTTTCCTAGTATGTATATAAGTTACATTTAATATACTGTAGTCTATTAAGTGTGCAATAGTGTTATGTTCCAAAAACCCAATGTACTTACCTTCATTAAAAAATGCTGACCATCAGGGCCGGCCGAGTGGCTCCGTTGGTTAAGAGATCACTCAATAGTGCGAGCTCTCAGCAATAGGATTGCTGGTTTGATTCCCAGCCCAAGCTGAGCTGCTGCTGAGCTGCCAACAGGTGGCAGGATGGCTCAGCTAAAAAAAAAAAAATGCTGACCATCATCTGAGCCTTCAGCGAGCCCTAATCTTTTTGCTGGTGGAGGTCTTCCTCAATGTTGGTGAAAACGCAGTATTTGCGAAGTGCAGTGAAGCAAAGTGCAATGAAATGAGCTGTGCCTGTATCAGAACTTGAAACAACTGAAATGCAGTAAAAGTACCCGTGAGCTGAGTGATCTATAAACAGGAAGATAGAAAGGTAGAGGAACGCTTTCTTTCTGCTTAATGTGTTCTAATGACTCGGTAATCCAGCACTAACACTTCCATGCTATACAGCACAGACGTGGTAGCTGCAGCCCTGGGGATCTTCTCAGCAGGAGATGGCAGTTGTCACCTTGGCCATGGAAAAGAGGCAGTAATAACCCACCTGTGACCTACTTCCCTTCCCAATGAACTTGTCGGTATTCCTTAGTTGTAAAATATACTGCCTCCTATCTGAGCTGACAGCCTTCCAGCTAGGGCTGTGTGTAAATGAGAACTGCACCTGCCTCCGCAGGTGAGTACTTACTGGTATATGAGTTGTTAGGTAACATAATCAGGCACTTACACCCACGCCTACCGTAGCCCTGGAGCACGGAGTCCTAAATGTTACCTGTGATTATTCGCTCTGACATCTCAAGTACCTTTAGTTCTGCTCTTTTTCTTGCCCACATCTCAACTCCATATATATTTAGCTGTGAAATTTTATAGATTCTGATTCTTTTGAAGTGCCTCAAAATGCACTTCCGTAACTGTAGAAATCTGAACATCCCCTGGTCTGACCTGCTGCTTCTCAAAGCTTTTTACTGCAGGCTACTGGCCTCCCTTTCTTATGTGCTTCTGAAATCCCTCTGTATTCCCAGTCTCTCTCCAGATGTACAACACTTTGTCTCCTGCTTCTCCACCAGCCTGACTTTTTCCCAAGGAGAGTCCAACTGAAAGCCGCTTTTTCTCTCAGGGCCAGGGCCTCAGAGCCAGGAGGTGGGTAGGTGGCCCCTCTGACCTTAGCGCCTCTAGCAGCTGGAAATTTGAGTATCTGGATATACAGCCCTTCACATCTGTGTGTCACCCTGGCTGCTAGTCCCCTGGCTTGTTCCTTCTCATCACCTGGAGACTTCAGCTTCCGGATCACAAGCTTCATCTCTACTTGGCTCCTGCCACCATTCTTTGTGACTTCACTTCCATGCAGATAATCATCCAACAAGGCAGTCCTCGCTTCGTGCCGTCTGATAGGCACACACCTCATTACCACAGTGTACGAGTAGTTAAACACCAGTCCCCAACAATATGTTCTGACTTTCAGTTGCCACGGTGTATTACCTGGGAGTGATTTGGGAAAGAGCAAACTCCACAGCTAACTCTCCAGTGCACACATCTTTATGTAAATAACAGATAGCTTCACGATCCTTTTTCCAAGTCTGTCAGTCGTTGGTCATGGCACATCTGTTACTCGGCTCACAGCAAAGCTTGTGGTTGTGTTGTCTCCTTGTCTCCCAGTGACAAATCCATGCGACGTGTTACAAAATGGGCCATTAAAAGAAGGAATTGGCGGGGCCGGCCGAGTGGCGCATTAGTTAAGAGCTGGCTTGGGATGCCAGAGGGCCCCGGTTCGGATCCCACATATGAGGGCCAGTGACACTGCCCTCCACAGCTAAGATGCTGAACAACAGCTCGACCTGGAGCTGGGCTGCCCTGAGTCGCTGGCGACGGCGTAGGCTGCAGCCCCTGTGACACTGGGTTGCCATGGGCTACCGTGTGTAGCCAGCGGCCAGCAGCCGCAGTGAGCGGCCGTCCAGAAGCCAGCGACTGATCTGCCTCGTCCAGGAAGAGCGCAATGATGGTGCCAACTTGGGCCAGTGAAGCAACGTCCTCCACAACTAGACTGAAGAACAAAGCAACAGCAACTTGTCTGTTCCCCTTCCCCCAAATCCCCAGCACTGTTCCAATTCCCCAATAAAAATCTTTAAAAAAAAAAGAAGGAATTGGCCGGAAAAGATGAAAGTGCATCAAAGAAATAAGTGAATGAAAATGAAGTTGAATGTGATTAGGACATTTGAAAATGATAACATCAAAGCCAAGATAGGATGACAGCTAAGCCTGGATGAAGGTACTGTAGAAACCATAGGGAGAGAAGCCAGTGAGGAGAATAAACAAGGTCAAGTCGTGTCAAAATCTTTAAATTGCTCTAAGAACAGAAACCTGCATATGTCGAGAAAGACCTTCTGCTTTGGATAGAAGACTGGAATGAAATAAAATTCCCTATCAGTTTGGCTAGCTGGCACGCAGGGCAAAGTGTTGGAGTTGCCATGTTGAAAGAAAACTAATTACAAAGGGACCGAAAAACCACCTTTTCCTGCCTTCCGCTAAAGCTGGTTCTGTCACTTTATAAGTCGACATTGATAAAGTGAACTGACATCTTAAGATGCTTAACCATAGAGTTGGGAGGACTATGGGTGGGGCTGGGCCCCTTGTTAGCTCTGGATTCTGACTTCCCGGTCATCCTTATGGTAACTTCTGGGGAGGGATCATAATAAAGGGATTAGCCATCTTGGAACCGGGCTCTTGTGCTGTGTGTGCGCTGCAGGTTGGAGCCCAGTGGTTTTCATTTTTTTTTTTCCTTTTCCCAAATAAACCGTTTCTTTTGTGGATTACTCGGAGAGTTATTTTTCGTCAGTCAACAACATGAATTGTTTAATGTTGAGCTATCTGGAAAGCTGCTAGTCCCGGTCAGGGTGCTGCTGTGAAGTCAGATTAGTGACAGCAAACGGTTGTGGCTGGCGAAAGGATGAAGATGTCCAGAGGAAGTGAAACTGATAACAACTGCACTTTAAAGAAACTCTTGGAGAAATTTCACACCATTAAAAATATAAAAAATAAAGTGTTGGAAACCGACCTGAGCCCAGAAAGAGTATGACAATTTATCAAGATACAGAAAATATAAGTCAGGATGGGCAGAAGACAAGCACACTTCAAACTACTCTTGGTAAACTTTTTACAAAGAAAACATTAATTCTCAGTGTTTCTTATGTTTTAAATTGCAGTGTAGTAAGTAAATGTAAGTTGCACGATCAAAAACATTCCATATACATTTATAATTGGCAGTAAGGGAGTTTAATGTTTCAACAAAAGCTTTTTAAAGTCGTTGGACAATTGCAATCGTTCTCTTTGATTCTTAAAATCGCTTTCATGATTCCGTGGCCGTGCTTACAGTCCTGTGCAATCCCACAAAGCTGGGACTGTGTGTACTTAGCTCCTCAGTTCCTTGACTAACTCACCTGGTTCACCCTGAAGACCTTGTGATCATCAAAGTCAATTTGACCTCTGAACTTTCAATTCCAAGCAGGTTATTCTCCTGCAATTACTTATTTCCTGTCCTTCCAGTTTACCACCTGGAGTACCCTGAAGACAGCCACTCTTCCGCCTTACTGAAATCTCCGACTCTACCTCCCCCCCCCCCCTCTTCTTGCACTTGTTCAGCTTAGCTTACGGCCCTTCAGTATAATCATTCCCTTACGAACACGTCAGGCCCTTTGCCCCTCTTCTTCACCGGGGGCAACTGAGCCGCGTTACCCACTTTTCCTAGCCTGAATTCAAGTAGCTAAACTTGACTGAGAACACTGCAAAACCGGACTGACTGGCTGCACTTTGAACTCATGACCACAAACCCCCAACGGCCAAACCACTTGGCATCCTGGAAACTGCTCTTCCACTGGCTACACCTTCTCTCTCCTCCAGCGTCCTTTCCCGCTCACTTTCAGCGGATGACCTCCCTCATATTTTATTAAGGAAAGAAAAAGTATCAGAGGAAAATCAAGTTTTCCACCAGCAAATCTCTAAACCTATTTCCGTCTGCAGCCACATCCTGTGTTCCCTTCTGTGACAGGGATGGGTCCGGCCAGCTCCCGTTAACGGCTTGGGCCTCCCCGCAGTTGTCTCCTCTCTCTACTGTCACGATGCTCCCCCTTCATGTGTCATTCTCATCAGCATGGTGCTTCCCATCTTCAAAACAACTCACCCCTCCAGCGACTCTTTCTCTGCTGTTACTCTTTGCAATCAAACTGCTCCCCATACTCTGGCTCCAATTCCTAGCCTCCTAGTCTTTCCTTAATTGACTTCAGTCTAGTTTTGAAAGTGCCACTCCACTGAAATACCTTGAAGTAACTACGATTGCTAATGACCCCCACATTGCTGAATTCTCTGTCCCCTAACTCAGCTTCTCAATGGACATAGTTGGCCAGGCCCTCTTTTTGAAACACTAGCCTCTCAGTTTACAGTACTTGACTCTTAGTTTTCTTCCTTCTTTATTTCCATGTATGTCCCTGGACTTCTAGGTCTCCGGCCTTTTTCTCACCTGTATCTACATATTCTAAGTGGTCTCATTCAGTGTTATGCCTTTTTCTCTTCACCACTGTATTGCTAGTGCCTAACTCGGGGTCTAATTCGATAAATAGTAAGGTAGTATTTGATGAACGAATGAGTGAATAAGTGACCCTTTATATTTCTACCACCTAACATAATTCTTAGTTCATAGTTGATTTCCATTAAATATTTGTGAAATAATTGAGTGGACATTATTATTCCAATCCTACAGATGAGGAAACGGAGAGTCAGAAAGTATAAATAATTTATCCATGATCACACAGCTAATAAGTGGCACAGCTGCCATTCAAACTAAAGTCTTATCTTCAAATCTTTGTTGTCATCATTACATCATATTGCACCTGCATGTTTATCCCCAACTCTGCCTTCATCTACCCTATTCTCAAGCCAAATTCAGTGACTGATGTACCTGAATATGCCATGCCTCCTGTTTTCCCAGCTCTCATCTCAGTCTATTGGGGCTTGAGACCCTATTTCCACTTCCAATTGTACATTTTCCTATAGCTGTCCGTCCTACCAATCTCTTAAGATACTTTTCAAATTCCAAGTCAACCCTAACATCTTAATTTTTCTAGTTGCAAGTAAATTTTCTCCCACCTAAAGTGCCTTTAAGTACAATTGTGTATTTGTATCCTATTCTTCCAGCATTGAAATGCCTACAGGCAGCGATTGTAATCCACATAGTGACTCCTTAATATTCTGCCTTGCCTTGGTTGAAAGGAGAGATTACTAATTGTTGATTTGGAATGGTTTTAAATTTGTATTTGAGCTGGAGACAGAATTCCCAAGGAAGAAGAGTAGAACCAAAAAACTGAATATATATACATTAAACTCTATCCAGAGAATCTGACTGAGGCCTTCGTCAATTAAGAGAATTTGGAGAAAGATGCTGAATCTTCTTAGCAGATCCAGACAGTGAAGGCCGTTTTCTTTAGTGGGCTCTTGGTAGTGAAATGGGGAGCTGAGAGAGAAAGTCTAAATTAGGGCCGCTTGGGAGACTAAGCAGTTGGTGATGGCGTTTGTGATGGAGGGCAAGCGGGAAGCCAGGGAAGGGTGGACTCTGAGCCGAAGCAGGCGTCTGCATGAACGCCGTGGGCTAGAAGCCGTCCCTGTTTTGCTTCTAAACTCGTCCGCTGAGCGCAAGCAAAAATCGTGAACAGAAGGGAAGCCATATTGAACGCTAAATCCAAGGACACTGTCTGTCGCCCCCAAACCAAGTCATGCACATTCTAAGATAATAAAGTGTCTGCTGAGGGGTCAACTTGAACAAACTTCTGGCTCCCTTGTCATCTTATCACAGCTGTCTGCCATGAGTTGAGGTTCAGTTCCTGAGTTTAAAAACATTTTTGGTGAAGTCCTAGACGTGACCGGTGAAGCCTAAGAAGTAGGATTAGCAACACATTCAGTTCCAATACGACAGGTCCCATTTTCTCGGTGCCTGTTACGGGCCTACCGCGTGCTGCGCATGCCCGTTACAGCAACAGTCCTGCAGAGTCAGGGAGGCTCCCCTTCACAGGTGGGAAAGAGGTTAAATGAGTTGCCAAGGCTGGAATAAGCACCGGGGCCAGAATCCAAACGTGTGTGGTCCCCAAACGCCCGGGGGCCTCTGCCGCAGCGTCCCCTGGCCAGGCCGCCCTGGGAAGCGCCCCGCGGCCTCCTCGGAGCCGCTGCGGCTGGCCGCCCGCCCCGTCACACCCCAGCGCAGCCACACGCGTGCAAGCTGCGTCTCAGCCGCGTCTGCGGCTGGTGGCTTCGGCCGCACTGAGGCGGACGTGATAAGCTTTTCAAATGGAACCGGCGGAGGACGTCACCGGGCCGTGCACATGCACGGCAGGTGGCTCTGGGCGGCCCCGCCGGGCTGCAGCGGGGGACAAAGGCAGGCGGGCGGCCGCCGGGCGGGGGCCTCTCAGCCCGCGGGACCCAGCGCCCCGCGCCCAGCGCGGGGGCGGGTGCAGGG
>NW_017731649.1:1570446-1594592 GCF_001890085.2 Hipposideros armiger | reverse complement strand
GGGGGACAGTGGCCGCCCGCCCGCGGCGGACCCGCCCCTTCCCGGCCCGGCGCGCACAGGCCCCTCGGTGGGGACGAGGCCCGGCCCGCAGCCGCCCGCCCGCGGCGCTGACGCGGAGACACGGGCGCGGACGTCCAGCCGCGCAGGCGGCGGCCTCCGCTTTCCCCGGGGAGAGGCACTTAGACGGGCGCGAAACACGAGCGCCCCGAGCAAGTCAGAGCAACACGTGGTGCCCGGGGCGCAGAGGCGCGACGCCGGAAGCGCCGGCGCTGACGTGCGCCGTGCGGTGCGCGCCGCCGAACGGACATGTTGGCGGAGCGTTTACCCCGCGCTCCGTCCCGGGACCAGCCGGCCGCGGCCGTAGGAGCGCGGCGCTCGTTTCATAAGCGTCGGAAAGGGGAGGATTCTGCGCACGTTACTGGGTGGGATCGAGTCGGAGTCCGTTCCTAACAGCGGGGCCATCGGAGACTTCTGAGTTGTCACCATCATCATGTTAACTAACCGTTATCGGGCTCTTACTTTTATTTTCTGGACCTTGCTCTTAAGTGCGTCCTGTGTAGTAACTGGTTTAATCCCGCGTTAGGCCACACAGGCGCCCCTCTGAGTTTTGCGGGCGAGGATGGCCGCTGCGCTCGCTGGCCGGCGGGCCTCGCTGACTGCCTCTGGCCTCCTGCCCGAGCGCTTTGCTTTTATTTTAGTACGTAGCAAGAGGACCACGGTGTTTAACAAAATTGTATGAGTCTTAGAAAGCTACATTACTTTGATTAAAAAAAATGTAAGCCTTCTATTCATTAAGCCTTAGCTAATATGTAAATATATCAATTTCCTAACATTTGATACTTCATTCATTTCCTTAATGTAATGGTCCAAGTTACAGCCCTGATGTTATTGTCACATAATGGATAATGTCACTTAAAATTTTTTAAACCTTTCCTTTTTTTTGGGGGAGGGTGTTGCTATATAGATTGATGACTCTTATTACGGTATATTTTTGCTAAGTTTTTGAAATGTAAGAAAAAAAATGAACAAGATTGGCAACCTGTTTTTAGTCCTTGTATGTCTTTTCACAGGGAAATCAGTGCCTAAATAGCCAGTTAGTATAAACCAGGTATGAGCCAAGTGAAACAGGAAAAGATCCATATATTTTGTTCTTACCTGATGTAAGAGGGTTTGCTCTGATTTTAGAGTTGCAGCAATTTTGTTTGTTTAAACCAGGAGGCATTTTAACCTTCGTAATTGAGAAAGCAAAAGTAGATTTCGACTTACAGGTTAATTGAATTTTTTTTACTTTGATTTGAAGATCAGTTTTTAGTTTTTTCCAGGCCTTGCCCATGCCCAGTTCTTGGCCCCCTTTTAATTATAATGGAAAGTTAACATTTATATAACCAGTTGTCGTTAGAAAGCCTTTAAGTGAGCCTTTTAGCAAGTCTGAGAAGATACATTCGTTCTTCACTTATTAATCATTCTCATTATTTTTTTGAATCCTTTTAATGTGTAGGATGATAACGAAGATAATTCAAATGATGGGACCCAGCCATCCAAAAGGAGGCGAATGGGCTCAGGAGATAGCTCTAGGAGTTGTGAAACTTCAAGTCAAGATCTGGGGTACTGTCATTTTATTGCTTAATAACATTTTTTGTGGTATGTTTCTCTTCTCTGTATTAGCTCTCCACTCCTCTCGCCCCAGCCCTGGTAAAGGCAGTTATCGAAAATTGTAGAATATTTGTTTGTCGTGTTTTACAGTGTGACGCCAAAGTTGCTTTTGCTCTCTGTGCAGTTAAATGTTTTTTGTTTTTATTTTTTTAATTTTGGTAAAAAAATGCATAAAATTCACCATTTTAACTATTTTTAAGTGTGTAGTTCAGTGGCATTAATTACATTCATAATGTTGTATGACTATCACCACCATCCATTTCCAAAACTTTGTCACTACTGAAAACAGAAACTACACAACCATTAAGCACTAAAAATTCCCATTTCCCCCTTCCCCCAGACCCTGGCAATCACCACTTTACTGTGTCATTATGAATTTGCCTATTCTAGGTATCTTGTATAAGTGGAGTCATACAATGTTTGTCATTTTGTGTCTGGCTCATTCCAGTTAGCGTAATTTCTTCAAAGCTCATCCATGTTGTAGCATGTGTTAGAATTTTCTTTCTCTTTAAGGCTGAGTTATACTCCATTGTATGGATGTACATTTGTTTATCCATTTGTTGATGGACACTTGGGTGGTTTCCATCTTTTGGATATTGTGAATCATGCTGCTGTGAATGTTGGTATATACATATCTGTTCAGAATCCGTATCCTATTCCCTTTGGATATATATACCTAGGAGTAGAATAGCTGGATTATATGGTAATTTTGTTTTCCACAGTCGATGCACCGTTTTATATTCCCACCAGCAATGCACAGAGTTTCCAATTGCTTCCCATCCTTAGCAGTTTGTTATTTTCTCTGTGTGTGTGTGTATGATAATAGCCATTGTAAAGGTATGAAATAATATCTCGTGATTTTGATTTGAACTTCCATAGTGACTAATGATTTTGAGCATCTTTTCATGTTCTTATTGGCCATTGTATGTCTTTGGAGAAACATCTATGCAAGTTTTTTGCCCATTTTTAAATTGGTTTTTTTGTTGTTGTTTAGTTGTAGGAGTTTTTTATATATTCTGGACATTAATCTCTTATCAGATATATGATTTGCAAATATTTTCTTCCATTGTACAGGTTGTCTTTTTACTCTGTTGATAATGTCTTTTGATGCACAAATTTTTTAATTTTGCAGAATGCCTTATCTATTTTGTTGTTGCTAATGCTTTTGGTTTCATTTCTAGAATCCATTTCCAAATTTGAGATTGTGAAAATTTACCAATTTTTTCTTCTAAGAGTTTTCTAGTTTTAGTTCTTATATTTAGGTCATTGATCCATTTTTGAATTAAATTTTTGAATCAATTTTTTTTTTTTAAAAGATTTTATTGGGGGAATTGGGGAGGGAACAGCGCTGGGGAATCGGGGTAGGGGAACAGATAAGTTGCTGTCCTTTTGTTCTTCAGTCTAATTGTGGAGGA
Organism: Hipposideros armiger; assembly: GCF_001890085.2. Taxonomy (NCBI): domain Eukaryota; kingdom Metazoa; phylum Chordata; class Mammalia; order Chiroptera; family Hipposideridae; genus Hipposideros; species Hipposideros armiger. Next base: position 1,591,524 of record NW_017731649.1, on the reverse strand, counting down.
TGTTGCTTCACTGGCCCATGTTGATATTATCACTGTGCTCTTCCTGGGAGAGGCATTCACTTGCAGATCATTGGACAGTCACTCACAGCGGCTCACGGCAGCTCACGAAAGCTTACGCCCGCTGCTGGCCAACCCCACTGCAGCCCAGCTCCAGGTCGAGCTGTTGTTGACTATCTTAGCTGTAGAGGGTGCAGCGTCACTGGCCCATGTGGGACCCGAACCGGGGCCCTGCTGCTCAGAGCTGGCGTCCCAAGCCAACTCCTAACCAACACGCCACTCGGCTGACCATTGAATGAATTTTTATATGTTATGTGAGTTAAGGGTCCAGTTTCCTACCTTTGCATTTCAATATCCAATTTGCCAGTATCATTTTTGAGAAAACAGTTCTTTTTGTTCGTTACTTTAAATTGTTTAGGTGCATGAAATAGCGTCACATTCCTGCCTCTATTATCCATTGATGAAATTTAGAGGTTGGATTGATCCAGGTCCAGAAGTCTGTAGTCTTTGCTGTTCAGGAGTGGGATTGATCTGTAATGCACTGGCACCATCAAACTGGGTCCATTCTTAGCTTCTGGGTTAATGGAGTCTGTCAACAAATAATAACGGTTTATAGTTCAATTCATTGGGAAATAGGTTTTTAGAGTTCTGCTTTCTCAGCTTTGCGTGATTTACTGAACAGCAGATGGAAAACAAGTTGATAACTTTAAGCCTTGGTTGAATGAACTAGTGGCTATGGGTGTTTCGCCGAGAAGAAAGAATTTGGAACTGGTGTCACCACCCCATTTGGGCCTTAAAGGCATCTTAAGCTAAAAAAATGCCTTTGTTCTTAACAATTGTTGTGAGTGTTGGTTCTTTGTGGTACATAGAAAAATGTTATTTCCATGTACTTTTTTGTTTTGGCATTCCAGATGGTTTCTTTTCCCTCTATCTGTTTTGTAATTTCCTTTGTTAACACATGAAATCATGGGACTTTTTTTTGTATTGCAGGTCATAGAATACTGAGAATTTAAGTAATTAAAATAGTTTTTCAAAGTCCTTAAAAATAAACATCCTCAAAAATAAATTCTTAAAAATAAACATTCTTAAAAATAAAAATGATTAAAATTTAATAGAAGCTGCATCTAAGGCATAACATATATTTCTGTGCTTAGCTTTAGCTACTACCCAGCAGAAAATTTGATCGAGTACAAATGGCCGCCCGATGAAACAGGAGAGTACTATATGCTGCAAGAGCAAGTCAGCGAATATCTGGGCGTGACCTCCTTTAAACGGAAATACCCAGGTATTCAGTCTTGGTTCGTGTAACAGATGACGTCGAACTTTTAACTCATAGTGATTCTTTTTCATAGGTTGTCGACCAATGAATATTTGAGTTGGGATTATTTATTGGTTGTCGGAAAAGTCATGACGTATGTTTTCTGTTTTTCGTTATAAAAATGCCTCGTGACTTCTCCGACAACCCAATATGATATATTTTATATCCTTCTGTCCCTTGATTTTCATTTACTCCTATCATCCAGCATCTGTCTCTAATATTAATTTGCTCTTTTGTCTTATAAATTGATTTGAAAAGACAATGAGGAAGATACAGTTCCTGGGAAAAATTTTAGAAAAAAATCATTTTGTAGCTACATGAACCAACAACTTTGATTCTTTACTGTTCCTCCTCAACCTTTGGAATGGAGGTAGCTATTTAAGCCATATCAGAATTTGAGAAATGCTATACTTCATCAGCTATTTTAATATAAATTAGTTATGTTAACTTCTAGTTTTGGATTCTCTCTTCAGTTTTATTTTAAATTTATTTCTTGAATTTGTGAGAATTTTTGTGTAGCCTATTTTAACTTTAATAATTTAAAACCATTTTTTAAGCTTTTAAAGGTTCTACAAATGCATAAATGTTACAGATGCAAAAGACTATTTTTAATAGTCCTTTTTTTTTTTTTTGGAGATTTAGAGCGACGAGATTTGTCTCATAAGGAGAAACTCTACCTGAGAGAGTTAAATGTAATTACAGAAACTCAGTGCACTCTAGGTAATGAAAGCTTTTAATGTGAATTTTGAAAGCTAACATTTATAAGATATTGGATGAACATTTATTTCCTTTCCTAAAATATTTTACAAAATTAATAAAGTAGATTGAATTATTTAAATGCTAAATTGTTTACTTCATTTTTTATTATTGTTAAGATACAAAGGAGAATGGTATATTTTATAACAATATTGTTTCCTATATAACTTTCACAGAAGTGTCTAAGTGTGTGTGTTTTGTGTGCTGAATGTGTATAGTACTTTTTAAAACTATTGGTTGTGGAACCTGAGGAAGAAGATACCTACCAAGAAGGACTCCTGGGGGCTAACTGGGCTCAAATTTAACAACAGAGCCTAGCACTGTTTCTAAACAGTCTTCTCCCGCTCCTGCAAACTGCACTTCAGGGAGAAGCCTGCATTAAGTTGGCTCCCCGCACCCCACACACACACCGAACTGCCTGCCTGCACTGTGTTCCTGCTCTCTGAACCAGCCCTCATAAAGGAGTTCCTGGGTTAGTATTTCAACTGTTAGAACTGAGGCATTCTCTGTCCAGTTGGAGCTGCACAGCTATATTCTCCATCAGTATCTTAACTGACCAATCAGAGCTGGCTAATCAGGACAGTGACTTTTGGACCAATCAAACAGTGAGGATTTGGAGTCCTCATTTGCATGAGGACAGACCAGTCAGGGACTGGGGCGGGGACTTCCATCTATATAAGTCACTTCCCCAGTAGTTGGTAGAGTGCACGTTCCCTTAATATCACACTGTAAGACTGTTTCCCAGGTGAGGGCTGCTCACCGACTGGAGCAGGTGGAGCAGAGCAGAGCTGTTTAGCCGGAGAGGGGCCTGGTCCCAGGGCCACCCCATGGCTGTGCTGCTTCATAGTTGAGCTGTTCCACAGCTGTGCTGTATCACAATTGAGCTGTTTGCACTGAGCACTTTCCCTCTTCACTGCACCCCAAGTTGGGGATTCCTGTTGGTGTTGAATTGGCACCAATGACCATCAGTTGACAGTTCTTATCTCTTAAAAGGCAAGTTTTGCCCAATTTTTAGTTCTGTATAATTATCTCCATGCTTTATTTGTAATTTTCCTTTCATAAACATTTCAATATGGCTACTTTTAAATATAAAAGCATGGGAATTCATCTCAGTAGTTGTTATATCTGATACTATGAGTTTTGAAAATTGCCTGAGTGACTTGTGTGTGTGTGTGCTGATGCTTTTGGTGACATTTTAATTGACTGTTTATAATATTTCTAGTTTATCAAATTTGAAGACTAAGAACTGTAATATATTGAAAAGTTCTTCGTTTCTCTTATCCAATATACTGTTATTGTCACTAGTTAGTAGACATCATTAGTTAGCAGTTTCTAATACATGGATACATGTTTATAGTACGTAGAATCTTAAACATTTGGTTGAGAAATTGATTTCTTTGGCTTTGCAACCTTGGTAATCGATTTCTTTTTAATTGTTTGACTATATTATGAATGCTGTTTTTTTATTCTTTTCAAATATTTTGCTTTGACTATTGGAAAACCTTTTAAATGTAGAGTGATCTGAAGAAAAAGCACTTTTTGAAAAACGGTTCTGTTCACTTAGCCTTAATTGATTTTCTTTACCTTTTTTGTCCAAAATAGGTTTAACAGCATTGCGCAGTGATGAAGTGATTGATTTAATGATTAAAGAATATCCAGCCAAACATGCAGAATATTCTGTTATTCTACAAGAAAAAGAACGCCAACGAATTACAGATCATTATAAAGAGTATTCTGTAAGTATGGAGATGACTAGCATCTTTTATTTGGTTTGGGGAAAATGACATTTTGTAAAGTTAAATGTGACTTCCATCTGTAATATGTTTATTTCAGCAAATGCAGCAACAGAATACACAGAAAGTGGAAGCCAGCAAAGTGCCTGAGTACATTAAGAAAGCTGCCAAAAAAGCAGCTGAATTTAACAGCAACTTAAACCGGGAACGTATGGAAGAAAGAAGAGCTTACTTTGACTTACAGACACACGTAGGAACACTTTGTCCAAACCCCACTCATTGCTTGTTGGTGCAGAGTCCTTTGTCATTGTCCCTTTCTGTATTGGCCACATGTCCTTTTCTTCCCCAGAACTCAGGATACCATTTTTAATGATGGCCTGATGATACTCAGTTCGTGTGTGTGTGTGTGTGTGTGTGTGTGTGTCTGTCTCCTTTGCGCTGTGGCGTGTGTTCTACTGAATAAGACTGATAGCTATGTGTTGTACTTGCTGTGTGCCCTGAGGGTTGTTGTAAGAGATTTCCAAATTAATTTACTTAATTCTCTCAGTTACCATGCGAATGTAAAACTAGTGTTATTTCCATTTCATGGATAAGGATGTTGAGCTACAGAGGTTTTAGAAGTTGCGCAGGTCACATTGCTGAGAGACAAACTGTCTTTCCTTAGCTGTGACCTTAGGGAAGAGCCGGACAAAACTCGACCTGTAGAACAGGCAACACCGGCTGTCCTGTTGGGTTCCAGCTCCTAACGTCTCTTCTAGCTCAGCTTTTTAGGGGAGGAACGTGGTGGGACTGTTTTCCTAGCATGGAATCAGTTTTGTGTTTCTTTTTGTGCTCACCCAGGTTATCCAGGTGCCTCAAGGGAAGTACAAAGTATTACCGACAGAACGGACCAAGGTCAGTTCCTACCCGGTGGCCCTCATCCCCGGACAGTTCCAGGAATATTACAAAAGGTATTCAGGGCTTTCACTCACCACTGGCATTGGCTTTTGGGGAGGGACTTCCGAGCCTCGGGCTGGCTCCTGAAAGCCTGTAGCGCTGTAAGTTTCACCACAAGTGTTGCCTGAGACTTGTGTCCACATGCTGCCTTCCATGGTTCTGTGGTGAAGAGCTCCCTTCAGCTGGAACGTGGACACCCCCCGGTGCAGCCTGGGCTGCCTGCCTCCCCGCCCGCTCGCTGCTTCTGTGGACATGCACTAGAGGCCCCTCCATCCTCATACGGGCCATGGCCCAGCGGCACTGGTGTCACTTAGGAGCTCATTGGAAGTGCAGACTCGCAGGCACAGCCCCAGACCTGCAGACTCGGGTCTGCGTTTTCACAGACGCCAACCCAATACTGAGAAGCACTGGTATGGCCTACGGAGAGCACGAGGACGGGGCAGAGGGGCTGCGAGGGCCAGTGTGGCCACCCGGTCGCTACAGCCCCGTCACCGCCGTGGCTTGGCTGATGCTGCGTGTCTCTTAGGTCCAACCTGGGTGGGACTGAAAACAGCACTGAGAGTGTCACTTTGTTTCAGAGTCGCAGCTTTAAACCTGTGTTCGTTTTCTGCTAGAGAATATTCTTTAGAGAATGGTATTGAAAATAGACTCGAGGGTGATACTGTTTGAAAGTCAAATTTAATCCATAGGCTAGAAAATGGTAATTTTGTTATTTTGGGGTCAGCAAATTATTAGAAATGATATGTCAGTGTACCGACCCCTTTGCTTTGGGTCTGATGTCTCAACTGAGGGAGCTGCTGACCCAGCGTGTGCTCCTGAGTGACGGCACGAGCGATGTCTGCGTGTGAAGGAGGCGCACGCCTCTGTGGGTGACGGCGGCACCAGCATGGTCAGTGGCTGTGTGCTGCCTGTTCCCGGGGGGCGGGGGCGGGGGGGTGCCAAGCCCTAGTTTCAGATGAGATATGATTAAATTTGTTAGAATACGTGATTCACAAATGGGTTTAAAATAATGTGTTACTGGAAATTTTGCTTCTTAAATAATGTGCCAGGCATTGCTGCGACTTACGTGCGTCAGTTTAGTTAAGCCTCATGTTCGTTCTGTGAGGTAGCCTCTTATCATTGTACCCGTTTTCCATGGGAAGCAGTGACAGCACACACAAGCCGGGCCACTTAGGAAAGTGGAGGAGGGGGTGTGACCAGCCAGCTTGGATCTTGTGCAGGATTCTCAGTTGCCACAGTTCTGCCCTGGTCTGCTGACATTTTAATTTTGGGGGTTGAGGATAAAGGAGAGAGATACTATCTTTTGATAATAAGAATCAAATGCATATTTACACTCTTAGTCTGGGGAAAAAATGTTTGGGCTTTTTATTTATTACTTATCCCTACTTGATATCTAAATTAAAAGTTGTTTATTACCTCTAATCACTTTTCAAAAGTAATTGAGGTTAATTGAAAACATTAAGGCTCTCTTCGTAGCTCCAAGATTAGTCCACTCATAGAAAACAATAACGGAAAACTAAATTGTCTTTCTGAACTTCAGGTACTCCCCGGATGAGCTGCGGTATCTGCCATTGAACACGGCACTTTACGAGCCCCCACTGGACCCCGAGCTCCCTGCACTCGACAGTGATGGTGACTCAGATGATGCTGACGACGGTCGAGGTGATGAGAGAAGGAGAAACAAAGGCACTTCGGTAAGGAGGCTGATCTTCAGGAGGAGGCATCGCCTTTTCTTCTGTGCTAAATGCTTTCCTGGGATGTTAAATTGAACTTGGGTCACCACCCTCTTTTTGAAAAAGGACAGTTGCATGTAATTTCCCAAAAGGTTTCATCAGGAAAAGTTATTTCTTATGTGCATTGACACAGACAAGCTGTACATGGCCTTTGGGACATTTATGTGTCCGGTTGCCCCTTTGTACTTATTATAAGCAGCTTGGGCAAGGCTAGCAAACTTAGTAAGTATAAATACAACCTTATACTTAACTACCTGGCTTTGGGGAGCACATCAGCTAAGCTTTGAACACCTACAATACATGTGTCAGACGCTGTTGTAAGTGCTTGGTGCTTTTGGCCCCTGCGCAGCTGAATGTCATAAAAACAAGGTGTGTGCTTGAAGAACGTATCTAATAACTGTTACTTGATCCAAACACCCATGCTTATTTAAAACAGCCTGTTTCTTAGTAAATATTAATACAGCCTTATATGTAACTACCTTGCTTTGGGTAACACATTAGCTTGTGTTCCTGTTGCTTAATTTATAATTTTAGGCTTCCTATAGGAACATATTATAGTTACTAATATGTCATACTACTAGGTTTTCCTGTATGACTGTTTTTTTGGTAGCAAAATGCAATTGCAAGACTGCAGAGGTTGGTGTGCTCTGTGGAAGTGAAGAAGAACAGAAACTTGATGGCACAGGGTTTTGATTTTATTTAGCATGGCATAGTAAGCGACTGGCCATTTGTGGGCTTTTCACTACGGCCTGTCTGAGCCTGACAATGTGCTGCCGTTAAATGGGCTGCTTTGTCACCGCTGGCTTCTCACACTGTTTAGTGATGCACATTGCATAAAATAAGGTGCTGTTCAATTATTAAAGTGATGATACCACTTTTGTCCTGTCATATGGTAAAAGAGGGTGTGATGAAGTTGACTTTCTCCCACACTGCTGGTAGGAGTACAAATTAATCCAACATTGCGGCAGAGCATTTGACAATATGTACCAAGATTTATAACTTGCACAGAATTTGATCTAGCAAATATGCTAGGCGAATCAATCTAAATGACCTAATCAGGTGCTGACAAAATTTAATCAGACAAAAAGTATTTCTCATTGTGGAAGTTAGAAATGTAATGTCCACAGTGAGCTAGATATTCTGCTTACGTGGCAGATAGGCAGTTCAGAGAATACTCAGCGATACGATAAAATGCATACAGCACGTGAAAGACCGTTAAACCATACATTCACACATGCATGTGATGTGGTCCAGTTTGTGGTTTAAAACCTGAAGGACGCGTCGGTGGGGTGTGTATGAGTGTGTGAGCCGGGCCCTCTCTGTGTGTGTACAAACATCCACCTGGAAAAAAGAAAAAAGGAGGAACACTCATGTTCCCAGTAGTTGTCTCAGGATGTTTATCAGGGTGGTTATGGATCACCTAATTTTTTCATTTATAATTTTCATAATTTATGTGAAAGGAACATTTATATTTTAATTAGAAAATTTTAAATTAAAAAGTGAATTAAGTGATTAGATATTGGACTGCTAAGCTGCGAACATCTAAAACACGTCAGACTCCGTTGTAAGTACTCGGTGCTCTTGGCCCCTGCGCAGCTGAAGAACATCATGAAAACAAGGTGTGTGCTTGAAGAACGTTTCTAATGACTGTTACTCGATCCAAACACCCACGCTTATTTAAAACAGCCCATTTCTTAGACAAATAAGCCCCCTGTGGCACAGCCAGATGCCGAGGCACAGCCGATGCCTCGGCCCAGGACCAGGTGCCGTGCTGTGATACAGACAGGACATGAGTTTGATAGGACGCACACCAGTTGCCCCTGGAAACCATTTTCTTATACTTAGAATTATCTTTTTAAGTTGATGGAATGTTAAAGCTTTTTTGGAATATTTTCTGCAGTTTTCAGAATTCAGACTCAGATCTGTGTGAGTTCCAAGGGATGTCTTTGTGCCTTTGATCTCCAGGACAGCTCCTCTGGCAACGTGTCCGAGGGGGAAGGCCTTCCCGACAGCCAGGATGAGTCTTTCCCGGGAAGACAGAGATCCAGGGACAAAGCTGCTACTCCAAGAAAAGATGCGCCCAAACGCTCTGTACTGTCCAAGTCAGTTCCTGGGTACAAGGTAGAAGAAAAAAGCCCCTGACTCAGCTTCCCTCCTGACCAGCCTCTCTCCCTGAAATATTTTAACTTTGAATTTCACAGTTGTGGAGCTTCTCCTGCTGCGTCTCCTTAGCTGTTCTCCTGTGGTGTGTGCCCCTGTCAGCTTCCTTCTGCTGTGCTTTATCCTCCTGGTGGCTTTTCTCTCACTCTCGGCTATGGTTTAGCTTCTGTTTTCCGTATATGTACAATTTACAAGAGAATCTTTTTTTTTTCTTTTGACGAATAACCAGGCAAGTATGGGTTTTTAAAAAATTATTTTATAGGTGGAGCTTTATACTTTGTTTCCTTGAGTACCGGTCATACTTCCCTGACATTTGAAATATCCTAGTGTTTAGAGCTGAAAGGTCAAGCTGTGAGGCAGGCTGGGTGTGCTGTAGACTTGGCTGTGCTTTTGCAGTGCCTTTCAGTAAGAGAGACCTGGGTTTAATCTACGGATTATTGTCCATTTGCCAAATTCCGCTAACTCTGATAGAAAATAGGAAAGCTTTTTATTGATATTGTGGTGATTTTTAGTCTAACCTTGGCAAATAGCCTATATAATTCTATGACAAGGATTTAAACATTATTTCATTAGGTAATTTAGCTCAAATATACGTGTTAATTTTTTAATCTGGTTGTTCTCAGAGTAAGGCAGTATGCTGTCAGCAATATTATTATTTTTATTATTTCCTCCTGATGTCTGCCTCTTCCCCTTCAGAGGGTTAGGTGATTTGTCTACGGAGATTTAGGAGTATCATAAAAGGAGTGGAACTAGTGCGCAGTTTGATGTTTGGATGGTAATGGTAAAAATACAGTTTTTTGCATCTGGAATGTATCTGAATATGCTTTCTGTTGTGGCCATGATGGTGTTTTGCAGGAACGTGTGAGCAAGGTGGTCACTCTGTTTTGCGGAGTAGCGTTGTAAGCACGTCCCTGGAGCAGAATTGGGCTTGTGGGGGATGGTCCTGAAGGGCGGGGTCAAGTCAGCGGTTTGTGGACTTCCCTTCAACCCAGCCAGAGTTCTTCCATCACTTTGTTCACCTTTCTTTTCTTGAAGTAAAAGCTGACTTCAATTAGTGATTCCATGTTTAATTAGAAAATGCCTTTACGTAATCAACCTAACAAGGCCTGTTTTTCAGCCTAGCGCAGGAAGTTCCTAAGTTTCATTCAGCGAGGGTGGGGTGTCCTGCAGGGGTGTGACAGCAGGTGGCGTGGCGTTCCTGTACTTGTTTTCACATACGTAGCTTATCTAGTGTTTTTAAACTGAAGATGAAATTAATTCTTAATGATTAAAAGCAAATGAACTCCAAAGGTGAAATTTTGGAAAGTTAGCCTGGTGTGTGTGCTACACAGCATGCTGCTGGTCCCATAAGAGCTTCAGATGGGAGTGGCAGCTCAGAGCAAGCACACTGGGTGTTCAGACCTTGCAGACAAGACCACGCTCGCTAATCATGGGTGAAAAAAGAGAATGTTGGAACAGATGTTTTAACAGAGGCTGGAAACGAACTATTCAGCACCGCCATTGATTTACTGCAGAGGAAGCCTACAGATTAACCTCAGTTGGTAGTGCTTCCAGGGGTCCAATATGCAGAGTCCACAGCTTATAATCTCCTGTACTAAACATGGTTAGTACTTTAGGGACTAAAAATGTTTCAGGTAGTTCAAAGTTTGGAACAGCCAGTATTTAGATTTACTGCATTAATGTGAACCTGTTTATTAGAAGTTAACCTCTCTACGAAAAGTATTAATAAGCCAAGATGTGCCTAAATAAGGATACTTCACGCTGAAGGTCATATATATATATATCTGTTTTAAAATAAGGGAGTTGAGAAAAGTAATAATGTGTCTGATGTCTTGCTTCGTAAGATTGACTAGTGCTTGCCCTTAGTCTGTAGGACAGTATTGTTTAGGTTACATTAACCTGGAGCTAAAGCGTACTTTTTAGGGTTCAGGCCTACGTTACGAGTGTATAATTAGAATCTATACTATATCAGTGCTACCGTGGAAAGTCTCACTTCGGTTATTTTTCAAGCAGGAAAGTACGTGTGTTGTGAGCCTTTTATTTGAGATGCTGAGAACTATTAGGATGAGGATTTTAATTTTCTTGTCAGTCGTGGCACTTGGATGTTGTTGCGGTTATTAGTGGAATTGACTGTTGCCATCAGACATCCATGGGGTTATGTCCCATTCACCTTCAGGGGAGCTGCACACTGCCCTTCGTCCTCCAGCAACCCCACAGTGCACTGAGAAACTGGTGTCCCAGCCAGCGATGGGCGCCCGCTGTGGAAAGTTCTGGGTGTGAACAGTGTGGCTTCTCGGAGAGCTCAGAGTACTTGAGTGAGCAAAGTGTGTTTTATGCTGAGTCGTGGCACCATCACAGAACATGCTGGAAAGTGCTCGCGCGTTCGTTCTCTCTCTCCCCCTCCCTCTCTCCTTTTCTCGCTCTTTCTTCCCCCAACCCAGCCCCCTCCCTTTCCTCTACCTCTCCACCCGTCTCTTCTTCTTTTCATCAAGATGAAGACTGTTGGGTAAGAAAAATTTTAAGTGGTTTAACAAAACATGATTTTAAGCTTAGAAGTAGACCTAGCATTTTCTCGGTGTCCCTTTTATCATAGGTGTTTAATGTGTATTTTAATGACTGTAGAACTTGAATTGCTCTAGAATGTGAATGACTAGCCTTGTGTTTTATTCCTTTTGACTTTTGTAAAGGATCTCCTATGAGGAGTTCTCTTAGAATTTATTGTGTGGTTACTTTCTTGACTTTAGTGAAAGATATTAGAGTACTTAGTATGCCAGTATCTAACTTAAACTACAAGTATTAAATAAGTTTATCTTTTACATTTAGTACAGGTACCATAACCAAAAGATATTTCTTAATTTTGGTGAATTGAGGGGTAGCTTTCTGCTGCATATTATGGCAGCTAGAGATTGGATCACAACTGAACTAGAATTTGGACCATAGAAGTGCACTTCCTAGCTATTTTTTATTGAGGTATAGGAAAAAGACAATGAGAACCTTATGCTTAGAATGTAGCAGTAACAACAGAGGGTAACTACACTGCAAGACTTCAAAGGTTTGAGCACGTGACATTATCCTTTTGTTGGGGGAGCAGGGTATAAAGATATACAATACAGGAGATGTAGAATAGTTAACCGCAAAGTTTTATATGTATGTTTTAACTTCCATGATATTTATTATTTTGTAGAGATATTTGTGATTGTTTAGAATTATTGTTATTATATTTATGTATAAGGTTGACTTTTTAAATAAATAAGCCAAAAATTATTTTTGAATGCCTCTGTCATCTTTTGCAAAGAAAGACAATTAAAAAAATAAAAAGCTTAAAGAATTTAGAACAACTTGTTTAGGCCTAACGGGTGTTGAAGGTGGCAGTGAAGACATTTCAAAGCTGGAATATGAAATACAAAGTTGGAGTTTCGTTTAGGCTCCTCTTTGGTTCAGTAACTTAGGAAAGGGAAATAGAAGATGCATTTGGCTAGGTTGGAATGAAACAGAAATATAATATTTTATTTAAAATAGTTTTCCTCCCAGTGTACATATATATCTACTTTGCCCTGGTCCCCATTTCGTAACCGGCCCATTTTCTCTCTTGCTCTTTTCTCCCACTGTTACTGGAGGTGTATTCATCCAGCCTGAATGAGCATCATTTTATTACGGCCAAGGTTGTGATGTTCACATGTTCTCCCTTTGCTGGTCATTTTAGGTGCAGTGAACCTTTTCTTCTTTGTTCTTTTTCATGTGTAGCCACATGTTTTAAAGCTCAAGTACTTTCATTGGATTGAGCATGATTTTAATACATTGTTTGCGGGAAACGAGTAAACTCGTCATAGCGCTTTTTATACCACTTTGTAAGCGGGCATTTTCCGGCCAAATTGCGTCCTAACAGAGGTCTCTATACCTGAGTTAAAGCGCTATGACGAGTTTACTCGTTTCCCACAAACAATGTGATACCAAAGCGCGGGAGTTAACTCAGGTATAGAGACCTCTTTGTTACGATGCGATTTGGCTGGAAAATGCCCGCATACAATGTGTTAATATGAAGAATGAAACTCAAAATATGTGTATTTTTTTAAGTGATAATTTTTGTCTGAAACTTACGTTTTGTATCTCATACTGAATGCTTTTTCCCTATGTGTAGACTCTTTATTAATTGATTAGATGTGCAAAGGGAATAATCACACAGCCTGGTTTTCCACAAACATTCACGCACATGACAATGTCTGCAGGAGCTATCTTTCAGTTAAAAATGTTAAGTATTTTGTAACTTGGATTTTATAGATCTAGTTTTACAACTTTGGAAAATATGTTTCAACAAAATCAGTTTATAAGCTGCTTAACACAGCCTTTTTTTAGAATAAGCCTAACTTACTAAAATAAAGGTCATTTAGAAACTGGGTTTTCTCTTGCAGTTAATAGTGCAGTTTGACATTGTTTTTAGTCTTCCCTTCTAGTTCACTATACAGAGCTTACTGTGCATGCAGGGAGCGTAGAATGCTGCATTGAATCCTAACATGAGAGCACGCCATTGACAAAATTTTAAAATGAAACGTAAGGCTTTAATCAGTAGGCCATCGAATGTTGAAAGCAGACTCATGTCATCTTTGAAAAAGGTACTCATTAGGAAGTTACCAAAAGTCAGCAAAAGGCAGTACAGCAACAGAATTCCTTTTGAACCCATAGTAAGTTCTTCTGGCATGAATTTATAGCCCTCTTCTACCCTTCCAGCCAAAGGTCATTCCAAATGCTCTATGTGGAATTTGTCTGAAGGGTAAGGAGTCCAACAAGAAAGGCAAGGCCGAATCCCTTATACACTGCTCCCAATGTGATAACAGCGGTAAGTATCCACATGTCTTCTTAACATTTTAACCACCGTATTTGTTGCTTCAAAAACTATGGTTTTTAGTTGTCAGCTAGACTTAAAACCAAGGAATTATGAAATATTATAGGGTAATTTGTAAGGCATTTTTTTCTCTGTATTTTCATTTCTCTTTGGTGATTAAATATTGTAGCCATTCTTGAGAATCACAAAGCAAAGTAGCATTTTATGCCATATTACGTTAAAAATTGTGTGAAATACTACTAATATTGGTTTTGGTTTAGGCCATCCTTCTTGCCTGGATATGACCATGGAGCTTGTTTCTATGATTAAGACCTACCCATGGCAATGTATGGAATGTAAAACTTGCATTGTATGTGGACAACCCCACCATGAAGAAGAAATGATGTTCTGTGATGTGTGTGACAGAGGTTATCATACTTTTTGTGTGGGCCTTGGTGCTATTCCATCAGGTAAAGATTACAAAAAGAAGGAACGTTGTGTTTGAGTGAAGGGACTCTCCCAGCATTTTTTAACAGGCTGCGTAAAACACCATAATGACATGAAGGGCCTGTAGACCCTTGTTCACAGGAAATGGCCAAAGCTGTGATCACACAGATCATGTCCACCTGCTTTTCATCCCTAGCTAACCCAACCGAAGGACAGATGAGATGTCAGAGTGCCTGGTCTGAGTTTTGGGAGTAGCGCTCAATGTATGCAATGAGCCACTGTTTTCTACTGAAACAGCTGAAGCAACAGCAGCATTTGGTTCAAAGCCTTGAGTTTATTTTATGGCATCTATTTAAAAATTTAACATGAGTGCTTTGCTTTTGTACATACTACACCAGATCTATAAATTGAGGCAGCATAACAATTCAGGTAACTTTAGAATGAACACAGAATTGAAGGGTAAATCACAGTAAGTGGACTCAAACATCACAGACGTAATTGTGTCATTTTAGAACTTCTTTGCATAGTTAACACTAACACTTTTTAAAATATATGCCTAGAACTAACTTGTTTCCTGGGAATCAGAAGCAACTTAAATCATTATTTAAAGTTCTGTCGTAATTCAGATCAAGTATGTAGTACAGTTTATCACTGTGCTGTCAAGTGCTTGGTTAAGTTTTAAAGTGCTGTGTCAGCATAGTACACCAGGACTTGAGAGGATGCTGTGAAGATACACAGCTACCAGTGAGCAGCAGAGAAAGGGCTGAAAGTAAGCCGAACTCAGCAACAGGTTTTAAATTAGGAATTGTATTATTGAACTTTTTAAGTATGATAGTGTTTGATTTTCAGAAAGGATTCTAATCATTTTTTAAAGGTCCTTATCATCATGTAGCATATTCTTCCAATGCCCCTCTCCCACACATGAATTTCAAACAGCATGAATTACACTGATTACCTTAAGGGAAGTTTACATTTTTCTCCTTAAATTAAGGAACTCACTTGTGCCCTTCCACCACAAACCCAGAGGAATATCATTAGTGGCAGTTAAGGAAGGAGAGTTAAATGGGTTGAAAATTCAGTCGTAAATTAATTTCATTGTTATTAACTAACAATTTTTCTCCTAGGTCGCTGGATTTGTGACTGTTGTCAGCGAGCCCCCCCAACACCCAGGAAAGTGGGCAGAAGGGGGAAAAACAGCAAAGAGGGATAAAATAGTTTTTTGACCTCAATACTGTAATATGCATTTAAAGGAACTATTTGGTGCCAATTTATTTACAACGTTCTCATTTTTATGCCAATAAAAGATTTGTTTTTGAAATTAACTATGTGCTTACAATCTGCAAGTTGACTCATTTCTGTTATAAATTACTCTTACCCTTGGAGCCAGTTTCAGGCAGAGAAGTCCATCTCTCAAAAGGTTTTTCTCTCTTTGTACTTTGGCTCTCTTCAGAAATTCAGTGGAACTATTAGGCAACTTAAGTTGAAATACTTAACTGTATTCAGATCTCTAGTAAGCCTGCAAGTTACTATTTTCATGACATTTTCCTAATCTATATTGTTTGCAGCCTACCTTAGGTACAGTAACAAAATTATTTAGTTAACGGAAGAATTTTAATAGGTAGCCCTCGGTGATCAAGCTAAGAATGACCTGATGGGATGTGGTGCAGCTGGGTTTAGGACTGTCGTTAACGGGCACAGGAGTACCTGCCTGCCAGGAAACGCTGCTTGGACAGGAGCTGTCATCCCTACTGGGGGGGGGGGGGGGGCAGGCATGCAGTTGTAATCCATGCTCTCGCAAGTATGGAGGAGGAAGCATTCAATTTCAGACTTGATTTTAGCTCCTCTTCAAAGCTCCCACATTGTAACTTCATTTACAATCTCTAAGGAGTAAAATTATAAAGCCAACAATGTTCATCTGTACCTGCACGAAAGCCTGCTCTGTGATTTCTATAAACCTAAGTGACTGCAATCTTTTTCATCACCTGACAAGCTAATCAAAATGGAGTTTAAAAATTTTATTGTGCATACTCCTTTTATAGGAATTTTGATCTTTAAAAGAAAACAAATATCGTGTCTGCTGCATTTCCTATTTTCGGGGTAACTGAGGTAACATAACTGTATGGCTTTATCTTCCCATCCCCCAACTAGAATAGACAAGGTAACCGCAGGGGGCGTTCAGCCAGGTAGCAGCAGCGCGGCGCGCGCGCCGTCAGCTTCGGGCCACCGGGTCAGAAGAGAATTTCCAGCACCAGCTTCAGGACGCCGATCAGGACGGCCCAGAGCACGGACTCGTCCTCCTGCGCGGCCGCCTCGGGCGCGTGGGCGTGCCGGTGGCCCGCGTCGGCGCCGTGCGGGGACGCGGCCGCGCCGAACGGTTGCTGCTCCGCCGTCGTGTCGTAGTACACCTTCATCTCGAACTCGCTCTCGCGGTGCGAGGGGTGCCCGTACACGCCTATGCCCACGGGGCGCTGGAAGTGCGCGGGGACGCGCACCACGTCCTGGCCGCAGGTGACGGCCTGCAGCTCGTAGTCGTCGAAGCTCGGGTGCAGGGTGCTGGCCGACACGTACAGGTCGGCGTCGCCCCGCAGGCTCCGCATCCGCAGCACGATCCTCCCCTCGTGGTTGAGCCGCAGGTAGCTGTAGTTCCCGGCGCCTATGTGCCCCTGGACCACGTGCAGGAGGATCCACTCGTCCGGGGCCGCCTCCTCCTCCAGGCAGGCCGCCCGGGACGCGGCCTGCGCGGCCACCAGGACCAGGAGCGCGCCGGCCCAGGGGGCGGCCATGGCTGCGGGCGCCTAGCGCGGCGGCTCCATCCGTGCGAGCTCTGCGGAGAAACGACAGGCGCGCTGGGGGCCCGCTCCCACTCGGCGGCCCGCCCCCGGCTGCCCTCGGGAGGCTCCGGCGAGGGAGAGCCCGGTGCAGGGGTGCGGGGTGGACGCCCTGCAGGGCGGGGACCTCGGGGGCCGGGGAGGGCGGGCGAGGCAGCCCGGGAGGCCCCGAGCCCGGGGGAGGTCGCGGGGCGGCTCGGGGACAGGGCCTCCGCCTGGGGCCGCACACGGGGCGGGGAGGCGCGAGCGGCCGGCGGCCGGGTCTCCGGCCCCGGGACTCACCACCGCTGCCCCGGGGCGCGGGGCCAGGAACACCGGGGCCAGGGCCGGGCGGCCGCGCCGGGAAGCCGGAAGTGAGGCGGCGCCCGGAAGTGAGGCGAGGGCCCGGAAGTGGGTGGTGGCTCGGCCGCGAGGGGCCTCCGGAAGTGGGACGCCTCACGGAAGTGATGGGTGTCCGGGCTCTCGCGAGAATGGTGGAAGGGGCGGGGCGCTAAGCGGCGGCAGCCCGTAACCGGGGCGACGGGGAGGGGCGGGGCGCAGGCGCTGCGCGCTGGGGCTGCGCATCTCCACTCGGCGTCCGCCTCGCTGGCCCCCAGGTGAGAGCCCGTGGTGCCGAGGGACCCGTTCCGGACACTGTACCTGTCCTGCGCTCACCCGACTGAGCACCCGCCTCGCGGGCGCTGCTCTAGTCCGGGCGGGTCCGCAGGTGAGACATAGGTGCGCCTGGGGGCCGCCGTCCGCTCCCCTGTTGCCTGTTGTCTGTTTCTCTTTAAGAACGTGGTACTTTTTTAAGTGCTCCTAAAAGCATCTTCAAAAAGGAGTTGTATTTATTTTCAGGACTTATTTTCTTAATTTTCAGTACCGTGTTAAGGGTCGCCCGTTGGCCATTGAAAGAGATTCCCCTAGGAAAGATGAGGTGCATTTTAGTCCCACGTTTTGTGTTGCTCCCCATTGTGTTTCGTTTTAGAACCTGCGGAATCACGTCTGTGGAAGCAGATGGAGGGTGACTGTTAAACACATGCCCTGACCCCTGGGCCTCTTTCTATGGAACTCAGCCAAGTAGCCCCAAAACTGGTGGGTTGGTCAGGACGCCAACGGAGATTGGCATGTGAGGGTTAAACGCTGGATTGTTACATTTGCAGTCGCTTACGGGCGTATAAAAGTGGCAGGACGGTCTCAGGCTGATTATTGTCTTTGGGTTGATTTGCCTGAAGTCGGGAGAAGTCGCGTCGCGTTGGGTCGTGACACTGGTCTTTGGGCCAGTGGTGGAGACGACACTAGTGGGTCTCAACAGCTTGTCCTGAGAGGGGTGTCTGGTGTCATGTGTGCCATCCCCTGAGCCTGGGCCGTTCCCAAGGGTGACCGCCGTGTTATGTCCTGTGAAGAAAGCATATCAGAGTGGGATCCAAGGGAGTGGATCTAACCTTTAGCTGTGTTTCTGCCTGTAGCTCACTGCTGTGTGCTGGCAAAATATATAAGCAAAGCAAGTTTGTGAACTAAAGAAGAATGTGCTTTAAAATGTTCAGCGTGTTTTTATTTTGTTTTTCTCCAGCCAGCATGGTGACCAGACAGGCCCATTGCTCACTGCTTATTATTCAAACCCTGCGTCCGAGCTTTTAGGTGGTTCTGGGGCCTGGGAGGAAGTGTGAGGCGGGCAGAGTGCAGGGCGCGCGTGGAGGGTTTCAGTGACTTCTTTCCCTTTTTCCTGGGAGCAGGGTGGCGTGCTGAATAGGCACGTCTGGGGTGTGTGTGTTAGATCCCAGTAGTCATTACGGTCGATAACAGGCTAGTGTCTGCATGAAACGCCGCACCTGTAGCCATCTTCTGTGTTCTTGTGTTTTCAGATTCACGATGGAAGAACCACAGGAGATTTCCTCCACCGACGGTGGCTGTGCAGGTGATATCGTCATAGAAAAATTCCTGGTTGAGTCCAAGATGCCCACGCCCCCCGCGCAGCTGGCGTGCGGCAGGCAGCACTGCGCTTTCCCCCTCCATGGAAATGAGCTTTGCGTCTGGACGGCGGAGGACCCTTCTCAGCAGGTGTTTAAGGCTGTGTGTGTTCCTTGTTAAGTCAGGTGACACAGAGGGTCTTGCTGTCACCTCTCCGTTTCTCTGGTGCTGTTTGGGTAACATTACCCTCTGGGGACTCAGCTAGCAACTATGGGAGGAAATGTTAGCACAACAGAAACATGTTCAATTTGATATTTGTAAAATCAACTGTCTGGAATAACTTTATTAAAACACTTCTTTAGTAAGAACGTGAACAAGAATAGGTTCATCTTAACACAATCAAGACAAGTTGAAATTTTCTATATTTTTAATAGTAGCACATTTAAATAAGTATTATGTTTATTGCAGGATCTGATAGTTTTAAAGACATCATTGGTCTTCATTCTAGAGCTTATTTCATGACTAATATCATTATTTGAATACTTTTAATAAAAACAGGTTTCATTGTATAAAATGAAACAGTAAATTCTATCAACATGTTTTGGCATTTGAATAATGTTTGTCTTCACTTTGGGCTTCAGAAGCTTGAGGATAGTGACTACAGCACTTAGGAACCAAAACTATATTTACTTTGACAATTTTCTTTAACTTTCAATCTCAATGTCAATCACTTTGCTAATGGAAGCTGTTCATCATTAATAAAGGGAAACCTGTATTTTGATGCTTCCTGAGTTAAGAGATACATGTTCAGGTCTCCAGCTTGATCTCTCTTACGTTTTCAGTGAACGATAAAATACCTAGAAAAATGCACCCTGACGTTAAGTGTGCATCGTAGTGATTATAACAAAGCGGACTCGGCGGGGCGCCCGCCCGCTCCCGTTCACTGCTCGCTTCTCGCCTCCGGCCCCGCAGGTGGGCTGCGCTCCTGTCCGCACTTTGCACACGTGGGCTTGTGCGTGACGTGTTCTTTTGTGCTGGTTTCTTTCCTTCACCGTTACGCCTGTGAGGTTCGTCCATGTTCCTTTCCACCTCTGCACAGGACTCCGTCGTGTGGTGAGACACACTTGACCCATCCTGCTGCCGCTGGGCGTGGACTTTGGTTTTGATCCCACGTTTTGCCGGCCACATTTTTGGTTTTTGCAAACCCTTGTGTCGAGGGCTGACTTTCAATAGATCGCAGCGAGGGGGCTGCTCTGCTAGCATGAAACCCCGACCCAGAAGCGGGTTGTCCAAGAATGGTTTAGCGCCAGGTTCCCCACTAACGTGCGTTGGTGACGGGCAAGGGGGCGGCCCCCTTTCTGGCCGCGCCCCGTTTCCCGGGACTAGGGGCGCTCCGCACCGGACCCAGTCCACACGCGGCGTGCCTGCCACGTTCTTTAGTGTGCTTTTCGGTGCACGTGTGTGTAGCTGCCGAATCGTAGGGAGTTCACATATTTAGTTTCGTAGGCAACGCTCAGAATAAGACTTACCAAGTGGCTTGCCAGTTGCTACTTCAAATGCTGTGAGAGCTCCAGTTTGTCCACAGCCTCACCCACACTTGGTCCTTTTAATTTGAGCCCTATTGGTGAGTGGACCGGTACTTAATTGTAATTTGCAATTCCCTGCGATTAATGATGTTTAACACCTTTTTGTACATTTATTGATCATTTGGACATTTTCTCTTTTTCAGTCTTTATAAAGATTGAATGATGTATGTGATCAGTGTCTTGCCGTTTTTCTATTGGATTATCTGTCTTTTTCCTATTGATTTGAAGTTCTTTATGTATTCTAAGTATAAGCTTTTATATTAGTTTGCATTTTCTAGATTTTTATGTAAATGGAATCAGACAGTATTTTTGTTTGACTTCAACTCAGAATAATTATTTTGAGACATCTATATTGTTGTGTAAATGAACTATTAGTCATTCTTTTTATCATTGAGTAATATTCCATTGTATGAATATACTACAGCTTAATTGTCTTTCTGTTGGAAGACATTTAGCTTATTTTTGTATTTTTATTTAAGTATTATAAGTAAAGTTGCTATGAATATTTGCATGTGCTTCATTTTATAAATGTCAATTAGGTCAGATTGGTTGATGCTTTTCTTCAAGTCTTCTACATTCTTGCTGATTTGATGTTCACTTGTTCTATCAGTTATTGAGAGAGGCATATTGAAATCTGTGACTAAATGTGCTTTGTCTGTTTCTCTGCCTTCAGTGCTGTCCCATGTATTTTGAAGCTCTGTTATTAAGTATGTAAATGTTTAGTATTTTCATGTCCTCTCTTTTTTTTTAAAGATTTTTATTGGGGTATTGGGGTGAAGGGAACAGTGCTGGGGAATTGGGGGAAGGGGAACAGACAAGTTGCTGTCCTTTTGTTCTTCAGTCTAGTTGTGGAGGACGTTGCTTCACTGGCCCAA
>NW_017731649.1:1503903-1569906 GCF_001890085.2 Hipposideros armiger | reverse complement strand
CAGTTACCATCTGGCTGCCCGTTGGCAGCTCGTGGCCTCTAAGCTCAAGGTGCTGTGTTCAATCTTAGTTGTGGGTGGGCGTAGACACCATCCCATGTGGGAGTCGAACCAGCAGCCTTGTTGTTAAGAGCGCACGCTCTATCCACTGAGCCATCCGGGTGGCAGCTCAGCTCAAGGTGCCGAGTTCAGTCTTAGTTGCGGACGGGTGTAGCCCACCATCAAACAGGCAGTCTTGTCATTAGGAGCACGTGCTCTCACCTGCTGAGCCATCCTGCCAGCTCTTGACAGCTCAGCAACAGCTCAGCTCGGGTGCAGCATCACTGGCCCATGTGGGAATCGAACCACTGGCTCTGTTGCTCAGAGCTCACACTCTTAAGCCAACTCTTAACCAACTGAGCCACTCGGCCGTCCCCAAGGTGATATTTTTTATCCCTGATAATATTCCTTTGAAATTCTGGCTTTTTTTGGGGGGGGAGGGCAACTTTTTACCTTTTTTTTTTGTACTGTAAGGCTTTATTATTTTTTTAGGTTCACAGCAAAATTGAGAGGAAGGTACAGAGATTTCCCACATACCCTGCCCCCACACAAACACAGCTCCCCTCCCCCCTAGAAAATGCAGCAGTTACCGAGACAAATCTGCACCATGACACCATCATCGCCCACCTTAGCGCTCTCTTGGTGTTGGACGTTGTGTGGTTTGGACAAATGTGTGATGACAGGTATCCACCATTATAGTGTTGCACAGAGTATTTCCACGGCCCTAGAAACCCTCGGTGCTCTCCCTGTTCATGCCTCCCCACGCTTCCAGCCCCTGGCAACCACTGATCTTTGTACTGTCTCCATAACTGTGCCTTTTCCAGAAGGTCACATAGTTGGAATCACAGTGTGCAGCCTTTGCAATTGGCTTCTATCACTTAGTCATGTGCATTTAAGTTCCCTCCGTGTCTTTTCATGGCTTGGCAGCTCATTTCATTTCAGTGCTGAGTAATATTCCACTGGATGGACCACAGTTTGTTTATTCATCACCCACTGAAGGGCATCTGTGGCTTTCAAATTTGGGCGATTATAACTAAAGCTGCTATAAACATCCAAGTGCAGGTTTTTGTGTGGATTTAAGTTTTCAGCTCCTTTGGGTAAATACCAGTGAGCACAGTTGCTGGATCAAATGGTAAGAGTATGGTTATTTTTTATTTTTTTTAATTTTTAAATTTTTTAATTTTTTATTAAATTATTTTTTATTATGAAATACACGTTTTTTAAATTAGTTTCAGCTGTACGAGTATGGTTATTTTTATAAGAAACCACCAGTCTTCCAAAGTGCTGCACCGTTTGCGTTCCCATCAGCAGTGGACGAGCATCCTTGCTGCTCCACGTCCTCGCCAGCATTTGGTGGTGTCAGCGTTCCGGATTTCGGCCGTTCTAACGGGTGTGTGGTGGATCTCACTGCTGTTTTCATTTGCATTTCCCTGAAGACATAGGATGTGGAGCTTCTTTTCATGTGCTTCCTTACCATCTGTACATTTTCTTTGGTGAGGTGTCTATTAAGGTCTTTGACCCATTTTTAAATCAGGTTGTTTGTTTTCTTGTTTTAAGAGTTCTTTGTATATTTTTGGGTAATAGTCCTTTATCAGATAATCTTTTGCAAGTATCACCTCCCAATTTGTGGTTTGTCTTTTTATTCTTGATAGTGTCTCTCACAGAGCAGAAAATTTTAGTTTTCATCAAGTCCAGCTTATCAAGTCTTTCCGTGGCGGATCTTGCCTTTGATGATTCTAAAACTTCATTGCCAAGCCCGTCACTAGATCTCCTCCTGTGTTATCTTCTAGGAGTTTGTAGTTTTCTCCATTGTGTTGCCTTTGCTCCTTTGTTGAAGATCAGTTGACTGTTCACGTGGGTCTATTTGTGGCTCTGTATTCCCTCCCACAGATCTGCCTGTCTTTTCTTTCACCAATTGGTGTTGGGATTTCACCAATACCACACTGTTCTGAAAGGTATATGCAGCTTTTAGTAAGTCTTGAGGCCACGTAGTAGCCGTCTTCCAGCTTGTTGTTCTTCCTCAATGTTGTGTGGCTATTCTGGATCTTTTGCCTCCATGTAAACTTTAGCATTCGTCTGTCGGTGTTCACTGGGTTGCACTGAACCTACAGATCAAGTTCGGGAGAACTGACATCTTGACAATATTGAGTCTTCCTATCCATGAGCCTGGAATAGCCCTCCGTTTACTCAGTTTTTCTTTGATTTCTTTCAACAGAGTTGAGTGGTTTTCCATATAGAGATCTTGTACACATTTTCTTAGATTTGTACCTAAGTATTTCATTTTTGGGGGTGTTAATGAAAGTCGTATTTTTTGTGTTTTAAATTTCAAATTCCACTTGTTTATTGCTGATGTATGTATAAGAAAGCAATGGACTTTCATATGTTAATTTTGTATCCTGCAACCTTACTATAACTGCTTAGTTTCAGGGTTGTTTTGTCAGTGCTTTTGGGGCATCATATCATCTGTGAGCAAAGATAGTTGTATTTCTTCCTTCCCAGTCACTATTCCTTTTTCTTTCTTTTTCTTGTTTTATTGCATTAGCTAAAACTTCAGTCTGAAGGAGTGGTGAGGGGGGACATTCTTGCCTTGTTTCTGATCTTAGTGGGAAAAGTTCTAGTTTCTCATCATTAAATGTGATGTTGGCTGTTAGTATTTTATAGATATTCTTTACAAGTTGAGGAAGTTTCCTTCCATTATTCATGTACTGAGAGTTTTGATCATGAATCGGTGTTGGATTTGGTCAGATGCTTTTTCTGCACCTATTGATATGATCATGAGATTCTTCTTTTGCCTGTTGCGATGAATTACATTAATTGATTTTCAAATGCCGAATCAGTCTTGCATACCTGGAGTAAATTCCAGTTGGGTCATGGTATATAATTCTGTTTATACATTTTTGGTTTTGATTTGCTAATATTTTCAATATTTTGTTGAGCATAATTGCATCTATGTCATGAGAGATATTATTCTGTAGTTTTCTTGTTATAGCCTTGTCTGGTTTGGGGGTTAGGGGAGTGCTGGCGTCATGGGATGAGTAAAGGAAGTGTTTCCTCTGCTTCTGTCTTACGAGTGAGACTGTGGTGAGCTGGTATGCTTTCTTCCTTAGATGTTTGGTAGAAGTCACCAGTGAACTCACTTGGGCCTGGTGCTTTCTGCTTTAGAAGGTTATTGATTACCGATGTATTTTGTGTAATGGACATAGGCCTATTCAGGTCACCTGTTTCCTTTTCTGCAACATCTAATCTGCTGTTCATCACGCTAGAAGTTTCACGTGTCACTCTAGTTTTCATGTCTTGAAGTTAGATTTAGGCCTTTAAAAATCTATTTAGTGCCTCTGTCCAGCTTTGTGAACATATGGAATAAAGTTATAATGACAGTTTTCATGTCTTATCTAGTAATTCTAACATCTGGATCAGCTTTGGGTTTGTTTCAAGGCCATCCGGATGGCCCGTGGGTGTTTTTCATGGTTTCTTATTTCTGTTGGTTTTCGACCGGATGGTCTTGTCTCTTTGAATACCTGATTATTTTTGATTGGTTGCTGGGCATTATATATGAAAAAAATGCCCAGCTAGTTTGAAGGTCTGGATGATCTTTACTTCTTCCAGAGAAAATCTGTGTTTGCTTTTGATAGCTGGCTGGCTGAGAGTCTCGGCAACCCCAGATCACCCGAACCTGTTCAGGGATGAAGACAGGTTGGAGGCCCTTCTGTGTCCAGCCTACCTTCACTCCTTGGGGCTGGTCCTTTGGGCTCCTACTCTGAGCCTAGAGCATTTAGCAGCACGCGCCTTCTCCCCACTTTGGCAAACTATGTTTTTTTTTAAAGCAGAATTTCATAAAGTCCATCCATAGTATTTTAAAGAAAAAACATATACCGAGTCCTCAGCCTTGAGGCTATTGACTGTGTTCTCCGAACTCCTTGTAGGCAGAATTCATTGCCCTTCTCTCAATAAGATACTTGTGTTCATGCCCCTGAAAAGGATGCGTTTATTTAATTACACCATTTTTGTGCCCTAGCCTCAT
Source organism: Hipposideros armiger (assembly GCF_001890085.2). Classification (NCBI taxonomy): domain Eukaryota; kingdom Metazoa; phylum Chordata; class Mammalia; order Chiroptera; family Hipposideridae; genus Hipposideros; species Hipposideros armiger. The sequence goes on along the minus strand of NW_017731649.1, from coordinate 1,565,849 downwards.
CTCTGTCTCAGCTTCTTCATGGGCTTTACTGGAGTTGTCAGGAAGCTGCCTTCCGGTGGATGTCTTCGTGGGAGAACTGGCTCTGAAGAATCCACACGGATTCTCTTTGCTGGCGTCCTTTCCTCCGCCCCGCCATGTGCACTGGTCAGACTGCCATTCATCAGCCCGTCCCCATCTCCGGCTCGGCCGCTTAGTTTGGCCTTCGTTGCATCTCCTGGAGAACTCTGGTCTCACCTTACCCCGCTCCAGTCTCTCTTCTGTATGTGCAGCAGATTCTGTTCCTGACAGATGAACCTGGCCATGGTTTTCCTCCGCTTGTCCATTTTTTGCTGGCTTCCAGTTTCCTAGAGCTCCATGAAACTCCTGTGGGGTTGCCAGGGCGCCGCCCTCCCTCCGCCCTGCGCCCACATTTCTAGTTTCATGTCACTGCTTGGCTCACAGCAGTTGCTTAACCATGCCTGGGTACCCAACCGCCTGAGAGCCGCCCGAGTGCCACCCGAGTGCCACCCGAGAGCCGTCCTCCTGCCGGCCGATCCTTGTTACTTCCTCAGCCATCAGATCCGGCACAGCTGTCACCTGTGCTGGTGCGGAGTGGGCTGCAGCACACATGTGTTTAGAAAGGAACTACCGAGGCCCTGGGTGGGTGCCCTGTGTCGTCTGAGTGTGTGTGGCTGTAACACTGAGAACAGTGCAGTGGTTAACTGGAGAGGGGAAGTTAGTCCTGAGATGGGAACGGGAGTCTAGGAGTTAGAAATTCACATGTGACATAAGCATATCTGAAAGATTCAGTCTATTTAATTTCTTGGGTTTGAGGCTCTGTTATGTTCTTTTGTAAATGTTGTCTCCACTCTGTGGGTTTTTTGTATTTTGTTAAATTTTTAGCTTCTGGTCCTGAGAGGACACCATCAGCCCATTTCTGCCGTGGCGTTCGGAAACGCAGCGGCTCCACTTCTGATGTGTTCTGCCTCACCGGATTATGTCATAATGTGGAGCCTGGATGAGTGCAGAGAGAACGTTCTTGAAGGTACATGGAAATCTAAACCATATTTTACAAAATGTACAAAGGGAGAAACCTGTCCTTACATATACTTGGTAACATGAGGGGGCGTGGGGTTCTGCTTGACCCCTTTAACCTTGAAACCAGATGCTGAGTGGGTCGCTGCGTGTGGCATACACACCCGGCCACTCGAGCCTGCTGACTTTGGCTGTGTGTGGGGCAGATCCTGAGGGCTCAGTGATGCTAATATTACTGCTTTTCTTATTTTGAAATCTGATTTTGGGGGAACTCTGAAGACACGTGGGCGAGGTGAAATATCCTTTCCTTACGGAGACAGTGGTGGGTTTACAGCCCGGAGAGACACAGACGAGAAACAAGGAGACAGACGGGCAAATGCTGCTGGGTGTGGGAGGCGCGGTGGGGAAAGCCCACGGGGGGATGGAGGGCGCCGCCATGGGCTGCGGTCGCTGATGAGGTGGCACTTGAGCTGGCAGGGCTGGTGTGGGGTGTGGCAGTGCTGGGAACAGCATTCAGGCAGAGGGAACCATGTGGGCTTAGGCCTGCATGTCAAGAGCTTGACCTGTTTGAGGAGGTGAGAACGAGCCCATGAAGTGGGAACATGATGTCAGAATTCTGAGTTTTATGAGGTGACGTTGACAAGTTAGGTGTAGACCACAGTTAAGAGTAAAATTGAGCATTCACAGGATTGCTGTAAAACTCAAGTGTCAATTTTAGGCAGTAGCCTGTATAATAGCTACGCTCCATCTTCTTTAATTTGTGGTATGATCACTCCAATATAACTGGTGTGTCACCAACCATGTATGCACATAAGGACACATGCAGTCCACACGTACACACATGTACACATGAAGCATGCACACATGTACACACAAGGCATGCAGACACATGCACATACAGCATGCACACAACACATAAATGCACATGCATGCATGCAAACACATGCAAACACATGCACACACGTATCTACGCACACACAACAGACACATGTACACACGTAACACACATGGAAATGCATGAACAATGCATGCACATTGCATATACATGCATGTGTATATATAATGCACACATGAATAGTACATTCATGCATAAACACACATACTTGTGCACACATATATAGTACACACACAACACACATGTATACAGTACATTCATGCACACATGGTACACACATGCACACACCTACACAAGCACACATAGGGCGTGCACATGCACACAGTGCACACACATATGTAGTAGATGCACACGCCTGCACATACACGATGACCCCTGCAGAGGTATTTGCAAGTCAGGAGCCCTCCTGTCAGAAGGGGCTGTTCCCCAGACTTACTTTTCAGCTGCTCTGCGGCACCTTGTTTGGGGCCGTGGGTGATCTGTCCCAAGGACGGCAGCCAGACACTGAGCTCTGAGACCTGGCCCTGCTGCTCGCGTGGCGTCCGCACGGTGCGCGTGCGCTTGGCAGTGGGTCAGACACGTTCCTTCTCGACCTGCCTGGGGCTGGGGGGGGGGCAGCCCTCTCGTACCCACCGGCTCAGGAAGCTGCACCGCCCGGTTTGCTTCCGGAGTGTGTGGGGGTGCTGCGTGGGGGGTGCTGAGTGGCAGCACCATTGTGCCCAGGGCTGGTGTGTTCGCAGTCGGACTGAGAACACAGTGTGTGGCCAGGGCCTCAGGTTGCTGGGTCGGCGGTCAGCCCCGCCCTGCAGGCCTGGTGGTCGTCGTTCCCAGGCTGCTTTGCTGGCTCCCGCGCTCTCCCACCTTCACGTCGCAGCTGCAGGGTGGGCTTTTCTTCTCCTCCATCCAAATTCACTCCCTTGCTGGCTGCACCTGCCTGTGGCTTTTAGAAGTGCTTCTGTGCCGATAACTGTCACCTGTTTTCTTGCTGAGCCCCCTCTCCCGGCCGCCTCACGTTTGGCTGCCCCTGGACAGTTCCACGCAGGCCGGCGTTTCTGCCTGCTGGGTTCCTGGCTACATGCCTGCAGTACGTGCACAGTGGCTTATTAGCTCCGTTCAGCCAGCCCCGCCAGAACAGGACGTCAGGGTGAGAATCGTTTTCCTCCCTGTACGTTTTGCTCCCACAGTGGACGTGGCCTTGCTGTACAGCAAGCAGCCTCAGGGCGGCAGGGCCAGACCGCAGTGGGCATGGGGTCTGCTGCATGGTGGTGGGTGGGTCGGATGTCCCTGCTGGGAGCTGCAGGTCGGCTTACCTGTCACCCTGGGACCTGCAGGGCAGCCTGGAGACGTTGTCCTGGAGGTGGGAGGCCCAGGAGGCTGATGCTTGGATGGGCCCGCTGGCCCTTCTGCCCGCCCGACATGGGCCAAAGCAGGTCACGCGGCCCAGCCCAGAGCTGGGGGGTCAGGGAGGAGGCAGCCTGGGGAATGCCCAGACCAACCGGCACGACTCGCCTGGCGTGTGCACGCGCGGCCCGCAAGACGGCCGCTGTGCTGGCAACCTGAGTCCTCTTCCTGTCACAGGTCCTGTGTTCCACGTATTTCCCGGAGAACCTTCAGATTCTGTGTTTTTTTACTCCCAAAGGGCCACGGTGGCATCAGAGCTCATTGTCATTCTGCATGTCATTCTGGAATGGGGGCTCCATCACCAGTGTCCCCCGACTTCACTGCGCTCACGCGGGCTTGCTGATAAACCCACGTTGATGGCCTCTGATTAACCCCCGCAGGGCTGAGTCCTCGAGGGACCGTCCTGGGCGTCCTGCTGGGAAAGGTGCTGTGTTTAAGGTTTAGCCCAGACGACCGTGTCATTGCCGTGTGCGCTGGAAGCAAGATACTCGTGCTGGACTCTGAGGTAAGGCGGACCCGAGCGACAGAAGTTCAGGGGCGCACAGCTGAGGGCCCCGCGACTGCTCAGCTCCACCCGTCTCTGTCTTCTGAGCAGTGCTTTGCATTGGGCGAATTTTTGTGAACACGTTAAGGGAAATTGATGACAATAAATAGATGATAAATCCTTTATCTTGCGATTGGAATCAGGTGCTGCCCTTTCACGTGCATCGTGAAACCTTTACGTGAAGCCTGGACATCAGGGGAGAATTTAACAGCCACGTGCAGTGAGACACTTACTTCCCTGGTGTTCTTCTGCTCGAGTGATCACTGTGAGACCCTCAGAGCATGGTCCTTTTGTTTGTCTCTTTTACCAAGATTTGCTTCTGTCAAGAATTAGACTTTTCTCATTTATTTCTTAATTGGGACTAGTTTAAGTAAATGTGTCACCACTTCCAGGTTCTGTGAGTTTTAAAGCTCGCACTTGACTGTGAAATGGCGTGCGCTCTGTGTTTCCTCGGGCCCGTGATCTGCTGGAGCCAAGCTGTGGGTACATGCTGGCCGAGGCCTGGTGTCCTGACTGCAGCTAACAGAGCTGTTGGCCTGCAAAGTGTTTTTTTGCCACCTCCATGTTAACAAACTTAGGTTAAGAAGGATGTTTGGCACGAAATCTTATGATGGTTAAATTGGCGGCGGGCCTAGCATGTGTCAGGCAGATTGGGGCATTGCGTGCACCTTGCTTACCTTGAACACTTTCGCTCACACGTGGAGGGGTCAGTGTCATGTGTCGATGACATGTCTTTTTACACTCACTGCTCATGTGGCCCCGGAATGCTTACGCTCCCCTTCGCCCAGCCGGCCGGATTTTGACTTCCTGGTTTATAAACGGACAGTCTCTAGTTGGGAAGGGGATGATGTAAGGCAGAGTTTATTTGAATAGACAGTTTTCTGTGAGATGCATAGAGCTTCTTAATGACAGTAATTCCCATAATACTCAGCTACTGACCTTCCTTCGCTAACTCCCCCAGAGTCGGTCTACACTCGCAGCGCTGGAGGGGCACCAGGGCCCCGTGACTGCAGCTGAGTTTTGTGCTTGGCAGGCTCATGTCATCATCTCAGTGTCTGAGGACAGAAGCTTTAAGGTAAGGGGGCGGGCGTGCGACAGCTAAGCATCGTGGGCATGTGTGATGCCTGTTGCTGTGGTCACTGCACGTGTACAATTTCATTTCTGCCACATTCTGCCTAGTTCTGCCATCCTGACCCTGGGCCCGAGGTGGGGCTGGCTCACCGGCTGGGTATGGGATGCCAGCGTGGCGCTTGCAAGCGCCCTCTTGTGTCCCAACGTTCATGTAAACGGGGACCCTCCTCGAGCGCAGGCCTGGGCATGGAAACATTAATTTATCTCCACGGTATTTCTGAGGGACCTGGAGCAGAAGAGCCGTTTTCCAGTGTCAGAGGATTCAATCAGAACTAAATTGGGCTTAAGAAGAAAATAAGTTAAAATGCAAGCTCAGTTTCTATCCAACTCCAAGTTCACTAGTGTTGTGATTGTTATCTTACCGACAAAGTGATGACGTTGGACGTTGTAAGTGAAAGAAAGGTGGAGGGTCATCACCGCCGTCTGCAGGGAGACAGGGGAGCGGCTGAGTGCACGTTGTCATCTGGAAGCCCTTCCCCGGTGAGACCCACTTGGCAGGTGTCGCTTGCCCTGCTCGGGGCTGCGCCCGCTCACTGCTGCTGCTGACGTCAGCTGGGCGGTGTCTCACCTTCTCACCTGGAAACAGCAGACATACGTACGTGGAGGATGGTGCCCATGGGCTCGTGGCTTCTGTGACAGTGAAAGGTGTTCATGTGTCCCTGTCACACGGTCAACGGAGCACGTGATGCCAGAAATATGGGTTAGGTGCTGGAGTGTCTCCAGCCTCCCTCATCTGGGGTCTTCCAAACCCATAGGTTGTTAGTCTTTTTTCTGTATGATTCTGATGTCTTTTGTTGTGTTCGTACAGTTTTACTACGTATGTATACTTACTGTCTTTTCAAACACCGTTTTCATAGATTCGTTGGTAATTGTGTAGAAGTATTAGTTCAAGCTTTAGCAATAATGGCAACATTTTGACCTTTTCTAAAGAAATGTGTGTCTGTCCAAAGGTTTGGGACCATCATGTGGGATCGTTGATCTACAGCTCACCAGTGTTAGCAGGTAACTTAGTGCTCATCCATGCTTTCTGTCAGGAGGCTACGAGTCAACGTACTCTCCTGGTGTGTGTGTTAGTCTAGGTGGAGCTGTGACATTCATGGGGACCTGACTGTCACTCAGGATCAGCCCTGTCACTCCCTCTTACACATTGAAAGGATTCACTTAACTTTTTTCCAGAAGTTTTAACTTAACAGATAAGCATATGCTTGGTGTCTGAGCCTTTCTGTTTTAGAGACTCGGGGAGGTGTGGTGGGCTCCCAGGACAGAGCTTTCCGCCTCTGCTGTCCCTAGGCACAAGGCCAGAGCCGTGGCACCTGCTGGGGGCGCCCGCCCCACGGGCCTGGCTGTGTTGGGACAGGCAGACCTGACTCCGTTGTCCAGTGCGTTCCAGGGTAATTGCGTGCTTTCCTCGATGGTCCCTGTGGTGTGAACATCACCGAGACCTGGTTGCACGCGGGCTGAGAGGCTGAGCAGGCCCCACGGAGCCTGCGACACTGAGGGGCTGGCACGTGTAAGTGACGTCCCCAGCGTCTGTCCCCTTGTGACCTCCCATGCAGGACCCCCTGCTCCTCCTGTGACTGGCTTTCCAGTGTCCCTTGGGCACCTCTTGTGTGCACGTCTTAGTTGACGTGGAGAAGAGGGACAGGAAGTTAGTGTGAGATAGTTCCCTCCTCGGGATAAGTAACATGGACACCCCGATGCCTGTGACCTGGCGGTGACGGTCACATTTCCCCAGACATCCAGCATCCTCCCTGACGTTAGTTTATCCATGTGTAGAACATCAGGCTTTAACCCATGCTGGAACATGTGCACCGGTTTCAGGGATAAAGCACATTTCTTGGAATTATTTTCCTGAAATTAATTATGTGGAATTATTATATGACTGTGAACAAAACAATTACAAACTTGATTTTGATGTCGTTTATAGTTTTCAGGACATGCAGTGTTTTTAATACCCATTTACTTTAATTCTCCTAAATTCTTGACATTTAGCTTCAGAAGAAGTTTTAAATGAAACGACATCAGTTTTATTGCTCTTTTTCATCACTAATTCCACGATTTTGTGATTTCTGGCTTAGGAATCAGTCTGTTGAAGTTCAGTGCTACGGACGTAGTGCTGTTGTCACTCTGGTTCTAATGCTGCCAGGAGTAAGTGACGTGGTCGGTGGTGTGAGTTTATGCAGGAGACACAGGTGCAGTGCGTCAGCCGTCCCCGTGCTCTCATACGCATGACACCCCACAGTGGCACTCGCTGGTTCCACTTCCTGTGGACAGATTATTTTGACTGAAAGAAATATTATAAGTAAAACTGATAGCGCTCAGTCTAAACTCTACCAGATGCTTGTAAAGGTAACTTTGGTCTGTTTCATCCAACAGCGTCCCCTCTGCTCAGTCTCGCCATCAACGAGGGAAGCGAGCAGCTGGTCACTGGCTGCGCAGAGGGACAGGTGCGGGCCCTCGAGTCCCACGTCGTTTCCTGGGGGAGCCTCTGCACAAGTCTCTCTCAGTGTCACTCTGCGTTCTCTGTGACGTGACGAACCCAGTGACCCCGCTGCTGAGGCCTCCCTGGCCGCACATCCGGGCTTTCCTCCCCACCAGCCTCGCTGCCCGGCAGCCGCTCACCTGTTTGTCCTGAAAGCTCCAGCCGGCAGCCACTCACGAAGGCCGGTGGCAGCTTGTTCTGTTTTGAAAATTTTGATGATATTTGATCTTGTTCAAAAGTTAGATTTGTAGGTGAGCAGTTTAGGTTTACTCACAACATACGGATGCTGGTTTTTTCTAAAAGTTGCTGTTGGGTAGACATTGCATCAGAACAGCTAGCCCCCCCCCCCCCCCCCCCGCTGTGAATCTCCTCAGTCCCTCTGCCACTCCGTGCACCAGCTGTGAGGGGCGTTCCCACAGGAAGTAATTCTCTGTGACACCAGCTGCTCGTCCCACAACTGAACTCAGTTCTGACACCATCTACCCGGAGAGAGCGTCAGATGCCGCAGGTTGGGGCTCAGTCCCATGAGACCACCCCCGCTTCAGATGCCCATCCCATGTCGTGGGTCCCCAGGTTGCTCACAGCTCTGCCCAACGTGGCTGCAGGTTGGAGTCCCCACAACCCTCCTCGGGCTCGATGACTTTGCCAGAGCGGCTCCCAGGACTCAGAGAGACACCTATGTTAGCAGTGTATCACATCATAAACAGTGTGCTCAAGCGTGCAGCCTTATGGCCAGGTGCAGACATGCACAGGGTGAGGTCGGGGGTCCTGAGAGCAGGCGCCTCCATTCGTGGAGGTGGGGTGTCACCCTCCCAGCATGTGGCTGCGTCTGCCAGCCTGGAAGCCCTCTGGACCCCACGCTCTGGGGTTTTACGGAATCTCCTTCACTAGGCATTATCCACCATCAACGTCCAAAGTAGGCTCTGGTCCCCATCCATAGGGGACCGAAGGGCTTTCCAGAAGCCACCTCATTAACATAACAGAAGACGCCTGTCGCAGGACATCCCAAGGGTTTTAGGAGCTCTGTGCCAGGAACCAAATACGTATCTCTTATTACAAAGCACAATATCACAGATACGTTTTGGTAAACTAAGGTAATTTTTTTCTTTTGACAATGCTGACCGCTAGTGCCTCTTCGCCCAGCGACGTGAGGTGTATCCCTGGGCGCAGGCAGGCAGGAGCGCAGTCCCCCCAGGTGGAGTGTGCTGTGGGACCACACAACGTGGCCGTCTGCACCCGAAGTCGGTGCTTGGAACCCAGTGCCGACAGAGGGAGCGCTCTGAGGTTTTGGGGTGTGAGAGAAGGGGGTCCTGAGAACGCGTGTCAGACCAGAGAAGGCCCAGGGGGTCTGAGGGCCGCGCATGGCTACCCTCCTGCTGCGTCTGATCCCAGCTCACTTTCCTCATGTGCTTTTACCGCCTTGTCATCTGGGCCGTTGGGTGAGAGTCACACGTCTGTACACGTTTGCTTTCCAGCTCTGCATCTTCAGTTTGGTTGACGGACATCATTATCGTTGTGTGACCCGTGTTGACCTCAGGAAAAAGAGAGAGAGTTTCTCCACCAGGAGGCTCGAGCCCAACCCCGGCAGCCTGCCAGGTGAGGCCACGCAGACGCTCCCACCTGCTCGGCCCACAGCGCTCCCTGACCATGTGACCTGGGGGGACCGACCGCAGGAAGGAGATGTGTGTGTACCCGGAAGCCCAGGGCGGGCACCAGGCAGGACCTGTGAGGGTGGGGGTGGGGGTGGGGCTGCTGGTGGGCGTCATCGTGGGGCAGGTCCAGGGCCCGCACCTTCCACGGATCGTCCCCGCCCAGCGGACTGCCCTCCCTGCCTGTCACGGGCCCATCTTGACCAACCCGCCCATCCTTGCTTGTGACTTGTCCCTGCTGTGTACGCTGTCCCTACTGTGCCTGCTCACTCAGCGCGTGCTCTAAGATGTGCTGTGCTGTCACAAGCGGAGCCGGCACTGCTGGGAAATTGGCCGTTTACCTGTAATCCAGCTAATGACGCTCTCAGCCCATTATTCTCCTGTCTCCGCAAATGTGTCTGCTCTGCTGTTCCTCAAGTTTATGATCGTTGTTATTCTTTTAGTTTACTTTTTTTCTTTCTCTGTTTTTGTGGAAGGCTTTAAGCCATTTCTTTTTAACATAGGTCAGAAATTACCTTCTACAATATATCCACTTCCCCTAATGCTCTAAGTCGTGGCTTTCATTGTTCTTGAATGAACCCCCCATTTATTATGAAGTATCCCCAAACCCACCTGAGAAATGCTGAGTTCAGCTGACCTGACCACCGCCTCTACCCTTTTGTGGCTCCACCTGAAACCCTGCCTCCTTGCCTGCCAGCCTCACGACGCGTCTGCTCTCATTTCTGGCGCATACTTTATGATGCATGAGCCCCGTGTCCTTGACTCACGACCTGAGTTCCCCGCAGCAAGGTGTCACCTGGCCGCCTTTCACTTCATTGATCATTTCTAACTTCGCATCTCAGGTTATCAATAATTGTGTTCCTAGCAGAGAGTCAGCTTTCGTCTGCAAATGAGCTGGGAAAAGGGGACGAGGCTGAAGCGACACTCCCTGTCCTGGGCCTGGCACGCTGTGACCTTGCACTTGGCCTCAGCTCTGAGTGTGGCCTGTGAGTACGATGACCTTGGCTGATACCATGTGAGGAAACCTTAAATTAGGATCATTGTTTTAGAATGATGAAAATAAAACCAGCTTATTTTAGTCTGAGTAATAATAACTGGGTGTTCTTAGGATTGCATATTTTAAGTATTAATGTTGGTAAACTTGGTCAGTTCTATGACAAATTTAGTCAAAGAAATGAGATTATTTTCGTTTTGCTCGCCAAAGTCTAGGCAGAGCTTGACTTCTGGAATGCGGCAAAGGGGAACGTCAGTCAGTCCAAACCTCCCCCGTCGCCGCTGTGTGTCGTATATTTGCTGCCGACCGCCGCCAACTTGGTTTGTCTGTGTTTGATAGAAATGTTACAAGTACTTAGCAATGTAAGGAAGCCGCGGTTTACCTGTGATTAAAAGGATGTGTTATGATTGTGTTCACATCTGTCCCACACAGAGTGTGGGCGGTTCCAGAGATGACTGAACACTCTGGTGGGTGTTGGGGAGGGGACGCTGAGGAGCGCTGCGCGATGGCTGGGTGTCCCGTGTGGCCGAGTCTGTGCCTGGTCCACACGGGCAGATGCCGGGATGGGGACAGTCGCGTGGCTGGAACCTGAGTCCGTGGAGGGTGTGAAGCGTGGGTCCTCTGCATCTCCTAGGGCAGTGGCGGGGACGGGGGGGCGCACACAGGCCCCGCAGGACTTGGTTCCTGCTTAGGACGCTGCGCCTGGCCGGCCTGTGCTGTGCCGAGAGAGGTGAGCGGGGCTGCTGGAGGCCCAGGGACGGGGCTGCCGTGGGGATGGGTGTCCTGTGGCTCGGGGACATGGGCGCATTGGCACAGCTGCCCTGAGTCCCATCTGGCATAACCAGAGCAGCGCTTATTCTCAGTCGTGAGACTTACCTAGTTTGCAAATTGGAAAACAAAAAGGACAGCAGACAGCGGGCCTGTGTGCGCCTTCCTGTGGGTGCTGCTGGTTGGGGTGCTGCCCACGGCAGATGCTGCCTGGTAGGACCTTTCGGTGCCACGGCCGCGATGGCCCCAAGCCCGGCTCACAGGGACGCCCACCTGTGCCGTGTTTGCGGAGGACGTGGCTCCAGCCTCTTCTGTGACCTCAGAAGAAACGAAACCGTCGCAGATCAGAGTTGATTGGGACCAGGCTGTGGCCTTTTGTCCTCACTAGAGTGGGTGCTGGGGAAGCACAAACAACAGAATGCCAGCCTGGTTGTCACTAAGGCCGATTCTGGGTGACAGGGAGCAGCCCCCTGAGAGCCCTGGGCGATACCTGCGGGTATGTGACGCGCCACCCTCGCTCGCGAGCCTACATGACGCTCGGTGACATCCTGTGGGAATGATGATCACAATGACCACGACAGTTTTCCCTTTTCATTCTGAAACAGCGTTTCTTCTGGGAAAACCAGCTGCTTGTGGATCGGAAGCTCTGCCGGTTTATTCATATTTAACTTGGCAAACTTTGAATTGGAAGCTGTCTTACATTACAAAGGTAAGGGCCAAGTTCAAGTAGCCTTTGATACAGAGTTCGTGTAGCTTCAGCATTTTTCTGTAACTGCCATGGGGGAGCGACAGAAAGCGGTCACTGAAATCTGAGAACAAGGTCGTTCATTGCCGGTGACAGCCTGCCTGGCCTGGGGTCCTGGTCACCTCCGTGAGGGTCTGCCCCGAGCTGTCGGTGGCCGTCCAGCTCATCAGGAGCTGCTGCCCATCCCACCACCCGCCTGGCCGATCTCCCGGTGTCAGGGCTCCCTGGACGCGCCGGCACCCCCCGTGTGCCAGTCTGTCCTGGGGTCCCTGACAAGGGCCCCTCAGCCAGCTGTCAGTGTCCCCAAAGGCTGGGCACCACGCCTGGACAGCCTCGCAGCATGTCAGACGCACCCCATGTGCGCTGAGCTGACCAACGTGCCCTCCTGTCCAGCCCCGACCCCATCGTCAGGTGCTGTCACAGGCCTCCCCTCCCGGCTCCGTCAGCCCCCTCATGTGGCTTCAGCGCCCCTCTCCGGGCAGGTCCCCCTTCTGCCCCTGCCCCATGTTCTCCCCTCCCGGGCACAGCCGCCAGCCTCGCTTTTAAGTGCGGTTCACACTTCTCCTTCAAGCTCTCTAGAGAGAGGCCTGAGGCAGGTTCTTAGCGTGCCTTCCCTGAGTACCCCCCAGACGTCTGCCTGAGCCCCGCTTGTCTCTCCTCCTGCCTCAGCCGGCTGTCCCTGCTTGTCCTGTAAGAGTGAGCCGAAATGTCGCTTAGATTGGGATCTGGGCTCTCGGTCACATGTCTGTGTCCATGGTGGGCGTCACCAGCGACGGCCGAGCCTGTGAGCCGTGGTGAATAAAAGTGCCCACGAGGATTTAGTCGTCTTCCTGCCCCTAAACGTGGCTGCTTATTCTCTTTGTTGCGTGTTAAGATTTCAGGAACCTGAGCATTCAGGTCGCTGGATCCTGTGCCGTGATGAGCAAAACCAGTGACGAGAAGGTTCGTCGTGAGCGCCTGTACTCGGGGCTTTTGTCCCCTGGAGCCGCAGTGCTGTGCGGCTGTCGCAGGGGCGGGGTCAAAGGGCACTGCAAGTGCGCTTAGGGAAGGGTCACCACTGTGCCCAGCTGCGTGGTCAGCCCCTCACCCCGTCCTGCAGGCCTTCTGCGTCCTCACCTCCATGTTCGGGAACAGGATTGCCGGGCTGGAGGTCAACCTCGCCGCTCTGCTGAGGCGTCAGCGGCACCCCGCCCTGGGGACGCGGCTCTCAGTGCTGCCCAGGTGAGCCTCCCACTGGGGCCATGTGCCCGTTGGTCAGCTGGTAGAATTCCTTTTGATTTTGGAAAATTAGAGTCATCTCCCAGCTCCATGGCCCTCACTTGATGGGAATCACTGCCCGTGCCGTTGCATCGCAGCTCACCATTGATTTCACTGTGAGGCACCACTTTATTTCAGGATGGAATGTAAGTTAAGAAGCAGCACTTTCGTTAAAAATACCAACTTGTTCTTTGGGAGGATAAGAATGAGCTTGGTGGTTGTCCTCACGTGCATATTGGCATGAACTGTCGTCCTTAGGATGTATGCTTTGTCGAAAGCACCCCGTCCTGTGAGTTTGCTCCCGTGCTACAATTTCCTGCTTGTGTTTTAGCTCCTGTGTGTTACCAACCTCTCCGCTGCATTTTGGAACTGTTAAGGGAAGCAGTGCTGAGCCGGCTTGTCGCAAACAGTCTGGTCAGTGTGACAAACCCTGAAATACAAGCTCTTAGTGACGGCGTGGTGAGGGACAGTGTGTTGCTGTGTGAATCCCCGGCCATCACTGTCTGCGTCAGCAGTGTAAAACTTATAATGTGTTAAAAATAGTGTAAGAAGTTTCATGGCCATTAAAATGCGCTGATGTAATTATGGCTTGTCTTACTTATGATTCCATCATGTGATAAAAGCATCAGGGAGAAATTTGAATTGGCTGCAAATAATGACTGTTCTTGTTAGTGGAGAAGTTTTTTTGCCGCTGATTGGCATCGAGAACCGTCCCTGCTGGCTGGGTTTCGTGTCCCGTGGACAGAATGTCACATGGGCCGTGTCTGTGCATCCCGGGCAGTCTCTCCCGGATGCCGCCCCTCCGCCAGCCCTGTGGGGGCGAGCCGAGGTCCCCGTCCACCAGTGTGCGAAACCCACAGCTTTGAACATACTGCAGTCCTGCAGCATTTACGCAACGAGGACCACATTTGTTGTGGTTTTCTTAGGCCTTTGTGGCCTAGATTTAACCTTCTTTGCTGGTATTGGTTGGTTTGGCATCAGGCATGAAACCTCTTAAATCTGTGGGTTGTAAGCACATTGCATTGGTGTGAACCTGTCATGTCCGTGAAAAAATGGTGATGTGAAGTTTCTGCTGCTTTCACACAGCTGCACGGAGCGCCGTCAAGGACCAGGCCCTGGTTTTCCACAGCAAGGTCAGGTCATCTGGGTACGCGTCCGCACCGCAGTGAGTACCCGGGCTCACGCCGCTCGTGTGGGCGACCCCGTGGGGCGGGAGACATGCCACGGTCACCCAGAGGGTCACGGTCACAGAGGTGGAGCCGCTGCAGCAGTGAGCATTTACTGAGTGCGTCCTGGGGGCCGGCCTCACATCAGCCCTTTGCTCCGTGACTGGTCCGGGGAGAATGACCGATGACCTCGTGAGGGGACGGGAGCCAGGACATGGCAGTGGCGGCCTGGCCGCGCTGCCCTCCTGGAGCACAGCCTGCCCTGATGCCGGGAGGTGCGGCCGTCACTGTGTTAGGTGGGGGCTCCCAGGGTCCACTGTATGAAGGCGTGTCACGGGTGGGGCCCTGTGTGGGAGCCCACGGGCAGGAGGGGCCAGGTCATGGACGGCCCTGAGGGCCACCTGGGAGTTGAAGTACATGGTGATGTCACAGGACCTTAAGTGGGGTCACGGGGTCAGGACATGCTGCATGGTGGCCTCTCTGAGGCATAGGAGACGGACGGACAGGAGGTGAGGTGGCCCTGCTGTGCCTGTGGCATTTCTGGCTCCTACTCAGATGCCCCGGGTGGGTCCCCGCTTGGCGGCCTTCCCCATGGTCCGCTATGGGGGATGCGTTCCCCTGATCCTGGCTGGGCTGGCGTCCGTGCTCATCTGGGTCCCGCCACATCAGCTCCTTGGGGGCTTTCAGATCCTGCAGCGGACGCAGACCCAGACGGTGGCCGGGGCCCGGTGTGTCCGAGCACCCTGGGCGCTGCCGAAGCCACGCTCTGCTGCTCTGTGTGCCTGGAGGCGGGGCGGGGCGGGACGGGGCTGTCCCATGCTCAGCACCACGTGCCCAGGGCACGGTGGCTTCTGCCTGTGACAGGGCGGCCGGCTCTCCCTGGCCAGGCTTGTTCATATGAGAAGCGGGCCGCGCAAGGTGGGCGTTGAACTGCCGTCGATATTCAGTGTTCACGTTTTATTAAAGGGGCAGTTCAGTGACCGCCCGTCACACTTCACCTCTGTTTCTGTACAGACTTGTGAAAAAACATCTATAAGTAGAACTGACTTCTATTACGATTATATAAACTTATTCCCCAAGAAAGAAACAATGTCCTAAAAGTCATATTTTGTATTCAGTTTAAGGGACATTCTGACTTTGTAAGCAGTTTATTGATTTACAAATTTTTCACACAAATCTCAAAATTTGATCAATAGATAATTTACTATGTGACCTTTGCAAAAATGATTCTTAGTTTTTTTCTAGTAAGCCACAATTTGTAAGTAAATAGCACAGTACTCTCCAGAATTTTTATACCCAAATCCACTATTGAAATAGCCAGTATAGCTACATACATGGAAGAACAACTGTTCAACTCACAATTAAAGTAATTCTTCAGTTTATACTAACTTGGGACGCTGAAAGCATTCATGTATTAAATACGAGTGTGAGTTCTTTTCCTTTGTAAGCATAGTCGGTGCTCAGCACCCCCCAAGTTGTCTCCGTTTCAGGTGCACAGTTCTCTGAGGGCCCCGGAGGACTCGACGCCCTGAGTGACATGGGCTTTCTTTCCACAGTGCAACTATGTTTTCACCAAAGACCAACATCAAGAACGATTGTAAAAGAGCCTCAGAACGCAAGAACAGGTACAAATGGTAGGTACACTAGTGGGTGCCCCCAAAGTCAATTGGGTGGATTTGGAGAAAGCCCGTTCATACGTAATTGACTCTCTTCAGAGCGGCATGAGGCCTCATCTGTGTCTGTTGACGTCCATGCGCGTATGTGCACAGTCAGGACAGGCGCCCGTCTGTGTCCTGTCGTCAGATTTAATGCTTTCGAATCTGTCGCATTTCACACATGCTGCTGTTCTTACCACCTAATGACTTTGCAATATTTTTGTTAAAATTTAGTTTTGGAAGGTATTGTAGCTGACGGTTATTCTATTATAGATAAGCTCCCTAGGTATGAATCCGGTGGAGAAAGTCGAGCGTGACACTCAGCACTCTTTGGAGAGGCTAGTCATGCGCTCGCTGACTGGGAAACGCTCCCTTCGGTCCTGTGGCCCTTCGGCCCTGGGCTGGCCCCACACCTGTCCGAGTGACTGTGCACGAGCCCTGCAGATCCCCGACCCACTTATCTAGACAAGGGGGCGTGTGGGGGACCTGCAGGCCCCCCCAGTCCTGACTGTGGGATTACATCATCTAAATGGGTTTGGGGCTACGGCATTTAAAATGTTATTCATTCTGTGTCTATCACATCGACGCCTGAACGGCCATTCCACGCACAGGAATGCGCACCAAACCCTGGTTCCACCGTGTCAGGCGACGCTGTCGCTCTTCCTGCCGCTATCCGCCGACCGCCATCCAGGGTCGGCAGTCAGTGTGCGCCTGGAGCGGGTGCGCTCCACCCCATGAGAACGTCTGTGGTCCCGCGAAGGGCAGCCCGCAGCTAGCTGAGCTCTGCTTTTTTTGGTGGGCTTTTGTCCAAGGAGCCTGGCTCTCCGGACCGAGCAGGGCGTCTTTGGTGAGCTGGAGGCTCTCGGGCTGCTCTGTTCAGGCGCAGGTGGCAGTGAAGTGGAGGACCCGACACCTGTCCTGGGTCCAGGCATCTGAACACCCGTCACACGTGACACTGAAAGGATGGCGCTGGGCTGCTGCGGGTGGGCGTTCAAGGCCGGTCCACCAGTGTGTGAGCATGAGTGTGTGAGCGTGTGAGCGGGCGTGTGAGTGGGCGTGTGAGTGGGCGTGTGAGTGAGCGTGTGAGATTCCAGGTCATAGCTCCTCTCCCTTTGCCTCCTGCTGCCTTGTTTCTCAGACCCTGTAACAACGCTGCTGTGTGACATGAAGCTTTGTGCTGAGTCTACACGGTGGCTTCTGGGCCCCCGAGGAGGGAAGGACTGTGAGGCCTCCCTGCCCTGGCTGGTCCCCAGGGGTGGCCTTGCACCACCTCGGCGCCGTAAAGTGGGGAGATGGTGCCTGAGCCCCAGCGCCCTGCGGACGGCCACGCTGCCTGTGCCCTCCCAGGTCCCGTTGGTCCCTCTCCGGCCGTCCTGCCACCGCTCTGGGTTTCAGCACCAGCCCCTCCCCCCAAACCTTCCTTGGTTTCTTTTAAAACCTGTGAATGTGATTATTTTCATGGTAAATGGAAGCCATTTGTTGATTATTTAATTACCATTATGATGGCCACCCCCAAAAAGTGTACAATGGAAGGTGAAACACCTTTTCTCTGAGAACCTTCACCCAAATCATCACAGTATGCATGTCAGTTTATAGCAAACATAAGTTCTTGATATTTTGTACTTAAAACACATGCATTTTTTTGGTATTATGGAATGTAAGTGTGTTTCTAAGAGTTATTTCATGGTTTTGAATGTAAGAGTTTATATACATACATGGTTTTGAATGTAAGAGTTTATATACGTACATTCCTGATGGAATAAGATTATGACTCGTACATGTAAATTAACCCACCTTATTTCCAGTCGTTTTATTTCTAACCTCACTTTGCTCTCTCTCTGGGTGGTGGTTTTCTCTGATCTCCCCTCAAGGAAGGACAGCCCCGCGCAGAATCCTCTGCCGACCAGACTCAGCCGGCGGCTTGCTGTGGCCGAGGGCCGGGCGGCCGTGCGCTGCGTCCAGTTCTCAGGTGCGTTGCGAGGCGTTTCTGGAGCTCGATGTTCCCTGCGGTTCCAGGCAGCGCTCGGCCACGTTGCTTAGACTCGCTTTTCTGAGTGTGAGCGGAGCTGGTGCAGAGCGCTCACCGCGCAGCAGCACCGGCTGGAACCCTGAGCTCGTCCTGGCCCGCGTCCCCGCATCCGTCCCCGCGTCCCACATCCCCTCGTTCCCTGCAGTCAAGGGCCTGGCAGGGAGGAGAAGCTAACAAAATGGTTACCAACTGCCCCTGGAGAGTGGCCACCTGGCCCCTCGATGGGCGGAAGGAAAGTGCCTGGGCGGATGATGCCTGTGTCACCGAGTGCCATCGTCCCTCGGATGGAAGCTTCTCCGCGGGCCAGCCCTCCGTTCTCAGGGCATTGAAACACCGTTACCAGGAGTCTTCCCTGGGCCCTCGGCATTTTTCTAAAGTTTGGCGACATTAGGAGGCAGCTCTGTGATCTGAGCTCTTTCTGGAGTAAACACTGGTTCCGAGGTCCCCTGTCCTCTGCTGTGTGGTGCCCGGGCCACTGACCTCCATGAGTGTGTGACCAGCCATAGCCTGAAGTATTTTAGGTGCATTCCTGAAGGTCGTCATTCTTTACAAACGTGCTAAATTCCCTTTGTCTTTCATAGAATTCTAGCCAAAGAAATTTAAAAATAATTTTGGGCAGTTAGCTATGTAGCATTATCAGGAAGTTAAATACCTTTGTGACATTTGGTGTGCCCGTCACTCAGCAGGTGACTATAAAAGTGGCCCCTCCTGTGTGAATACTGTGGAGGGAGTCTATGATTCGTTTCTCCCTCATCAAATATGCCGCTTAAAGCTCTGTGGGTGGGAGGCGGGGCACCTCGGGGCTTGGAGCGGCGCCCTGGGCCTCAGCGAGGCCTCAGCTGCTCGTCTGCCCGTCTGTGAACAAGGCCACGTGTGGCCCTCAGCCCAGGTGCTGGCAGGTGAGCCAGTGCTGTCACCTGCTTGCTTCAGGTTTTCTCACGAACAGAAACCCAGCTTCGGGTTAACTAATGATTCTCCATTCCGCCTGTTGCAAACGTGTCTCCTGTGAGGCGCGGTTTTCTAAGGGACATCACTCATTTTTCTCAAGCAGGAGATGGAAAGCGGCTGGCCTGTGGCTCAGCCAACCACTTGGCACTGGCCTTTGATGCCGATCTTACTGGGACACCTGCTGTTTTTACAGGTAAAATATGCCTAAATTTTAGTTAATGTGAATTCACAGGTGGGTCCCATGTTGGTCCTGGTTATTAATTGCTAAGAGCCACTTTTGTTTCCTTCCAGACAAGCCCAGAACAGAAGCAGGCTTGAGCTGGGGGTGAAATAATGAGATTTAACAGACTAGACTCCCCTGAGCTCCTGCTCAGCCAGACTCCTGTCACTGGTGACCCTAGAGGTGGGGGCACGCAGGGCGGAGCTCCAGGTCAGGCCCGAAGCATTTGCAGAGCCCAGGGAGAGGCGCAGCAGAGTTTACACACAGACACACGATCGAAATACATCAGGAAAGGTGGTAGGATCGGCACCTAGACATTTGTATCATGTGACAAGGCAAATCATTTTTTTAAGCAAGAAGAGAGCAACTGTAGTAAAAGCGTGGCCGTTTCAATTTGAGAACGCGGCCATCCAGGCTCCTGTCCCAAAGCTTTGCCGTCCTGCCTGTCCTGATGCCGCTGGCTCAAACTGACATTAGTAAATACTCTAACAACAGCAACAAAGCCCCACAGAGAACGCCCCCATCTTGCACGATTCTCTGACTTTGTGAACTAGAGAGCTGGGGAACTGGTGCAGGGCGGGCGGGCCATGGGTCCAGGCGCCCCTGCCACCCTCCCCTCCAGCCCGCGGGGCTCCAGGGCCTTCTGTGGCTCCTCCAGGCCCTGAGCCTTTGTTCCGTGTGCCCCGCAGGCGCCTGTGGTCAGGAGCTCGCGTGGGGCCTCCCTGTGGGGCTCTGCGGTTGACATAAATGGTGGTTATGTTGTTGGTGGTCCTGATGTGTTTTACTATTGGATTAAGAAAAGGCAGCGGATATTCAAACTTGTCTTTAAAAAAAGTGCTCCGTTTCTGTTTTGGGGAAAAGACCCATTGTTACCCACCCTACCTATTCTAGCACATCAGTCGTGTAATTCAATGTTGAAATATGATTGATTTCTCACCACTTACCCAGAAAGCAGAAAAATGGGTGTTTCTATTTCTATCATAATCGAAGACAACTAAGTATGTTCTGGATATTTTAACGGTGGTGAAAGTTGGCTGCTAAATTGAAGTTCTCTCCTGGAGAGCTCAGGGACTCTGAGGGCACTGCCAGCTCGGACCTCACAGTTTGAAAACCACTGAGCACGGCTGCATTTCACGTGTATAGGCAATTTATGTCCACGCGCGGAAGGGAGAGTGTGTTCCATCCAGCACTGTTGTCTAGTGCCGGGCTGTGGGGCGCCCACACCAGGGCAGGGGGTATGACAGCTCAGTGCTGGTGTCAGTCGCTCCGGAAGACTGAAGTTAATTACGACTTTGTTGAAGATTATGGAATTGTATAAAACTAATTCTTATAAAAGGATGAAACGCAGCGCAGAGCCTCTCGCTTGCTGATCTTAGGTCCTCCGTCTGTTTGCGCTCTGCCAAGGCATCCCCTCTCCAGAACTCCGTTCTGGAGGCCGTTTGCGTGCGCCCCTCTAGTGGGAGCCTGGCTCTGGGTTCCGTGTCCCATTCGCTGTTCCTGAAGTTCATCACTAGTCCTTGTGGGGGGACAGAAGGCCGAGCAGGTTACCGCTAACTGGGAAGAGCTGAGCCCAGTTACACAGTGGCAATGTCCCCTGCGCGTCCCTCTCTGCAGCGTGTGGGCGAGGGGTCGCGGTGCCCTCGCTGATGTCTAGGAAAGGGCGCCCAGTGGCAGGTACGGTGGCACGTACCGGGACACGGCGGCATTGGCTCGAGAGTCTCACACACGCTGATCCTCAGTAGAAGGTCACGGATGCCGTTATTGGTGACAGCGCCCAGCCATGACCGGCTCAGCCTGGCTTCTGTGGAAACTCCCAGAAGTGTGCACCAGAGGGCAGCAGAGCCATTTGGGACATTTAGACGCTGGTGGCTGGACCGGCTCTGTGTTTCCTCGGGTCCCATGCTGCGGAGCTGCGACGATGCTCACTTACTGGTCGCTCCTGGTTTTCCTTGTTTCCTGTTGGCTTTCTGACCAGAAAGACCTGGTGACGCTGCGAGCCACTGGAACCTGTCCATTATCGTGTGCGATCCACACGCCGACAGCAACGTGGAGGGACCGCCGGCCACGAGGCCCTGGCCCGCAGCTGTGCTCCCTCTGCCGGGTCCGAGGCCCAGGCTCAGACACCGGGGCCAAGTGTGGGCGCCCCCGGGCCCTGCTCACTGTCAGGACGTGGCACGAGAAGCTGCGGGTCAGTGTCCCCGTGTCCCCCCCCCCCCCGCTCCCCCGCGCAGGTGCACGGCCTCCCAGGGAGGTGGCACTTTGCAGGGCACAGATGGTCGCTGTTTTCTCCGCTGCCTGCAGCCCGGTGCCCACCACCCCCGCCCTCAGGGGCCCCGCCAGGCGGGCATCCAGCTCTGCCCTCTTCCGTCCTCACGGCTTCGGACAGGCCCACGGGCACTGCCACCGCTCCAGGAAGCCTGTGTCACAGCAGCGGATGGCGGCGCCGTGGGTTGGGGCACGATTTCCAGACCGCCTCCCCCAGAGGCTCAGCGGTCCCGGGACAGACCCGGACGCCCAACCCGGGGAGCAGGGCCGTCGGCCGGGAGCGACCTGGGGTCAGTCCCCTGCCGCTTCCCCAGGACGCAGCTGAGCCCGGGCGGCGCAGAGCGGGGCCACACGGGCCGGGGGCCCACCGCGTGGGCACGTGGGGGTGACGCGTGGTCTGTGCTGTGTGCCCAGCACACGCTCGCTTTCCTCCCCCTTTCCGAGCATCGATTTAGTTTTCCATAAGAGGAGGGGACACATTAATGGTAACTGGGTCCATTAGCTATAAGTTTGATCATTCTGACACGAAGAGGGACGGGCTGCATCGTAAGATGTTTTGGCTGTCTACCAAAGCAGCCGACGGTGGCGGTGACAGAAGACATCCCTGGGTCGTGATGGCCCCAAAGACAGAGTGCGGTTGTCATTTGAGAGCTTCTTTTTGGACGTTGTGATTACGAAGTGAGAAGCAAGTGGCCTCTATTTCCTTGACCCAGTGGCGGGGGATTAGCCTCCCTTTCTTTTCTTCCTTCACTGATATTCCTGGGAGTTTGAACAGCTCTCACGGGCTCGTTAGGTCGAGTTTGTTACCACGAGGGCCAGGTGCAGGGTGACCCGGGTGCTGTGCCTGCGGACACTCGGGGCCTGAGACCAGCCGTTTCCACTTCAGCATAAACTTGTCCAGCCCTCACCACAAATAGTCAGATTATACATGAATATGTTCTGCAAACCCCTCTGACTTTTTCCTTCAATGTTAAAAGAATACAGTTCTCTAAGTGCATTCTTATGAGACCCACAGATTTCTATACATTTTATAATTTTTCACATTTTGTAAGGTTCTTCTTTTAAAACATACTCTCAGATGCACACAGAATTTTGAACTTGATATTTTAAAAAGTATGGATTTTGGAAACATGTCTTTCAGAAACCATAGTAAGCCTTTAAATGCAGTATGTCACGTCCTTGGGCTGTGGCTCCACTGGCGTCGCTGTGACCGGCTCTTCCCGGTCACTCCCCCGTCTGTCTCCCGTTAGGTCACGACGGGGCAGTGAACTCCGTGTGCTGGAGCCATGACGGGAGGTGGCTGCTGTCGGCCTCGCAGGATGGGACGCTGAGGGTGTGGTCGGCTCGCAGGACGGAAGCGGTGCTGTGTCTGGTAACGGGCGATCCTGTCGGTTTCACAGGGGCCAGTCCCATGATCTCAAGACCGTCAGGTGCCACAGCTGCCCAGACAGACTTTCGTCAAGGCCAGGGGGCTGGGAGATGAGGCAAACCAGGAGTTTGCTCCAACGTACTAAAAGTAATTGATTAAAATTTTCTTACATGTGCGTGTGTGTATATATACACACATACATGATGGGCACACATGCATAATACATAACATGCACCCACATGCACATATACGTATGTGCAGTTAAATATGTCTTATGTTTGTTAGGGTCTAAAATGGCAAAATTATTAATATTAAAGTATTGGAATAATTTTAAATATCGATTTAATATGTGATTTTATAGTAGAGGTAATAATGGCCAAGGGCATATGTTTTGGGGAGAAAATAACCTTTTTCTATGAACTTCGGGGGGATGGTTTGGAAATAGGACGGGAAAGGTGACGCGGAGATGGCAGGAGACGGAGGGTGATTACAGGACTCGCAGCGTCAGTGAACCACATTATAAGCTGGTGAATTGTGGATTTTCAAAGAGGTTGTTAGCATTTATTTTCTGTGACCTCTTTTAGAAGCAGTCAGGAAGAAGAAACAAAAATTGTAAATTGGTTGAACAAAGAATATTTACACGTTGAGAATAAATAGATGGTTGGTGTTAAGATGAAAAGATTCCTATTGGAGCGGCAGTGTCTTTTCTTACCTTGGTAATAATTATTCTATGATAACAATAATGATTTGCATTACAGGGCAAGGACGTGTTTCCCAAGCCTGTTCAAGCCGCACAGTTTTATTACATCGACACCTTCATATTGTTGTCGTCGGGCCCTGCGGTCCAGCTGCTCACCTATCACATCGACGCTCGCCAAGACGACATGCGTCGGTAGGGCCTCCTCCCCTGGGCCTCCCCTCTCTGGTTGGAGGAAGCCATGTTTCATTACTGGGTTCTGTGTAAAACCGGTCTCTACATTTAAAGACGTGTTCCAAAATTTAATGGTTAATGGGACCACACGTTACCAGGGAGCTGGCGAGAGCTGAGGGAGCGTCCCGGGACGCGGAGTTCTCTGTCCCACATGGCTGGGCCGTCATTCACCCCGGAGAATGCGGGGTGGCCGTCCCAGGCCTGAATCTCACTCAGGCTGCAGTGGACTTCTCCCCCGGTGCGGCCTCAGGGGCCACCAACGTTTCAGACCCTAAGGCTCCAAATCCTGGGACTCTGACAACGTGAGGCCACAGACCATGTCCCTGTCACCAATGCTGCCTGTCCCCCAGCCGGAATTGGGCCTGGCTCCCTCCATCCGCATGTGCCCTTCTCTTGCAGCATTTATTGAAAACGCCCGGTGTCACCCACACAGCTCAGCTTTTGCGTGTTCCTGTCACTTGGAGCCTGAGCCTGAGCGGCCTGATCCCGAGTGCGCACAGCAGGGCTGGCGCTCCTGGCACCTCAGCCCTGCTCCCAGCTCTGGTGTCGGGTTGACAAGGGTTTAGCTGCCACTGACTGAAGGCGCGAACGCCTTGAACGGGGTGTCCCCTCCCGGCCCCTCCCAGCTGCCAGAGTGTCTTGTCTTCACCGCGGCACCGGCGCCGCTGTCACTTGTCTTAACCCACAGCCTGTTTGCAGCCTGTGTCCTCACACACCCTGTCCCCTTGTCTTGAGACTTGTTCTTTCTGAAATGCCTTTCCTCACCTGCACTGTCCCCAGGGGTCCACACGGCGTTTAGAGTGACACAGCTGCTTCCTGCTCCCTCCGCCCCGTGCTGTGGAGCTGGACAGTTTCCGGCCGGGGCCCAGGGCTGTGTGTGACCTCTGCGCTGGCCCTGAGCTGCCCCCGCGCCCCCCTGGACCGGAGTCCTGGCCTGCACACGTGTCACCCAGCACGTCCCTGCCTGTGAGGGCGTGGGCTGGCGGCCTGCTTTCTCCTGCCTGAGCCCGTCTCCCACGGCTGTGCCCCTCACCTGCCTGTACCTGTGGTGCCCTGTCCTCGCCCCCAGCCAGCCCCGGCCCTCCTGCTCCCTGTGGCCGCTTGGTCCTGACCCGGCCACACTCCTGGGCCAAGGTCACTGGAGGTGCTCGCAGGTTCACTCAGAAATTACTGTTGGGGGTTAAGACCAACGTTTATTCCAGCACCACTATCTGCTTAAGTTGCCCTCTAGGAAATATTTAAAAATTATGTTTGGAAATGCAAATAATTTATAACTGCTTGGATGTCTCCGTGAGACGCATAATGGTTTTAGAATTAGGAAAAAGGTTTGCTTACTTTCTCACAGACAGGAAGGAATTATTTTTGGCTGAGTATAACGATATTTTTAGTGAATTTTCTGTGAGGGAAAATTAAAGTAGCTGACGCACATACTCCCTCAGTGTTATAAAATGTGATTATTGGTGATGTGAAAACTGGTTTTCGTTTTCAGTTTTTTTCTGGGAAGAATGCTTGCCTGTCGTGGGAGAAGACCCACTGCTGGCTCTCCGTCTTTTCTTCCAGATACAAGCCGAGGGGCAGATGCAGGGCTGTTGTCAAGCTTCCCATGACGGGTGCGGCTGAGGTCACCAGCCTGTCCGCGACGAACGACTTTTATTCCTGTATCCTTTGTCCTGCTCTGGCCATCCGCCTTCTGTGACAGCGCCCACCTCGGCGCGGAGCTGGGCCCTGGGTGCCCTGTCGGGCTAACTCGGGCTGTGTGTTAATTTCATCCCAATAGTGGGCAGTGCCTAATGGACAGGAGGAATGTGGGTACAGTGGGGGCACCACTGCCACATCCGGTGATGCACCTGCCACCTGTGGCTCACCAAGTGACACCCAGTCGTCACTGAGCACATTTCAACAGCCGCGGCCCTCTCCGTGGGCCTGAGAGCGGACCTCTCACATGGCGGCAGGCAGAGCTCTGCGTGAGCGCCTTTCTATAGAATAGGAAATTGAGTCCAAAACTTTAATTTTTGAGTTTTTGTGGCTAACATCATCCTTTTTAATTAAAAAAAATATTGGTTTAAATTTATTTAGAAGCAAAATCATAATTTTCAGGAATTCGTTGTATAAAATTTTAGTTTGTTCAGAAGGCTAAGCTGAAGTTTCAGAAGGACTGACCTAAGGTGTTAGAAGGTTCTAGTATATTTTAGGTAGAAATGTGTTATTTTATTTTTAGGACTTTTTGCTAAAACCAATGCAAAACAAACAAAAGCCAGCTGGCAGGAAAGTGTCGCCGTGATTCCTGTTGCCTTGAATGGTGATTTCTAGTGTTTTGGCGTGGGCACTGGTGTTGGTTTACTGCTGAACCCAGTGCCCTTTCTCCTGTGTGTACTTTTCTACCTGGCATCCTTTTAGGTTTTTAGTAGACATTTTAGAGTGTTTTTCTACTGTGCATACTTTTTAGTGTTCTGGGTAAACATTGGCAGTTGGGTGGTTCTGTGGTCACATGAGCTAAGGTCTTAAGTTGCCCTCATATACCAAATTCATGGAGTTCGTGTCCCTTGCCTGATAACGTGTCCTCGTGTGTTGTGTCCCCCACTCCCGCAGCCTGCTCCCAGGGACACCGGCCACTTTCTTGGCTCCACTGTCCCACCTTCGTCTCAGACCTGTCTCCTGACTGGGCTGCTCCCCCGGCATCTCACACCTCACTCACCTAGAATTAGAGCTCTTGGTCTCCCCCCCCTGAAGTCTGCCCTGCCAGGGGTCTCCCTGTGTCCTTGGTGGCCCCTTCACCTGCCACCGGCTCTTCCAGACGCGGGGCCAGTGTGGGCACGGGCTGTGCCCAGGATTTCCCGTTCGTGGTCGCCTCGTGTTCCAGCCTTTACTAATGGGACACATGGCATGCTCATTTCCCTGGTGGGTCCGGACACGCCTTCCCTAACAGAACCACGCAGACCTCGTGCTGACTGCCGGCCGGAACCGGACTTTGGAAGTTTTTGACCTCAACGTGGGGTGCAGTGCGGCTGTGATCGTGGGAGCCCATTCACGGCCTGTCCACCAAATTTGTCAAAATAAAGTAAGTGAGTGATGCTCCACGTCATTTGTAGTTTTGTGTTTAGGTGTTTGGCACGTAAATACGTGTGACGCGATTTTATGCTTGCTGCTGAATTCTGTGTTAATTGCTGTTGCTCACGAAGTTCTGAGCCTGATGTTTGACATTAGAAGATATTTTAACAGCACACATGAATGTTAATTTTTGTACTTTTGTCTGATCATTTCATGGGCCCATTCTTGGACTTTCTAGTGAAGCCTCCTCATTAAAGCCCCACGTGGTTTTGCGGGTTTGGACTGTCACGCGCTCGTTGGGCCTCTGAGGACGTGAAGCAGCCGTCCTCTCCGGATGCAGCTCATCCATTCTGATGGAGAAATGGTTCTGAATGACCCACAGCTGAGGTTAAGGCCTCCGGTTATGGGGGATGGCCACCGTGATGAAGTCATTGTCACAGTTTCGTTCCGAAGACGCTTTGTCACTCAAAAGAGCATTCAGGAGACTCTGTTGTTGGAACTTCAGCCACAGTTTTGTTTTTTGATGTATTTGGAATGGATTTCCCAGTTCAGGATTTACCGTATAATACCCACCTCCTGAAACCTGTGTGCTGTTTAAGGGAAGTCTTACGATTTGGTTCAAAGGCTCTGCCGCCCACGGTGTCAGCACATCATTCCTCCCTGTCCTGCCTGCCAGGGCGGGTCTGGGCTGACGGTGTGTGGAACTGGCCCCCGCGGGGAGCGGGAGCGAAGGCCAACGCTTTGCTCCACGCAGCTGCACTGCCGACACGCCGCCCCAGCACAGCTGCCTGGACAGGTGGACGGGGGGAGGGGGTCTGGTCAGGCTTCCGGGCTCCAGTGGGAGGGGCCAGAGGCTGACTGGGCGGGGCCTGGCGTGCCCAGGTGACCGAGCTGTCAGTCAGTCTGCAGGCCGAGCACGTGGCCCACGTGCGTGGGGGCGGGTCAGCCCAGGGCAGAGTCGGGGCCTGGGGAGCAGGAGCACGCGGGGCGCAGCGCCGTCACCGCCGTGGGACGTCCTCAGTCTTGGGGGCCTTTGCAGGCACAGACAGGCATCTGCCTGGACGTTTTTCCCAACGTTACACCCTCGGAGGTTAATTAACGAGGACGTTTCGGGTCATGATGGGGCGAGTTCTCCTGGTTTACGTAGTGCTGTGGAAAAATCAGCTTGGAGAGAGTGGATGAAGAGGTTACTTTGTGTGTCTTGCTTTATCTGTGCAGAATCTTCTTGCATAAAAACAGCACAGAAGTACTTTAAACACTGTGCAGTGGGTCCCCCAGATAACTAAGGAATCCCTTTGAAGCCTTTTGCAACTTCTTTCCGAGGCTGCCAAAATAGCAAACGCCCAAAATGGAGCGCATGTGTGGTGACGTCCTGCTCTGGGAGGCGATGAAGGAAACGGCTGGGGGGTGGGGGGGCTGAGGGGGGTCGGCCTGGCGGAGCGGGGAGCGGGCGGGCCGGGAAGAGCTGATCATCCGACCTCACGTATTTCCGGGCCCTTAAATGAATTTGGTAGCTGAGTCATATATTTAAAATGATTGTCAGCCTGATACCCATGTTATTTTTTAGCTATTATGATCTTTTAAATTCAAGTAAAACTCACTGAGATTATGGATAGGCGCTATTTTGATAGAGTATTAAAGGGTAAGTCTGACTGTTCAGGTTGGTCTAGTGACCCTTTCAGGCAAAGGTGTTTGGCTCTCAGATGCTTTAGGGCCTGTGGTGTCTCGGTCTCCTGTGTGGCGCGTGGGACAGGTGTCTGCACCTGGAATCCCGCTCAGTGAATGTTTGTTGATTCGAGGCACAACTGACTGTTACCCACAGAAAGAAAAGGATCCAAGCATTTATATAGGACATAAGATGTAAATGTGAAGGGCGGTGCTTCCTTGAAAAGATGGGTCAGCACATAGATTTTATGACAAACAGCATATAATGTTTCATTCTCAAAGTGCGATATATAAAATTTATCTAAAGATCAAGATTTCAACATTCAAGCATCTCCCTTGAAATGTTATGTAGTCATGTACCTGATCAGTTTTTCTAGAGCTTGAGTCTTTAGTACAGTTCAGTGAGAATTAATTAAATTTACCAAAATGCTGTCATTAAGTTAAAATATTTCAGTCATGAAGATAAATGTGAATCTCATGTGCGATGTTCCTGGGTTGTAAATGTTACATTTAAAACATATTTCTTACCATACTTTTGATACTTGCTACTCCTTGTCTCCAAAGTATTACCCTTATTAGTCCCCCAAAATAAGGCCTAGCTGGAAAATAAGCCCTTGCATGATTTTAGGTGCCAAAATATGGCACCGTGGCATACTGAATATTTTAATTTGAAGGAGTTTGTGGAAAAGGCACCCTTCTCCCTGAAACAGGTCATAAAGCCCTCATGGGAGGAGTGCGTGCCCCCCACATCCTGGAGGATTCACGCTACGGCTTCTTCTCCGGCTGGGTCTTATTTTGGGGAAAACATGGTATGAATTGTTAGCAAACAATTTCTTTGTTCATTTAATTTTTGAGTTTATGACGCATGGCTTTTATTAAAGGTGGTCATTTCATAGCCAGTGATCATCACCACTTTTTGCACATGGAAATGGTCTGTCAGCATTTCCTTATAAATACCTACTTGCTTTTTCTGGTTTTGTTCTTTATTTCTGGGGTTTATCACAGAGCCATAAAAACTTGGTCTAGATTGAAACTTACTAGAGCTCAGTCTGACATTTTTTTCAATTTGTTTCCCAGATTTGTTTTAAATCGTTTCAGCTGTTTAAGTTCGAAATGCAAATATAATTTTGGAGTTTTAAATGCTTTTTTTAAACTTGTAATATAAAAAGTAAAGCCTTGGCTTTGAAGTAATGGTAAAGATGGTTCTTTCAATCTTAGCAAACCAGTTTTTCTCATATTTTCAGACAAGTTATTTCATTTTGAAAAATGATGAGATGCTATTTTGTCTGACATCTTGGAATTTTCCTGTTTCCTCTCCTCTCTGTTTCTGTTTCACAATAGAAGATATTTTAGTGTTTTACATATACCGTATTTTGCCATGTATAATGCGCACTTTTCCTCTTACGATTATAGGGATCGTCATTCACAACCCAACCATCTCAGCTCTATAACCTTTTCGCAACCAGAGCCATCGGTGACGGAATCCGACTGTGGGACTTGAGAACCCTGAGGTGAGGCCCGTCCTGTTGTGCAGACGTCAGCTGGGGCGAAGCCACAGAACCCATATCAACGTGTTTCTATTAAAGCTCCCGAAGCATTTGGCTTTAAATATCTGTCAACTCAATTTGATCTCTTTTCCCAAACATGACAAGGTTGTATAGTGAATCGATTCGCACTGACCAGTCTAAGAAAAGCCTGATTATACACAGAAAAAGTTACAGACATTTCAAACGGCAGAGTAACAGGTGCTGGCCTTTCCTCGGTTCTGTGTGGCATGTGCCCTGAGTGCCCCAGGTGCCCAGGGAGGCCATCAGATACACATGTAATGTGTTACATATGCTATATGTGTGCATGCGTGTTATACATATCTTCCTGGTCTTCTAAAAACGTCTGTTCTGATAATTATGTTATGCCAAACAATCACAATATATAATTATATAACCAAATACAATAAATATTTGTGTGTGTGCATATATACTCAAGAACAAAACTAGTATCTGCTCGCCCCTTTAATCACAAACCCCTGTGGCCCCCGGAGTGCTGTGTGGAGGGGACGTGGCCCACCCCCGGGACGTCTTGGGCAGGGCTGTCATGCCCGCGGATCCCAGCCATGCTGGTAGATGCTGACAGAGGCTTCTTAGTGTGGCGCTGGCTGTCCCCAAAGGTGTGGGATTTTTCTTGATAAAACTTGCATCAATTCCATGACATTTTTTACAGTAAACAAATTTTATATAGCATTTTATGAATGGTTGGTTGTTACACTTAACCAGCTTTGATAGAACGTTGCACCTCCCAAAAGTCTTGACTCATTGACTTAAATAACTTATGATTTCAAAAGGTTTGTTTCTATCATTTTAAAGATCTCCAGAATATGTTTATCATTTGATAGTCTCCATATGTAAAAAGTCTGTTTAATGTTAGTTTGGTCATCTCTGTGAATTTATGATTTTGAAAGTGTTTTAATTATTTTTGAAGATCTCTAGAATAACCTACTAACTGTTTAATAATCCTCACATAGAGAATGTTCTTTCACTGTGAGTTTGTTCACTGTTAATTATTTTTGTGAAGAAAAGCAATGGGTCAGTGTCTTTATCCGAATTTGTGTTAAAAATTAAAAATCATTTTCTGTTCCTCATGTGTCCTTTTTTTCTCATAGGTGTGAGCGTCGTTTCGAGGGTCATTTGAACCGCTGCTACCCATGTGGAATTGCCTTCAGCCCTTGTGGACGATATGTGGCGTGTGGTGCCGAGGACAGACACGTACGTGCTGCTGGGTGTGTTGGGGTCTTTAGCCGCCGGGAACCCACCTGCTCCTGTGGGGACTGTTGAATATTGTTGCACAGAAGGATAAGAAACGGTTTCAAGCTGCACTGCGGGCCAGTGTTTTGAGACCCTTACACAGTAATAGTTGTCTTGGCGTAGAATTAACCCTTGGTCGTTTGCAGAACGTGAAAGCATTCACGAGACTCTACAAGAGTAAGAAAAGATTTACTGAAAGTCCAAAAGAAAGAGAGAGTTCTGTTTGGAACTGGCAGGAGCTTTGCCAGGGCAGAGTCCAATAGAATTAGCTGCACCGATGAGCAGGAGTGCTGGGGTTTTATATTTTTCCATGTAGGATGTAAGGTGCTTGTCAGCCTGCAGGTGCAGTGCTGGCCAGGGGATTCAGACCAAGAGGTTAATGTTTAAGCTCGCTCCTGTTAACTCTTTACTTGTGTCATCAATAGTATTTTAATAACAGTACCGCGCCAGGTATGAAAGGCTGTCATGGGTGTTTTGTTGGTTTTTTTTAAGTGAACTATGATATTTTAAACAATCATTAATTAATTCATGTCCTCATTCATTTATTAATAGTTGCACAAATTGCTTACTATGTGAAAGACATTGTGTTACATTCTATATTTTCTTTGACTTACCAGGAAATAACATTCATAAATAAATAACACATTTCTTATGATGGATTTGGAACAGATATCCAGAGGATGCCAAAAAAATGTATATACATTTTAAGAAATGGAAAATCTGTATTAAAATTGTAATACTCAATATATACCGATAACAAAAGATGGATACAAGTCACATTTGACTTCTGCAATTACAAGAGGTGCTCAAAGTGGTTCCCATCAGCGTCCAGACACTTCTGATTACGTGAACTACTGCTTGGGCAACACTGACCAAAGTGTCCACTTGTATTGCTGTGCCTGCTGTTTCAAGTTCTTCCCGAAGTACCGCCAGTGCACCCGGTTTTCTGTGGTACACCACATCCTTTAAGGTTCCCCATAGGCAGAAGTCAAGGGGTGTTAAGTCAGGAGAACGTTCTTGAATTTTAAATACCACTTCAAAATGGTCTTGCGCTCTTCGAATGACAACCGTGCTTCCGCCATCTCCTTTGACGGTCCTGCCATGGTGACGCTAGCATTCATTTGATTAACGCCATCTTTTGAGCAAACGTCCCACTACACATTGCTACCATAATTCAATTCAACCTCGAAAAGTAATACATAGAAAACATCATTAAAATGTGTGCAGTGTTTTGGCACCCCCGGTATAGCCGTTTGTCCTTAGTATTTAAAAAGGTCCTGTATTAGTTTCCTAGGGCTGCCATAATGAATTATCGAACTTGGAAGCTTAAAACAGCAGACATCTATTCTCTCCCAGTTCTCAGCCTCGAGTCTAAAATCGGGGTGTCAGCATGGTCAGTTCCTTGTGGAGCCTCTGGCGGGGGGTCTGACCCATGCTCTTCCGTGCCTGGCGGTGGCCATCAGTCCCAGCCGTTCTTTGACTCGAGGCTCATCACCCCTACCTCTGCCTCCACCTTCAATGGCCACTTTCCCTATGAGTGTCAAATCTCTCTCCTCTCTCTGATGAGGACACTGGTCACTGGACATACTAAATCCTTGATAATCTTATGATATTAACTGAATTACATCTGCAGAGATCCGATTTCCAAATAAGATTACAGCCACAGGTCCTAGGGGTGTTAAGACATGGCCGCATCAATTTGGGGGACACTAGTCAACTCACAACTAGTTTGTAAGGGTTATCTAAACAAAAAGTCATAAAGAAATTTCCAAAAATTCAAGGAAATAATAAAGTTTATTTGTAAATAAACACTTTACAATTTAACTGAGAGATTTGTTTTCTAAACTTTTATTCAGTTTAACTGGTGAGAACAGAATTTAAAAATATTGAAAACTCTTTATGAAACTTTTAAATAGGAAAAGTTATTCTAAAATTTTACTGGTTCGTAACTAAGCGTGCTTCATTAAGTACTTCACTAAGCGTGCTACATCTGCTATATAACAGATACTTGAGTTCATCTCTAAATCAGCTCGTTTGGTCATGTGAAAATTGGGTGGAAATGGATACCTTAGATTTTTTTCAAAGAAAATGTATTCTGAAACTTGATTATTGTGCAGCTAATAAATAATTGCAAATTTATTAAAACAACTTAAAATATTAAAATAAGTAACATTTATTTGACAATATGAACTATTTGCCACCATTTTGGACACTTTTTTTTTTTTAATTTTGAACAAAACCCTTGCCAGCACCATCACCACCATGAACACAACAAAATAATGGAAGTTTTGGTTTTTCCTTTAAATTGCAAGTGCTTAAAACTCTCTTACCAATTTAAATCCATCCATCTATTTAATTAAATTGTCTTTTAGAACATCTTATGTATAATAATTTCCTGGTTTTCAGGTATAATATGAAATCCTTATTTGCTTCAAATGCTTGAACACTACTTGTATATTGCTTAAGAAATTCATGAGCACATTTAAGTAGGGATCTATTCTTTCAGGAGCCAAATGTACGTCAACTGTGTACATTGTATTTTCTTGAAATTTTTGAACACTTTTTTTATTCAACATATATGTTACCACAACTTGAAAATATATTAACTGAAATTAAAAGTATGAAGAGAGAACATTTATGGGAAATGACGCTGCTGTGAAAATACTTAAATGGAAAATAGACTTTAAAGCTTTAAAAGACTTTAAAAGATAATGAGGGGCATTTAATAATGACAACAATGCCAGTCTATATAGAAATTGTCATAATTCTAAATCTGTATGCACCCAATAACAGTTTCAAAATATATAAAGCAAAAGTACTATAACTCTTAAGATGAAAAGAAACATCCTCAATCATAATGGAAGACTTTAACAAACTTTTAATGGGTGGAAAACAAATTATTGCTGATCATGATTCTTTTCTGCTTAAAATATTTTGCTGGTTCTCGAATACCACGTAGACTACAAACCACATATCTTTCATGTGCTTGCTGTACAAGAAGCTTCACAATAGGTCTCGACTTCACTATCTTTGTCTCTATTTCTCCTATATGTCCTACTTTCTATTTACTGTGTCATACAAATTTTGAATCTGATAATCCTTCTTATAATACAAAGAGATGAGGATGAGCCAAAAAACACTGGCACAGACAATGAGACCACACCAGAAAAATGTGTTCTCTAGGCAAATGACAACTAACAATATGTTTGCAAATGAGCTGCACTAAATTAAGAAAACACATAAACTTGAACAGAACAGCTAAAGCAGAAACAGAAGAGATCAGAAATGAAATTGCTAGACAACAGGAGTATGTAATGTGAAAACTGATAAATTTAGGAAAGCATTAGAAAACAATTTTCAGAAATGAAAACCAAATTTGAATGAATACTGTAGAGATTAGGTAACTACAGAGAGCACAATAAGGGAAAAAGAGGGTATGAGGGAGAAGAGAAATAAATTCATACATGAATGAAGAAAATGAAAGGGCAGATATAGAAGTTTGGCAAAAAAGATTCAACTCCATATAATTGGATTCCCTGAACATTTTGATTTGAAGCAAGAACAGAACTATATTTAAAATTGTAATTCAAAAATAGTCTTTCAGAAATTACTTCAATCTGTATATTGAAAGGGCATCTGTGAAAATTGAACCAGGCTCGTCAGCACTAAAACATGGCTTAGTTAATCGATTTGAGTAATCATTAAAAACAATACAAACAATAACAAAACATCTTTTTCTTCAAATCTTCAAAAACTTATAAAAGGAAGAATATCAATGAGCATTAGACTTCTCTAAACCATTATTCTTCATTAGAAAACACTGGGAGGAACATATTTAACATAAGCTAAAAGAGAAAATCTTTGTTAATAATTTTTAATAGCAAGATAAATTGTCCTTTAAGAGTAAAACCAGACACACTGTTATGAACATGCCCAAAACGAATGAATAGTGTTGCCATGATTCATTCTTGAAGAAAAAAGCTTTAGAAAACCAAGGTGAGATTGAAGAAGCTTCAACATATGGTTCAGGGTGAACAATGAAAATGTTCAACAATATAACTGAACTAAAAGATGAGGATGAGGCCCCAAAACACTTTGTAGATTTATATCTATTACAGTTTAAATATAATACAAAAATGGGAGACGTGAGAGTATTCTAGAAAGTAGGATAAATCCTTCGATTTTTCTCATAGAGAATAATTAGGAAAAGGCTATCACTTGAAGCTGACAATAGAATTGTACACTCCTAGATTTATTTGATAATGTAAATATTAAGATAATTCTAATGACTAAAACTGGATAGTAGAGGAGAGGGAATAGAGAGATGAAAAATGATTGCTAGACAGTTTCAATGTTGGGCTTAGTAGGGGATTGGCTAAGAGTTTTATATATAGGCTTTACTAAAAGATAGCTACTAGGACAAGAATGAAATCACTGTTAAGTGCCAAAGAGATATCTAAATATGAGGAAATAAAATGAGAGATTCTAAAACTAAAGCAACAGGACAGAACTGAGATCAACAAATCAATTATATCAGTGGGTTCAAGTAGTATAAACTCATCTTTTGGAAAGAAAAGGCTCAGATTGAATTTTGTAAGTAAGAAAGCAAATCTGAATCTATGTTGAATGCAGGCAATGTCAAAGTGATCCAGAAAGGATAAAAAACGAGATGGGCAAATGTGTATCAGGCAAACGAAAATAAAAATAAGGCAGATTATATGATCTTGAGATCACACAGGCATAATTCAACCCTCTAAAATTAATTGTGCACAGACACTTTACAGTGGCAAAGGCTAAAATTCACGAAGAAAATATAATGTCTATTCATCAAGGCAAATAAACAGAACAAATTTCCTGAAGTAGAAATACAAGGAATGAAAGAATATGCAGCCAAACACTAATAATGGTGGCTCAGCATATCCATCTCGGTCCTGAGCAGATCAAGTGCACAAAAATTATAAGATGAGAGAAAACCCGTATAACATCAATAGCGTATTAGCTTGTAGGTATGCATAGCCATATTTGTATTCCAGCAAGAAGGTACCTTCTTTTCAAATGCACATCAAACACCTGATCATTTACTATGAGTCCACAGAGAAAAGCTCAATAAATTAAAATAAGAACAAAAAACAGTTTGTCTTACCATAAAGAGACCATAAATTGGTAATGAAATAGAAACTAAAAAGTTCCTTCCACCTAGATACTCATAAAAAATTCTATTGAACAACTGTTGGTTGAAAGATGTAAAACAAAATGAAATCATAGAATTTCTTGAAAATAATTATATTTCTAACATGCTATTTCATTGTCTCTGGGATACAAATAGGCAGTGCTTGGAGGTAAATTTAAAACACCAAATACTTAAACAAATTTTAAAAAGGGAAAAATAATTCAATAGGTAACTATAAATCCAGAAAAGGAGCAACAAAATAAATTAGAGGAAAGGAATTGATAGAGATAAAAGCAGACAGTAAGTTAGAAAAGAGAAAATCAGAACTAATAAGTAAATGAAAATGCTTGTTTTTTTAAAACATATCTACAAAATAAACTTAACTAACCCAAATTTTTTTTAAAAATAGAAAGCATGATATGTAATTAATAAGAAATAACAAGGAGAAAAAAATGGAAGTGAGGAACTTATGAAAATCATGAGACTACTTTTCACAATTTATGCAAATATGAAAGCCTACATTAAAATGGATAACTTGTAGGAAATATAACTTATCACCCCTCGCCCCTTAAATTAAACAGGCCAGTTTTCATAGAAAAAAATTGGAAAAAATTTCCAAAGCTCCTCTGCAAAACCACCCTAAGCCCAGATGATTTCTCAGGGGACTTGACCAAACTCTGAAAGATCAGATAGTCTCAATGATACTTAACTGTTTCAGGTAAATAATGAAAGCATCCCAGTTTTTTTTAAAGTGAATATAACTGATATAAAAGCTTGATAAAATTTCAGAAAAAAGCTACATTTCACTTATGAATATAAATTCAAAAATCTTAAATAGGAGTAATAGGATCTGACAGCACGTTAAGAATAATTTTCCGTTGATCAATGTTCATGGAATTCAAGAATGGTTCAATATCAAGAAAGCCATTAATGAATGCATTATATAATTAACTGATATAAGAATTGTGTGACCATCTTCACATATGCAGAAAAGCCATTTCAACAAAATTCCATATTCATTTCTGATAAAATACCCCTTAAAAGAAGAATCAATACTTGTTTTAAATGATAAAATGCTATCTCAGTCCAAATGCCAGCATCTTATGAGAAAATATTAGAAACTTTCTATGGTTGGGAGCAAATCAAGAATGCCCATTGATTCCACTACTATTTTACAGAGTACTGGACATATTTACCTATAAAATTAGGCAAGATAACATAATTAGAGACATTATACTGGGTTGTTGGAAAAGTCATGACACATGTTTGCAACAGATGGCACTAGTTCATTTTTGGAAGTACTAGAGTCAGTCACATCAATGTTATTACTATGTCATTTGACAGCTGACAGTTCCAGCTTCATTCTAAAAAAAACCTGAGCGATTTGGTTGAGTTTTGGAGATTTTACAACAAGTTGAAGATGGAAGACCAAACTGCATTTTTGCCATATTTTACTGTTTTACTTCCATAAAGGGAAGAACACGCGTCAAGTTTGTGAAAAGTTGCATAAAGTTTATGGTGACAATGCTCTACAAGAACGTCAATGCCAACGATGGTTCACGAAATTCCGTGCTGGTGATTTTGATCTAAATGACACTCCTCGGTCAGGGAGGCCTTCCGAGGTTGATGACGACAAAATAAAGGAATTGATCAAGTCAAACTCATGTTACACAACAGGAGAGATTGCAGAAACATTGAACATCCATCATTCAAGCGTTCATGACCACCTGAAGAAGCTGGTATATGTAAGCAAGCTCGATATTTGGGTTCCGCATGAACTCAAAGAAGTTCATTTGATGGCGAGTATAAACATCAGCAATATGCTCATTAAATGTGAGGAAAATGATCCTTTTTTGAAGCGACTGATAACTGGTGATGAGAAGTGGATTGTTTACAACAATGTGGTGCTCAACAGTCTTGGTCCTGACGTGATGATTCACCTCAAATGACATCAAAAGCAGAAATTCATCAGAGGAAGGTTATGCTCTCAGTGTGGTGGGATTTTAACGGTGTCGTGTTTTTTGAGCTCCTACCAAGGAAACAAACAATCAAACTGTCAGCAATTTGACAGTTTGAACGAATCCATCATCCAGAAACGTCCAGAGCTTGTTAATCATATAGAAGTCGTATCCATCGTGACAACGTGAGACCACACACAAGTTTGATCACCCGTCAAAAATGATTGGAGCTTGGATGGGATGTGTTGCCACACTCACCATATTCACCTGACCTTGTGCCGTCAGACTTCCACTTGTTTCGCTCTCTTCAAAACTCCTTGCGTGGTATAACGTTCAATTCAAATGAGGCTGTAAATCAGCACCTTGTTTAGTTTTTCGCAAATAAAGACAGGTCCTTCTATGAACGAGGAATTATGAAGCTCACTGAAAGATGGCAAAAAGTTATCGAACAAAACGGGCAATATATCATTGATTGATATTTGTTATTTATATAAATAAATGACTTTTGAAAAACATAGACAAAATATGTCATGACTTTTCCGACAACCCAATAATTGAAAAGGAACAGTAAGAATAATCTTTATTTATAGATAATAATACCCAAGAGAATTAATGACTATTATGAACAATAAAATAATTCAGGAAAGTATTATAATAGGATTTAAATTAATATATAGAATTCAGTGGTCTTTATATACATATAAAAACAATAACGTGTGAGGGTCAACCAAGTGGCGCGTTGGTTAAGAGCTGGCTTGGGATGCCAGAGGGCCCCGGTTCGGATCCCACATATGAGGGCCAGTGACACTGCCCTCTACAGCTAAGATGCTGAACAACAGCTCAACCTGGAGCTGGGCTGCTGTGAGTCGCCGGCGACGGCGTAGGTTGCAGCCCCTGCTGCAGTGGGTTGCCATGGGCTACCGTGTGTAGCCAGCAGCCAGTGTGAGCAGCCATCCAGAAGCCGGCGACTGATCTGCCTCACCCAGGAAGAGCGCAATGATGGTGCCAACTTGGGCCAGTGAAGCAACGTCCTCCACAACTAGACTGAAGAACAAAGGGACAGCAACTTGTCTGTTCCCCTTCCCCTAATTCCCCAATAAAAATCTTTAAAAAAACAAAACAATAACATGTGAGAAGATATAATGAAGAGGAGAATCCATTTAGAAGAGTTTTAAAAGGGATAAAATACTCAGGCATAAAGTTAACAAGAACTCTGCAAAACCTATATGAAGTAAGCTTTATTTTTTTCCTAGAAATGTAGATTGAACAAATGAAAAAAACCTGAAATTTTTTTAGTTAGGAAGATTTAGTCTCCTAAAGAAGTCAGTTCTTTGTAAGTAATTTGTAAATTTAACACTGCCCCAACAAAAACATCAGTAGGTTTTCCTGTAATTAGACAATTTCATTATAAAGTTATTTTGAAAAATACACAATTGTCAAGAGATTATGTTGGGGGGGGTACTTGCTCTCTGATTATTAAAATGTGTTAGGAAGCATCTAATTAAAACTGTGGAATCAGTGTGCAGATGCAGAGACAGACGTGTATCTCTCAGCACCGACCCCTGAAACTGCTGACACCCCAGTGACTATGGTTGGTGTCCTCATGGTGGTCTCTCCATGTCACTAATGAAAACCAGAGTTCCTGGGTGAGCAGCTGGTTTCAGGGCTGTGGCAGACAGTGTGCTGATTGGTCACAGCATCTTGTGCCAATAAGAAAGGAGGACATTGAAGAGCAAGGGAGTCATGTGACAAGGTCGCAGGAGACAACATCATGTCAGAGGCTACTGGCCCAAGAAGGCATAGCTGAGCATCAAAAGAGTGATGATATAATGGATTTAAAACATTATGTATTTAAAATCTCATGGTTTTTTAGTGACATTTCAAAAAAGAGGTAACTAAAAACCAAAGAGAAACAGAGCAAACCCAACCTCATTGGTCTCCAGTGGGAGGTAAGTAAGGCGCTGGTTCTTTACTCAGCAGGGGCCGTCGTATGGGAAAGAGTTGAACACGTGTCTTGCCTTTCCTGTTTGGACTATGTTTCCAGTTAACCAAATGTCCTATTTGAGGAGGAAACGTTCTTTTGTAGAGAAGATTTCTAGACAATTGGTTTGAATGACAGAATTAGAAAATTACCCTCTTGCAATCTGGAAGTAACTGACTTTGGCAAATGTCATCAGTAGATCAAACTATCAGATAAAGATCAGTGGTTCCCCAGGCAGCTTGAATAGACATTTCTCCAAAGAGGACACACAGATGGCCAACAGACATATGAAAAGATGCTCAATATCACTAATCATTAGAGAAATGCAAATAAAAAGCACAATGAGACACCACCTCACTCTGGTCAGAATGGCTATTGTCAGTAAATCAACAAACAATAAGTGTAGGTGAGGCTGTGGAGAAAAAGGATCCCGGGTGCAGTGTTGGTGGGACTGCAGGCTGGCGCAGCCACTATGGAAATCAGTGTGGAGGCTCCGCAAAAAACTAAAAATAGAACTACCGTATGACGCAGCAATTCCACTCCTGGGTGTTTACTTAAAGGGAATGAAATCAGCGTCGTGTCACTGCAGCATAATTCACGACAGCCGACATGCACAAACCACCCAAATGTTCATTGACGAATGGATCGATGAAGACAATCTGGAATATACACACAACGGAATGACATTCAGTCATAAAAATAAAGAAAACCCTGCAATGTGGGGCAGCACGGATGGACCTTGAGGACATCATGCTGGGTGAAATAAGGCAGTCCCCGGACAAATGCTGCGAGTCCATGTAAATGAAGTATCTCAGGTCAAACTCAGAGGAGGACGGAATTGTGGGGCTGCGGGTGGGGATGTTGGTTAAACGCCACAGGTTTCCATTGCGTAGGATGGCTCAGGCTAGCGCCAGCCCAGCAGCACCAAGCCAATAACAGCAGGCATTTGGTAGGAGGGGTGATCTCATGGTAAATGCTTACTGTCACCTAGGCTTTGGCCAGCGATGGCATCTCTGAGGCAGGACAGCTTAGATGGGGTCCACGTCCCTGAGGCCGTTTTGAGCTCAATGCCACCTAGTGTTCACCAGAGCTATTCCTGTAAAGAAAAGTTGGACCTGAACCCAACTGAGTCTTTGCAGGTAATTTCTGGCTTACAACAAACACCCAGGACAATGGAATAAGTTTAAAGACACCACAAGGAGGCAAACAGACAAATCGTGACTATGGAACACTCTTCAGGTGACAGCTTCTTCAAGTTTATGGCATGAAAAAAACCCAAAAGCATCCAACCAACCAAACAGGCAGGGAGAGAAAGGATTGCTCCAAAACAAAAGCGAGACAGACATACAAACAATGTATGCGTCCTGGTTCCTGATTTACCCAAAATAACTGTAAAACGACATTTGAGAACATTTGGGAATTGTTGTAACTGGGTGTTAAATAGCAAAATTTTAGTTAGGCGTTGAAATGGCAGTGTGGTTGTGTGTAAAATGTCCCTGTTTTTAGAGATGCTTACAAAATATGCGTCATCTTTGCAGTTCGCTTCAGAAAACTTCATATTACTTCGACCACAAAAACTACAAAGAAAAGAGGATGGCAGTTGAAGCAATGGAGCACAGTCTTGGTTGTGTTATTGGGTTGTTGGAAAAGTCATGACGTATTTTCTTTATGTTTTTCATTGCAAAAATGCGTCATGACTTTTCCGACAACCCAATATAATTGGGTTACGTATGCACGGGGCTCGCTATGTAATGCTCCACCATTGTGTCTATTTGACAAATTTCCAGATAAGAAGCCAAGCACAGGCATTGGAAACGTAGCTGGACACAGATGGTTTTGAGTTTACTTTGCGTGAGTTCTCTGTTGGTTGGCCTGTCCCCTTGAAGACAGCTGCCAAGTCACAAGGGACAGGGGCTAGAGAAGCTGGGTTCACATCCTGCTCTGCCGTGGGTCTGGGACTCACTTCCCTTCTGCCGGTGGGGATTTCTTCTGCAGCAGCCAGCAGTGATGTCTGTGGTGGGGTTACGGGAAGTATGTCTGGGGTTGCACTTACTAAATGCTGCATGACATTAGCACATAGAAAGCAGCCATGCTGTGATGTGCCGGCGTGTGGGCCGACGTCAGCCACTTCTCTGCTGGCTCCCTCTGCCCTGGCGTTCTGTAGGCTCAGATTTGGAAAGAAATCAGCATGAATGAACTAATGGATCCTTAAAGAGGACTAGTTATATAATTGATGGCAGGTCTGAAGATGCTGAAAAAGACCAGGTTGTCATTAGAAAGGAAGTTGATGAAGATTTATTTCAGGACCGTTAAAGCTGCTGCCGCCCCAGGTGTGTGACGCTGTGTGATGGCCGACTGGTGTCAGCGCCACACCAGCGACCACTGCGCTGTGTCTTTGCAAGAGGCAGTGTGTGTGTGTGTGTGTGTGTGTGTGTGTGTGTGTGTGTGTGTGTGTGTCGGGGGGAAGCTTCTCACTGCGGTTGGCACAGCTCCTGTTGCCGAGGGGAGAGCCACTGTGTGTCTGCCTCAAAGCCTGACGGGAGAACCCAGAGCAGAGCCATCAAGAGCCAGTGGCTCGCTTGCCGGGGGCCAAGTGTCGTGTGCCCAAATCAAGGTTTTCTAACCCAGTCTTCGCCTCTTCCTGGAAGCCGGCGACGCTTCTGTGCTATTGTGTTTTTAAATAGGGCTCTGAATTACGTACATCTTGAACGTTTTGGTCTTCTGAGAAAAGTTTGTTATTTTTTTCATGGACTAAAAATCCAGTGACCTGAAGAAATGTGCACAGTTCTGAGAAATGTCATTTTTGGAAATATTTTTAAAAAGCAAAGTAAATAATATGACAGTTGACTCCCCTGTGAATGACAGCGCTACAATTATGAAGTTTCAGAAATGCAGAACTAGCTTCTGTTTGCAGTTGTTTTTCCCGGTTCCTCTGTGGGAATAATTTGGGTCCAGGGAAATCAAGGGCACGTGAACTCTGCGAGACAAAAGGAGGAAAGAAACTGCGTGTTCGCGGACACCCTCCCACAGAATCACAAAATACCATAATGAACTGGTCGAGTTCTGTCAGCAAAACATTCACCTTTCTCAGCAGTATGTTCAGTCCCTTACAATTTCTGTGAAAATATTTTCCAACAGCAAAGTGTTATTGCAGCCTGAGCGCTTTGTGCCATAGTCTCATCTTTTGCCTAAAAAAATATGGCTTCCTTTTTCCTTGCCCCTTTCCTCAGGGCCTAGTACGTTAGTTCCGGAGTAAGGTTTACCTCATAAGTTCTATTTCCATTCTCATTTGTGTCTTAGTACATTTTAGCTGCAGCTTATTCCTCTTCGATAGGGAGAAGCTGCTTCTTGAATCAAATAACTGTTGAAACATTTGTTCCCCACGTGGACTGCAATGGCATTGGATCATTTGAAAGTTATTCCTTGTTTTTCCACCATATTCTGCAAGGTAAACCTCGTCCTTTTGGACGGTCGTTGCCACTGTGTGGGAGTGTGGTTCATGATAAGCGAGTATCTAATAAAATATTTCTGACATTTGGGGCCTCAAACTGCTGTTTTCAAGTCTCAACTTTCTGATGACCAGAAAGTGTCATTTGACTCAAGAAACTTCTGTGCAAAAAGATGTGTTTCATTTAATACCATTTTCATGTAGAAAATAAAAGCCTGTTTCTTAAATAACTCTTGGACTTCTTCACACTATTGTGGGCCATCTTATGTGCATTTTGAGGTTTCATGCAAATACAAGCCAGTGTTA
This sequence comes from Hipposideros armiger, assembly GCF_001890085.2. Taxonomy (NCBI): domain Eukaryota; kingdom Metazoa; phylum Chordata; class Mammalia; order Chiroptera; family Hipposideridae; genus Hipposideros; species Hipposideros armiger. Next base: position 1,522,012 of record NW_017731649.1, on the reverse strand, counting down.
ATTCTGATTTAGAATTAGGTAAAAACATAACCAGTCTCGGGAAGGACTTTTCAACAAGAGACACTTGGGTAACAGATGTGATTTGAGAGGGAAACTTCAAACACCGCCTTCTAAGCTTCGGAGTGCCTCCTGGTGTGTCTGCACTTACTCCCCATGTCCTGCTCTTTCAGGGGCGGAGGCAGCAGCCTCTTCTCCAGTGCCTTGTGCTCATCCTGTCCCCACTGGTCCGGGACCCAGTTATCGAAGAAAACGTTCTTTCTGCTCCTTCATTCTTAGTCCATTTCCACCAGCCTCTAAGCAAGTTCCCCGGAGCCTAAAGATATTAGCTTAAGCCATCTGCTTGCACTTATCTTACTTTGTGATTGGATTTCTGTCGCATGTTATGTGGGAGCTACAGAGCCCACCTGGGTGCCTAACTTCCTGGCCTCTGTTCTCCCCCGACCCCCAACACACTCCTTATGTCTTCAAATCCTTTGCTCTCATGGCTTTATAGTTTCCCTCATCTGCGTAATCTAAATAGCAGACCACAGGAGAGCCTTCGATCCTGAAAAATCTTCAGAATTAATTAGAAGATCCCTCCTTTACTTGACCCTGAAGATAAAATGGTGATGGGAAAGGTCGTTTTGAAGCCCCTGTGAGATTCGAGGGAATGTGAAGACGCCTGAGTCCTTTGTGAATGGGCACTGTCACGGGCAGCCTAGAGAAACAGAAAGGAAAAGCTTAGTCAGAGAAAGCAGGTTAGAGTCTCTGTGCCGACACTGGACGGCTGTATCAGCAACTTGCTCTCTAACCGTCACGGCTTCCTTAGTAAAAATATGGGGATGTTAGTAATTTCAAATGAACGTACCTCAACCAATCAGTTGTGATTGACATGACATTTGTGTGTTCTATAGACAGCGATATGCTGTCCCTAAAATGAAATATTTGATGGCAACTCTAGATATATAATACATATCTATATAGCTATAGATATAAATATAGATACATAGATCATGTCTATCCATGTGTATATCTTTTTATATAGTAATATCATAAGAGGCAAATGTATATCTTTATTTTTAATTTTATCAACAGCTATAGAAAAATTCTAAACATTTGAATTGCTCAAATTTTAAGCTGATTACCAGGAAACAAAGAATAGACAAGTCTCCCTCAGGTCTATGGAAAAGACAATAAAAGATAACTTTTACATTCAATTTGTGACTACTAGGCGAGTGAGGTTTTTCAACCCCATGAAAGAAAATACCTACCAAGAAGGGGTCCCAGTGACTGAGCTCAAAAATTAAAATAAAAAAACCAGCGTAGCAGTCATTGCTGAACTGGCTGAAGCCCAGGGAGAAATCTGCACTGAGCTGCCTGCGCCCTGTTGCCCTGAATTGCCCGTCTGTACTGTGTTCCTGTGGTCTGAGCAGCCCCTTATATAGGACCTCCTAGAATTGTATTTCAACCACTAGGACTGAGCTTTCCCCATCCAATCAGAACTGTGCAGCTGTATCCCCATCAGCATCTTCACTGACCAATCAGGACAACTCCTTCTGACCAATCAGGACAGTGCCTTTTGAACCAATCAAACTGTAGGATTTGGAGTCCTCATTTGCATGAGGACCACCAATCAGGGACCAGGGGCTGGACCTCTCTCTATATAAGAGCTCCCCCCTAGCCTGGGCAGTGCGCTTTCCGCTGAAGACTGTTTCCGCTGCTAGAGCTGCACCGCCACAGCTGAGGGTAGCGGAGTGGTCTCACCAGAGGGGGGTCGGCTGCTGGGTAGCGGAGTGGTCTCACCAGAGGGGGGTCGGCTGCTGGGTAGCGGAGTGGTCTCACCAGAGGGGGGTCGGGCTGCGACACTGGGGCCGCGTGCCGGGCGTGCTGTGTCACAGCTGAGCTTTTGGCACTGACTAGTTTCCCTCTTCACCGCCCCCCAAACTGGGGACTCCTGTTGGCGTTAAATTGGCGCCAACGACCATTGGCTGACAGGCTGGAATACGAACTCTGTACTCCTTCCTTAAAGTTAGTCCTCAAATAGGAGCATATGTTTAAAACTGTTCACAGTAGAGTGGAGTCTTATTATTTTTTTTTAAAGATTTTTATTGGGGAATTGGGGGGATGGGAACAGTGCTGGGGAATTGGGGAAAGGGGAACAGACAAGTTGCTGTCATTTTGTTCTTCAATCTAGTTGTGGAGGATGTTGCTTCACTGGCCCAAGTTGGCACCATCATTGCGCTCTTCCTGGGTGAGGCAGATCAGTCGCCGGCTTCTGGACAGCCGCTCACTGCGGCTGCTGGCCGCTCACGCTGGCTGCTGGCCACACACGGTAGCCCATGGCAATCCACTGCCACAGGGACTGCAGCCCACGCCGTCGCCGGCGACTCATAGGCAGCCCAGCTCCAGGTTGAGCTGTTGTTCAGCATCTTAGCTGTAGAGGGCAGTGTTACTGGCCCTCATACGTGGGATCCGAACCAGGGCCCTCTGGCATCCCAAGCGAGTTCTTAACCATCGCGCCACTCGGCCGGCCCCTGGAGTCTTATGATGCGCTAGAGAGGATGATATAAATTCATTAATATAAAAATTCTAAACAGCGAAAGAGAAGAAATATATATTTCATAAGTTTAGGTCTGTGACTTAGGTGGTGTTTTGTCCATTGTGGGAATTGCTGCTGTGACACTGGATTAGCCGTTGGATACACTTCAGCTTTGCATAATATATCATTGATTATTGACTTTTTCAACAGGGAATTCTGTTTGTTTTGTCTTCTAGGCGTATGTGTATGAAATGGGCTCAAGCACTTTTTGTCACAGGCTGTCAGGACACACGGACACGGTCACTGGAGTGGCCTTCAGCCCGTCAGCCCCCCAGGTACAGTCCTTCTGTGTGAGTGGGGGTGCCCCTGCCCCTCACAAGTCCCACAGCAGGTCTTTTGTTTCTGTCAGACTTTATTTTGGTGACATTTTGTGGTATTTAACATTACAGGCCAGTTTTCATTGAGTGCAGGGAGACAAACCTAGGAAGCAGGCCATTTGGGGGAGAAAGTAATATCGAGCGTCGTTTACAGTGAACGTATTTGACATTCAGGGCTGATGCGCATTTGCTCTAAGTGAAATATAGAAAACCATGGAAAAATCCAGGGACCAATATGGTGACATGTAGCACTAACATGAGCATAGCTAAGATTGAAGGAAAAAGCAAGACAGCAAGTACAGAGCGAGTAAGGAAAGGGTTTGGAAAACTCTCATGAAAATAATTTGGCTGGAGAGGAAAGACCACAAATTTAAAGAAATTTACTTTTTTTCGGAGAAAAAAATTAAGAGAAAATAGCACCAGTTGCAAATCAATCATACAGAAAAGTGAACACACCTGTATTAAAATGCAGAGGAAGTTTTTTTATATAGAAGATGTAAAAATATTAAGTATTAAATAACTTGAGTATTTGGGAATATAGATTTCGTTTTTGTCCCTTTACGTGTGAAGCTTCAATTCGGAGAATTACGCAGCTGTGTGATTATGTGCTGTCACCCGCCGTGAGCGTGCAAACGAGTGGGGCCATACTGTGGACGCTGTTTGTTAACCGGCTCCGCTTCACTAAGAATGGACTGTGTGTCCAGGGCATGTTACAGGGCCTGGGACACAGTTTGCCTTCCTTTTGTGTTGAATGTTGAAAAATGGATGAAGCTTGTCACGTCACCAACCACAGAGCTCCCGTCGGTGTTACTTGAAGGCTTCATCGCACCGCAGTCCATCGACCCTCATTTAGCTTTTCAGTCTACTGCTGATTTAGGTCATCCCTTTTTTAATCCTTTGAATAATACACTGCCACCGAGGCTGAGGGGGCCGGGGATGAGGGTCAGAAGAGAAGAGCAAAGCCAAAGACCGGTGAGGTGTGCCGTGGCGATCTGGGTGTACGATTTTTTTAAGTGAAATATTGATGTAAGTTTTTGAAAATTGAATACTGGCGTCAACATGTCTTAGCATAATTGAACTGAGAACTTTTTTGAATCCTTGCCAGTTTTCAATTAGGAAATGTTATGTAGGTCTCTGTTGCCATGGATGTTATTTTAACAACTAAAAGAAGCAAACACCTAAATGTAGTTATGGAAAAGCAAGGGAGGAAACAGCAGCTGTTCATCTCATGGACATTGATTGTTGATGAGGTGCTGGTAAAAAATGGATGGACAGTTTGAGAAGTCAGAACTTAAGTGAATATTTTCAAACATTAGTACAGTCGGCCACGCTTCATGTGTGTAAAATTGTTACTGGATTTTAGGAATGATGATAAAATAATCCAGTGCTTATTGTCCGAAAGTTTTGCATTTTGTCTGGTCATGGTTATCAGAAAGATCTCTGTGAAATAGCGTACTTCTCAATAATCCACCCCCGATATGTTTAAAAGTCTTTGTTGTTTAGTGCCTTATTTATTTTACATGTGATCCCTTCACTAACATTTCTGATATTGGAGTAAACCTTAGAATCCTCATGCTTCCTATTTCAAGTAGTGTGTTTTCTTCTGTTTTATTAGCTCATGGAACACCAGAACACCGTACACCTAATGTTGTTTAAAATTGTGTCCATACAATAAAATACCCAACTCCAGCTTCTGTGTTAAAATATTTATGGAATGATACATTGAAACAATAATTTGGACTTTTTACTTATAGAAAAAGCCCCTCTGATTTCCAGCCCAGGGACGTTAACATCACAGTGTGTGTTTAGGCGTCGGGGATGGCTTCGTGTTCCCTGGGAAAACGGGTGATTAGAGCCACAGGCTCCGGTCCGTCTCTCGACAGACGGGGTCCCATTCCACAGGGTGGCGGGGGGAGCCTGTGGCCTGGAATGGAGACGCTTTCCTCGGCGCAGGCAGGAGATAAAAGGTGTGCAGAGGGCTGGGCGTATCGTAGGCACCTTGGAAATGCTCTTTTCTCCACGGAGGGGACGAAACAGGTGACAGGCTAGGTTTACTGCCACGGCTGAATGTTACCCTATGAGAGGCAGGATAGGCACGACGGCTCTAATTCTGCCAAATCTAGTGGATTTAATTCTTTAGCTAAAACGACTGCCTCCCCACCCCACCCCTCCCCCAATTTCATATTCTTTTTCTTGCCCCCTTGAGCTCCATGAGTTGAGTGTGTGCTCGTAAAGAGAAGCTCCCATCGTGGGAGCCGCCTCTCCCTGCTTGTGCGTCCGCCCTGGCCCTTGCGTGCGGCTGGTTGCGTGGGGTCGCTGCCCAGGGCTGTGCTGGCCGTGAGGAGGCCCACGTGCTGTCTCACTTGTGACCTCATCTACGGCAGGGCCATGAAACCCGCCACCGTGGGCGTTTGTCTCCATTTCCCAGCGGGGAAGGTGCCACGGAGCCCCCACACCTGCCTGAGGAGCCCGACCCGACGGCTGGCCCGGTGCGCACGAGGCCGTCGCTGCCTTTTCTTCCAGGGACCTTCGGAAAGGCCGGAGGCGAAGTTCACGACTAGTTAGCTTTAAGATAAATTTCAGTTGTGAGCGATGCCCCCTTGCAGAAAGTAAAGTCTTGAGCCGTCAGCATATTCCTGGGTGCAGTTAACAAGCAGTGTGTTTCATCTCGTTATCACTCTGTTATCAACACGAGGCTCGTGCGTCTTCTGGAAGAAGATTGTACTTGTGCTGGTGAAACTATTCCAGCAACACCTGTGCCGAACGGGGGCCGTTTAGCTCGGACGAACGACGCTCAGCCTGAGGTCGTCTGCCAATAACTGATGTCCCCAGGTTCCCCACCAGGAATTACAAGGTCATGAGTCAGTGTGTCTTAAGAAGCCAGGAAACCACGTCGGGTATAGTGTGAATACATTTGCCGTCGTTTGCCACACGAGGGGTTGGAGGGTAGTGAGCCCACAGTTAGTCCGAGGTGCCCCATTCTGTCGCCCGGTCTTGGGAGCCATCCAAGGTGGTGTCCTGCCGCCAGCACCCAAGGAGCGTCCTGTGGCTGGAGCACATTGTAGGGGGTGACAACACCGGTGTGGATGGGTCAGGGGGTCACCGTCATGGGCCGGCCGGTCTTCACTGCTGCCCGTGGATAAAGAGGCACCCTCCCAGCAGGAGCCAGTGCCGGAGGTCCAGAGCCGGTGGCATCGGCCGCCCTGCGCAGGCCACACTCTCGGATGGTCCTCAGTGCCCCTAGCCATAGTGGCTTCTCCACAGGGCCTGTGGAGACGTCCTCAGTGCCGGCCGCCCTCACCACGCTGCTGAGTGCTCATCAACAGCCCGGAGGTGGGTGGCCAGTCGTCACACAGCTCCGCTTTGATCCAGCAGCCCTCCCGAGGGACGCAGCTTCATCCCTGTTGCAAAACATGGGCTCACATCATACGAGACCACTATGCCACAGCTCTGGGGATGACCAGGGGTCCCAAAGCTCACGAGGGAGCGCGGACTCAGAGTGGCCCGGCACCGGGAGACAGTCACAGCACGCTGGCGTGTGCTGTCAGGAGACGCAGCTGTGCACACGGGGCCGGCTGCGCGTGGCTTAGGAGTGCGTGTTGTCAGCTTGGGCCGACGGGGCACGCAGAGGGCACCGCATACTTGTCATGACACATACCACTCAGACTCTTAACCGTGTAGGGCGGGGACGCAAATTCAAGAAGCTTCATAGTTAATTTTCCTGGCTGAGATGGTAGCCAAGCCAAACTCTGGTTTCTTTTTTTTTTTTTTAGCTGAGCCATCCTGCTACCTATTGGCAGCTCAGCGGCCGCTGTTGCTCAGAGCTCAAACTCTTGAGCGAGCTCTTAACCAACTGAGCCACTCGGCCGGCCCCAAACTCTGGTTTCTAACATGAGAGATAGAGGTGTCTCGAACCTGCTGTGCGGAAGGAGGGGGGGGGTCTGCGCTGTAAACCCAGGGGTTCGAGGGTTTGAAAGTGTGGGCTGGACAGGGGGACTGTGCGGCTGTCCTGAGACAAGTTCAGGAAAATCATAGGTTAGCCCTGGAGGACAGCCGCTCCACCGGAGGGTCAAAATAGACAGAAGCCTTAGGAGTATAGAACAGTTACAAATCAAGCTGTTCCCTGTGTTGTCTAATTTATCTTACGTTAACATGACAATCATCAGTTTTATCTTGTGTCACATATAAAATAATCAATGAAATGAGAGCATTAATGTCAGATAATTTCGTCAAAGCTCTTTGTTATTGGTAGTGGGTCTTTAGGCTTTATTTGTCGCTGTCTGTTTCTGTGCTGTGATGCAACGCTGTGCTCGGGCCTCTCCAGCTTCCCGGGCTGCATTTAGACCATCTCCTGGATGTCACCTGGAACACAGAGTGCAAACGTGGGAGAACTGCAGGTGGAGGCCCGTCTGTGCCTCCGGCCCAGTGGACACGGCAGGCCGCGACACTGTCCTAGGACGCAGAGACAGCACGGGTAAATCCAGGGGTAAGTGCACTGGGGTGGCTGCCCGCCCTCCTCAGGCTGGCCGGCATCTGGCCGTGGGGAAGGATAGGAGAAAGGAAATAAACAGGAGTCTGAAAACTTCTTATTTTCATTTCAGATATTTATAGTGGACATTTCGATTGTTTTTGATGTTTTGGTTTTATAAGTAATGTTTTGATTACAGCTTGGAGCATACAGTGTTTTCTGTACCTGGATTTATCTTCTCAAACTAGGTCATTAAAAGTAGTACTACTGAGTAAAGTAGCAAAAACATGGAAAGGGTTTCGATAGATACAGAGAAATACTTCTCAAAGTATTCTGTTGTTTCCTTACCAGGTTAGATTATTAACACTTTCATTATCTTTGTTAAGTTCATTATCAAGAAACATTACTTCATTGTTTTAATTTGCCTTTCTTTGAACACTATTGTACACAATTCCATATGCTATTAGCTATTTGAGTTTTTTTTCATTTTGAAATGGCACATTTGTATCTTTCAAATCTTTGTCTTCTGGATCTAATGTTTTGCTTATTTATTGCTCTGGCATTCAATTTTGTATTTACAATAAGTGGTTTTCTTAGATTTGGTTTTGCTTTTTGTCTTGTTTTCTCTTTCAAGTAAAGAACTTTGATTTCCCCTATTTATTTTATGCCTAGATAATTTTTTCTCTTCAATGATTTATCTCTGCTGAAATTACAGTAGAATATTTAAATATTATAGTTTTTATTTCCCTGGCCAACTGTGCCAATCAATATCTGGGTCATTTCAGAGTCTGGTTCTGTTGATTTCTTTGTCTCTTGACAGTTGGCTCCCAGTTTTGGTATGTGTTATACTTTTGAATGAATACTAGATATTGAAAACAGAAGAACATGAGTATGGCTGGGTGAGCCTGTCTCTTTTTCTGTGAGGCTGTTAGCTTGCAGGTTTGATTCAGTTAGGAGTCGAGCCAAGTGCCATTCACTTTAATTATTAAAACTTCAATTATAGTAGGGCCATTGGAATTAATCTGTAGGGGCCATTATATAAATAGAAGTACAAAGACAACATTGTTACCTTCTAGGAACTTGCACATATCCACTATTCTTCCCCAAGTCTTGTGTTGTCAAACTTTAGGGAAAAAATTATTTATTGAAGCATTATGAGGATGAAATTTAAATCCATTTGTTTTAATCGGGCCTTAGTACTTTGATAGTTGTGGTTTAGCTCTGCCAAGGAAAAATGATCTAAGTCTATATCTGGAAAAAGTGTTATTTTCCTGGGTGTTTAAACTGAATAAAAGTTTGTGATATATGTGATCATTTCATCACTGGATTCGTAGGCTTGGGTAAGATTACACCATTTCCTTCTTAATTCCTGTAACTCAGATGACCTGCCCTCTTGATGGTCTTGCATCACAAGCGACTGGCATGAGGTTAATGTCCCTGAGAAGGTTAAGGGCTGAGACTCTCGCTTCTGGCTGTGTCTGTTCTGAGCGTGGTTGTAATGTAGACACTGCTCCTGGCACAAGTGTTCTGTTTTATGAAGAGAGATTTCCTAACGTTTTTAAGTTAAGAAAAAGGATTAGTTGTAAATAAATAAACCTACATTTTGTAAAGAAAATTTAATGATTTGCCGAAAGTACTTCTGGACAATGAAACATCAAATATGCACTGTGGGTCTTGCCTCCTCATTGAAGATACCACTTGAGAAAACGGTTAGGAGAACGTGCTGTTTCTCATCTTTTTCCCTCTGGATCCTTGGTCCAGAGCACTCACCTGTGTTCCAATTTCTGCTTTTCATTTCTGTACTAGCTCTTGTGTTTGTCGTTGTTCAGAGTCCGGCTGTCACTTGTTGACTTCTATGGGAGGCCTTGCTCCTCACCAGAATTCTCTGTCAGTGCTACCTTTGGTTTCCTTGGGGCCGTGACTTTGATTACAGAACCAGAAAAAGCCACAAGAGCTATGCCGAATCCATGTGGGAGCATTGTTCTCCCAACAGACTGGAAAAGTTGGTGAGAGGGAAACAGCATTTAGTCAGGTGGTGAAGCTCAAGGTGGGGGTCGGGGGAGGGTCACAGAAAACTACACATGAGAATAAAATACCCAATGGAATGACCTCCGGTGTTTTTTTTTTCAGCAATGTGGGAAGGCATTAACATGTCTTAGGAGGGCTAAATGCAAACAAAATTCAACCAAGATGAGGGAGAATTTAGCTGCCTGCAAACAGGCAGAAGGATTAGGAAAAGGTGTTACCTGGACCTCGGCTGTACAGTCCCCCTCAAGGGCCTGTGTTTGGACACTTCTGCTGTCGTCGCGATTATGACAAAGGGCTCAGCTTGCTCAGTTGGGTATGTTCCGGCTTCCCTAGAAGATAACCCTAACTTATTTCTGATGGAGAAGGTTTCTTTAGTGGTTAGAATTGAATGTAGAGGTAAAGTATATCAAACCCATAATATTAATGTATTTTCATGGATTTAGGAATAGTCTAAGAATAATCAATATTTAAGGTGTTTATAATGCTTTTAAGGATTTTCATGTATTAAAATATTTGATTCTAGTTTGAAATGTGAATTGACTTTAGACTTGTGACATTTTCTTTTTATTTTTTTAATTTTTTTTTTCAGTTACAGTTGACATTCAATATTATTTTATATTAGTGTCAGGTGTACAGCATAGTGGTCAGACATTTGTATAATTTATGTAGTGATCCCCCTGATTAGTCTAGTCCCCACCTGGCACCGTACATAGTTGTTGCAACATTACTGACTATATTCCCTATGCTGTGCGTCACATCCCCATGGCTATTTTGTAACTACCAATTTGTACTTCTTAATCCCCTAACCTTTTTCACCCAGCCCCCGAAACCCCTTCCCTATGACAACCATCAGTTTGTTCTCTGCATCTATGAGTCTGTTTCTGTTTTGTTTGTTCGTTTATTCTGTTCTTTAGACTCCACATATAAGTGAGATTGTATGGTATTTGTCTCTCTCTGTCTGACTTATTTCACTTAGCATAATACCCGCTAGGTCCATCCATGTTGTTGCAAATGGTAAGATTTCATTCTTTTTTATGGGCGAGTAATACTCCATTGTATAAATGTACCACATCTCCTTTATCTAATAGTCTATTGATGGGCACATAGGTTGCTTCCGTATCTTGGCTGTTGTAAATAGTGCTGCAGTGAACATGGGGGTGCAGATATCTTTTCAAGTTAGTGTTTTGGATTTCTTGGGAAAAATACCCAGGAGTGGAATTGCTGGGTCACAGGTAGTTCTATTTTTATTTTTGAGGAACCTCTGTACTGTTTTCCATAGTGGCTGCACCAGTTTGCAGTCCCGCCAGTAGTGCATAAGGGTTTCCTTTTCTCCACATCCTCCCCAGCACTTGTTGTTTGTTGATTTATTGATGATGCAATTCTGACAGGTGTGAGGCGATATCTCATTGTGGGTTTGTTTTTGTTTGTTTTGTTTTTTTGCATTTCTCTGATGATTAGTTACATTCACCATCTTTTCATATGTCTATTGGCCATCTCTATGTCCTCTTTGGAGAAATGTCTATTCAGATCCTCTGCCCATTTTTAAATTGGATTGTTTGGGGGTTTTTTGGTGTTGAGTTGTATGAGTCCTTTATAAATTTTGGATATTAACCCCTTATCAGATGTAACATTGATGACTATCTTTTCCCATTAAGTAGGCTCCTTTTCGTTTTGTTGGTGGTTTTCTTTTCTTTGAAAAAACTTTTTAGTTTGATGTAGTCTCATTTTTTTATTTTTTATTTTGTTTCCCTTGCCCGAGGGAATACATCAGAAAAAATATTATTAAGAGCAATGTTAGAGAGTTTACTGCCTGTGTTTTCTTCTAGGAGTTTTATGGTTTTGGGTGTTACATTTAAGTCTTTAATCCATTTTGAGTTTATTCTTATATGTGGTGTAAGGAGATGATCCAGTTTCGTATTTTTGAGTGTATCTGCCCAGTTTCCCCAGCACCATTTATGAAATAGACTGTGTTTACCCCACTGTATATTCTGGCTTCCTTTGTCATAGATTAAATGACCACATAGGCATGGGTTTATTTCTGGGCTCTCTATTCTGTTCCATTGATCTGTGTGTCTGTTTTTATGCCAGTACCATGCTGTTTGGATTACTATAGCCTTGCAGTATAGTTTGATACTAGGAAGTGTGATACCTCTAGTTTTGTTCTTTCTCAAGATAGCTTTGGCTATTTGGGGTCTTTTGTGGTTCCATATAAATTCTTGTCACGTTTTAGTTGAGAAAAATAAGAACATTTTACTAAGTTTGTTAGCAACATTTGAATTTTTAAAAGAACTTGAGATTCACCATATTTATAAGTTTACTTTATTACATTTTTGAGAATTAAAAACTTGGGAGCATTTTGCTTTTTTTGTCATTTAAACTATACAAGAAAATGTAATATACTAAATTTGAAATTAATCTTCACAATTTTAAAATAATTTAAGTTGTAAATTTAACTCATTGCCTAAGGGATTTTAATCTGTTTACCATGAGTAGATTTTACATAAATCAAAGACCACTGTGCATGTGATTGTTAAAATTTTCTAGATTTCTAAATATAACAAATAAGATTAAGTTGAATTAAAAGCTTAAGGAATTAAGCTTTAAAAGTTTGAACGTTTAATAAATTGAAAATTGAATGATAATGTTTAAAGTCTCCAAATGGACCACTGATCCCTCCCCCTGTAGGAAGCCATCTTGATGCACTGTAGCGCCACTTGTGTTCTCGGTGGGTCTTTGCATCGCTCACCGTTTCTGGACTGATGTTTTCTCTGACCTGTGACTCACTGTGTGCTGTGTTGATCAGAGACGGGTGCAAAGTCTCTGAGCAAAATGACCACTGAGAAGAAACCATTCCATTGTGCATGAAACAGGCCCCCAAATGTGTCAGAGAGACTGCTCCATTGGTGTCGCATCCTGCCCCACAGTTCTGTGGTTTATACGTGTCGTGGAGCCGTGCCCCATGCAGGAAAGTATGCCATGGCACATACCGAGTCCAGTAGTGTCTTCACGGTTTAAAGTAGGTAAATGCATAGTGTAGATTTTTAACATCTGGAAGAGGTGTTTATAGTAAATGAGACTTCCTGATTCCCTGAAATATTAAACAATATATCAGCATGGGCGGTGTTCTGTCTTATTTGAAATAGAGTACCAATTTACTTAGGTGTTTCTAATTTAGAATATTATGAAGAGCTTAATGTTAAAATTCAGTCTTCTGATGATGGATTGGGGGTAGAGTTTCATCCTGGTATAAAATTTTACCAAAAAATAGTCTTTGCATTTAGAAATTGGCCTAAACGTCCAGGCAAAAACATAAAACGGTATTCGTGTTCTGTTCTTTGGAAAGGAAACATGTGTGTTTCTCTGCCAACCCCTAGATGCTGACTGGCAAGATCCATCTGGGCCAATACGGTGCTGTGTAAGCCACATAACCATCTGTCTCCCAGACCCACATCTTCTAAAATGAGGAGGATACGTCAGTCCAGTGAGGCTGAGTCAACCTGGCTTTATTTTCTCTAAATATAGTGACTGTCATGGATTTTTTCTTTAGTGAATGCAGCATCTAGGAGAATGGCTTTTCTTCCTATTAAAACATTTTTTTTTAAAGTATAGCTTAGTCCCAGGCGTCCAATAGTGACCTGACACTGATGTACTTTATGGTGTGGTCACCACAATAAATCTATTAACCGCCTATCACTGTCACCCTGCGGAGCTGTCACCATGTCAGACTGTAGTCCCTGTGCTGTACACTACATCCTAACAAACATTGCAATTAAGAAATGGGGAGAGGACCTGAATGGACATTTCTGCAGAGAGGACATACAGCCAGTCACCCAGACGGAGGACCTCGGCCCAGGGCCTGCCACCTGTTCCCTCCTCACCTGTCCCTGAGCCGCCACACCTGCGTTCCTGCTCCGCATCCCCCACGTTCATTGCCAGCAGATGACCCATCCCTCCCCTCCTCTCTCATCATCATGCCACCTCCAGCAGCTGTGCAGACATGTCCTTGCTGGTTTCTGCATCTCCAAACTTCCCTACGGCCCGTCTTCCATCTGCTGCCAGCTCTGCTGCCAGTACCCGCCCCTCCGCCCCCCTTGGGTGGGTGCCACTCACCACAGGCTGAGACGAAGCGCACATGGCACCGAAGTGGGGCGGCCAGGCCTCCTGTCCATCCCACCCAGCGTCACGTGTGCCTGTGCCCAGAGCCGGTCCCCTTTATTTTCAGAAGTGTCCCCACGACAGGTGTTGGGTGCTGCCAGTGTCCCCTGGACTCTGCTCTCACGTCATTCCCCCAGTCCTGACATGGTATCTTTTTGTGCTCATTTAGTTCATCGCATTCTCTCTGGTTTCCCTTTACATTTCGTCACTGGTTCTGGGTTCTCTATAAAAGTCTGCTGTTTTGTTTCCAGTACTTGGGACTTTTCTGAGCTCTTTCTTTTACTGGTTTTTAATGTGACGCCATGTGGTCAGAGACATACTTGGCATGATTTGAATTTATTGAACTTTGTTCCATGTTCTGTGTTCACTTGAATGTGTACTCTGCTGCTGGTGCTGGAGTGTTCTAGAAATAGCAATTAAGTCAATAGGCGAACTGTGTCCTTCAGATTGTGCATGTCCTTACTGATCGTCTATTCTGTCAGCTATTGAGAATGGTTGAGAAATCTCTGACCTTACTGTGGGGTTTCTCTTTTTCCTTGTAATTCTATCAGTTTATTGCTTCCTGTATTTTTAAGCTACTCTGTTAGGTTTATGATTGTTATGTCCTCTTGATGAATAGACCCCCTTTCTATTATGAAATGGGGTTCTTTCTTTATTTGCGTTGAGACATAGTACTTTGATAGTAATAGTCACTCTGCTTCCTTCTGAATGGCATTAGGACATTTTTTAATTCTTTTCCTCTTAACCTGTTTGGGTCTTTATGTCTGAAGTATATTTTTAATAGGTTGTATTTAGTTTGTCTTGCGCTTTTATCCAATTTGACTATCTCTGCTTTGAATTGGCTTGTTTAGACCATTTACATTTATTGCAATTATTGATATGGTTTTGTGTAAACTCTCATCTTGCTTATTTGTTATCTGTTTGCCCATCTGATAGTTTCCTTTTCTTTTGCCTCCTTTGGCTCAAGTGGATGTTTTTTGTACTTCTGTTTTATCACTTCCCTGGCTTTTATGTGTAACTTCTTGTTGTGTTAATTTGAGGCTGCTTTAAGTTTTATAGCAGAGTCTTTAACTTATGATAGTCCCCTCTTTATCTACAGTCTAGAACCCCACAGCTGCCATTTCTCCTTTCCCATAGGACTCTGTGCTGTTTTTGTCATGTACTCAACTTTCCATTTGTTATAATTCCAAATTAGTATTAATTTTGTTTAAACAGTTAGTTATCTCTTAAAGAGATTTAAATAGTAATGCTAAAATCCTGTATATTTACCATGTAATTCCTCACCAAATCTTTGAGCCTTGATATTTTATCTAAGCCTTTGGTTATGTCTAAAATTGGGTTGTTGAAGTGCATGATCCCTGTGATTCTGAAATACATTCTTCTCCACTGAGAGCATAGTTATACTGTGGGACTCTGTGTGTGTGTGTGTCTATGCACATGCATGTGCGTGCATGCATGTGTGTGTGCATGCATGTGTGTGCATACGTGTGTGATTTTTTGGGTATCTATGTATATACTTTATTTTGCATTTATGAAATATACACATGTGAATGTATATAGTACAATACACAGTACAGCAATCTTAACGATGAGTGTCTGTGCTGGTTGGTAACTGAGGGCTCTAGTGGTAAACTGACCGAGGTCTGAGAGCCAGTGAGCGGCAGAGCAGCCTGGAGCCCACCTTTGTTTGGACTGCCACCCACGAGGCATCGACTCTCCATTTGGACTTCTGCCTCTGGTGCTGTGTGAGCCTCTCTGGCAGGCTGCAGGCCGGCCTCCAAGCACACGGGCTACAGTGGGCCCACTTAGGGTTTCCCTTTTTGTCGCATGCCCAAGCCTGATTTCTTATTTGTAGCCAAGGACAAAATGGTTTGAATTCAATTTAAACATTTATTGGGTTGTTGGAAACGTCATGATATATTTTTTTCTATATTTTTTGTTGCAAAAATGAGTCATGATGTTTCCGACAACCCAATAGTTGTTCTCAGTAGGTATTTACCGCATAACAGTCACTCTTTTAGGTGCTTTATTTAATTATCACCTCCTTAGAAGTGGGCACTGTTATCTTCAAGTTACAGATAGGGAAACTGAGGCATGTGCAGATGAAGATACTTGAGCAAGCCCACACAGTGGGTGAGTGGGTACGCTAAGACCAGCCCCCCATCGGACAGATTTCGGACCCCACACTCGGGGTTACTGTGTCCAGCACTGCACACCCAGGAGCTGTGTGAGAACAGGAGACACAGGTCACAGTGCCACCCTGGGGACCAGGGAGGCTCCTGGGGGGCGAGGAACTGAGACACATATGACCTTCCGAGATCATATTTTACTCGTTATGGGGACCTGGGACTGGAATATGTTTTCCATCTTAGATTTATTGACTAGAACTGAATTCCCAGTCAAGATTTCAAAAAAGGCGCTTGTTTCAGTTCTGTGCAAGGGAATGTAATTATATTTTTATTAATGTGGCATTACTACTTGTATTTTTCTAGCCGTTGAGTGCTTTCAAATATGTGTTTTCACATATGACATTCTAGTTCCGAAGAGTGTGATTCCCAGGTATTTCCTGACTGTCTCATCGTGCTCACATCATAAAAGTTAATTTCACCCCTAAAAAACGACAGTACCTTCCTTTCGGAAAATATTCTGCAGATTCGAGCAAAGTTAATAGCCAAATCATAAATTTAAATGTAATGCAGACTAGAGGAATAGGAGGCCTATTGTCACATGACTTATTTTAATATTCAAGTAATTTTCTACCATCGCCAAAAGCTGTACCACAAACGGGTCTTTGGCTGTAGCGGGCACAAGCTGTCCAAGTGAGACATTAAGAAGATGAGGCATTGACTTCAGACTCGGGTTGCTGGCAGAATTCCTTGAACGGAAAGGGAACGAAACTAGACTGTGAGATGGCGGGGTAAGTCTGTTTCTGCTGCATACCATCCAAGGCGGTCAGGCCAGCGTTTCCCCACGGGGAGCGTTAGGTCCCACAGCGCAGGACGGAAGGTCCCCATGGAACCATGGGGAGCACAGCTCATTGAAGGACTCGGAGGAACGCCTTCCCTCTTGCCAACAGTAGTCAAAATGAAGTCTGCTTTGCATGGACCACGGGCAGGTGTTGGACTTACCTTAGACACATGACAAATATAATACTCGGATTGGACTATCACAGTGTAAAAATGCACATGCATAAACATGCGCTAGAGTGTTTCTGGGGGGTGAAGACACGTGGGCCCCGCCCCAGACACTATTTCTGCGGTCCCATGGAGAGGCCATGCAGTGGGTTGTCACAGCCTCAGGACTTTGTGGCAGTCGGGTGTCAGGTTGCATTTAGAGGAGCTGCATTATCCCCTGGGAGAAAGTGCTGGCCGTCCCAGGTGACCATCCCAGGCGAGTGCCGGCCGTCCCAGGTGAGCACGGGGCCATCCATGCTGCGTTTCCACTTCTGACCTGCGTCCTGCACGCGTCATCCCCAAGCAGGGGTGCCTGGCCCTCCCAGTGCTGACTCTTGACCCTGCCACCCCACAGGCCCCCCGAGTCTGTCTGCACCTCAGTGACGGCACCTCCCTACCTGTAGTAAATCGATGCTGCCTGAGGCCCCTGTGTCACACGTCGGACTGACCCAGTGGACAACAGTGTGGATATTCATAGTAAGAGATGCTCAAAACTCACTCAGTGACACATACTTGAAACGCGGGAAGACTTCCCTGAGGAGAGTGTTTCGTGTCACCAGCCTGTAGGAGATGGGACAGTCAGGAGCAGTATTGGATGCAGGCCCATTTCTGATGGGATGCAGGTCACACATCCTTGCGGGAACCCAGAACGTTGTACCTCCTGGAGGAAATCTGATGCCACGGTTTATTTAATGGCCTCAGTTTTTAGCAATTATGAACACACCGTGGAGGTAAGAAGGTTGTGTAGACATCAGGGTTTCCGTGCATACTGGAAAGGTGTGTCTGTGTTTACACTATCATATTTTTTGTCTAACATTGTTTAATGTAGAAAATGACAATGAAACAGTCTCATTTCTTACTTTTAACGCGCCTTTGTGACCATTTTTTAAATACGTGAAGGGAAAAACGAGATATTTTTCTATAATTTGATATTTTTAATCAAAATAAAGTAACTGGTTTTTTAATAAGAATCAAAAAAGAAAGATTGAAGGTAGAAGTCAAAGTGTGGACAGTTTACCTGCAGTAGTCATAAAAGCACACCTGGGAGACGGCCTCCCCGTTTGTACAGGTGGCACTGTCAGCGGCCCAGGCCTCAGGCTTGGCAGCGGGCGGACCTGGGTGAGCCGCGCCCCTTGTGAAGACGGCTCCTTCACCCCGGATCCCCCACTTGCCTCCCCATCAGTCCTCATGTCCACACCGCAGATGAAAGGCGTCCTAACACCCGTCACAGGATGGCTCCTGGCTTTTCTAGATCACTGCTTTCATGGAAGTGGGCCCAGCGTGGTGACTTTAAGGTGCCTGTGCCGTGGCCGGCGTGGGACTTCCTCTCTGGGGAAGGGCTGCTCCGTGCAGGCGGCACAGTCTGACCATGAGCTTTCCAGCCCCCTCT